>NW_012118655.1:753294-871134 GCF_000951035.1 Colobus angolensis palliatus
AAGCTCTGCCTCCCGGGTTCACGCCATTCTCCTGCCTCAGCCTCCCGAGTAGCTGGGACTACAGGCGCCCGCCACCTTGCCCGACTAGTTTTTTGCATTTTTTAGTAGAGACGGGGTTTCACCATGTTAGCCAGGATGGTCTCGATCTCCTGACCTCATGATCCACCCTTCTCGGCCTCCCAAAGTGCTGGGATTACAGGCTTGAGCCACTGCGCCCGGCCCCCTAATAAGTCATCTTAATATATAGTTTTCCTTCATTGTTGTCTATATCAAGTTTTGTTATTAGAGTTATATGGCAGGTTTTGTTTCTTTATATCATCTGGAATAGTTTAATTGCATTGGGATTACCTGTGCTTAAGTTATATAAGAGCTCAGCTTTGAGGACTGGTGACTTTTGCAACAATAGATCACTAATCAATTTTTCTATTTCTTCTCTAATAATTGATTGAGTCAAGATTTCCATTTCTTCTTAATCAGTTTTAGTAGAGTGTGTCATATTTGGAATTAGTTTATTTTGTGTAGGTTTTAAATTTTGTTACTATACAATTCAAGCATGTAACTCTGGAACTTGTGTCTCCTTTTTTGTTTTTAATCTTGTCTACTTTTATGTTCTTTTTTCCCCACTTAATTAGGCTTGTAAGAGGCATGTCTATTTTATTGGTTTTCTCAAAGAATCAATTTATTTATTTATTTATTTATTTATTCTTTCTATTTTTTGCTTTCTTTTTAAAAACTGATTTCAAACAGGAAATTTTAAAAGAAGCTATTTGTTACCTAGATACCAGTGAAAAATATAATACTTCATACAAAAATAATATAAGATACTATAAAAACAGTACTTAATTATTAAAGAAAGATAATGAAAAATTAAGGGACCAAGTGCTAATTTTAAACTAGGAAAATAACAGTGACATAAACCAATCAGGAAAAATGAATCAATAAAGAGTAAAGCTAAAATCAAAGCTCTTTCAAAACCCCAAGTTTTTCTTGCTTTTACCTTTTTTCTCTACCTACAAGGTGGAGACCAAATTCTTAGCCTAAAGCATGGCACCTGAAGCAATTTATGTTCTAGTGCCTGTCTATCTTTTAGCTACATTAGTTGACACTCCCCATTTCACTTCGTGATCCAACAATGCCACATTGTTTGAGGTTGCCAAAATACATTCTTTTCTTGCCTTCATTTAATTGCATGTACTACTATTCCCACTCGTTGGAATAAATTTCATCTTCTTGCAGCTGGTAAACTCTTTTTAATCTTTTAAGACACAGCTTTATGGCACCTATGTAGGAAGTTTCTCGACTTCTTCACCAGATAGAACAAATTTTTCTTTCTCTGAGCTACATACACCTGTATCTCTATATATCTTCACTATTGCTTTCATTGCAGCTTGCATCTGCCTCTCTTACAAGACTCTGAGCACCTTGGAGGCAGGAATTATACCTTACTGGTCTCTATTATGACCCCTAGCTCAGTGTTTAGAATGTATTAGTAAAGCAATATTTATTCAACGAGTGAATGAATGTCGTGACTGTAATATTCGATTATCCCTAGACCTTCTTTGCTGGAATACTCTCTCGGAGTCCTTTCTATGCTTGCTTTCTCTACTTTCTGGACTTTTGGCACCTCATAACCTTTTATTTAATGTCTTCTGCTCCTAGCAAATCAATAAAATTACTTGACCCAAAGTCTCTAACCCCCTTCTGAGTGATGAATCATTAAATGGTTCTTTGTTTTCCCCCTGGTTTTAGTTGGCCTTCAGGTATCATTTCCCATATTAAACCCCTTTATCTTTTTACTTCCTTCATTGATTCTAGGACATCAATCTCCCTGAGTACTCATCCTAAATTTCTTCACTTATCCTCTTCTGCATGACTTACACTGGGGAGGCATAGTCGTCTTCTCCATTCTTTCTCTAAGTGTTCTCATGCATCCCCATGGCTTCTGTGTCTACTTCTAAACTGAACATTCTCAAATCAATCACTAACTCCAGCCTGAAATTCCAAGATAACGTTTCTATCAACTTACTTGATGTCCCATAACCTCCTCAAATTCAATTGCATGCTGTTCCTTTAAGCACCTCTTCCTTTTGTATTTCTTATCTTCAGAAATGGTGGAAATATTTCCCAAGTCACTTGATCTGTAAATGGTATCGTTTTGCCTCTCTCTTGCTCACTGCTCATGTCATCAAATTTTGTTAATGCCTCTGAAAATGCTATTCGAATCTCTCCTTTGTCTTCATTCCCATGGATAAGGTCCTATATCCAATCTCATCATCTTTTTCTTCGACTGTAGTAGTGACATTCTAATTGCTTTCTCAGCATCTAGTCTCTTTCCATCTAATGTATTCCTTCCTCAGTTTTTGTTTTTGTTTTGTTTCTAAAACACAAGTCAGCTAATGTTTCACCACTAACAAAATATTTGTTAGTGCCCTACTACCCAAGGGATAAAATACACTGCAGTCAAGACACTCCACAACCTTTTGTATATTTTTAAGTTTATGCCCAGTTTCTCCCCACCACATACCTTACACTTCAGGCACACACACATGTCCATTTCCTAAGACCACTGTGTTCATGTATATGAATACTTGTTTAATACCTGTTGCCACCCACTTGACTGTAAACTCCATGAGATCAGAGACTGTCTTATTTACTATTGCATCCATAGTGATCACAAACATACCTGGCATATACCAAGTAAATAAATGTTCTTCCATTCTTCCTTGCCTTTGCTGTTCCATTTACATGTGGTGCTCTTCTCCTATTTTCTCAGTTGGGGGATGTCTATTCATTCATCCTTGAAGGCCTAGGCTAAATATCAGTTTCTCCATGAAGGATGACCTAAACACATCCTTCTCCAATCCAAGCAAGTAACTTTCCTTCTCTGTACTCCTAAAGCATTTCCTTCAGAATGTCAATTTGCATTTACCTCCTTGTGCTATAATTACCTGTGTATGCATCTCCTACTTTGCTAGATTCAAACTCTTAGGGAGGGAGAGAATGAGCCTTACTCATGTGCAGTTTCAAACATTGCGCTTCACAGTGGAGAAGTTGTTTCTCAATCAACATTTGAGCTGGAAGAAGGTAGAGTCAGACTTCTATCTTTGGTGATGTAAAGTCTTGTCTCCAATTTGGACAGGGCTCCTCCTCTGCGAACCACCACTTTTGGCTGTCTCTAATTCAACTGCTGTTCCCTTTCATTGAATCACAGAACCACAGAATGTCAGTACTGAAAGGGGACACTGAGATGCAGCAGTAGAATTGACTTGTTCAAGGCACACAGTAAGGATAACAGCCCATGCTGGGGCCAGGTCGGCTGACTCTTTTAGTCCCTTGCCTTTTTGTCCAAGGCAAGCCATGAAATGTCATGACCACAAGGAACCTAGATCCTTAAACATGATGGCAAATGACAACCTGTATCTCACTCCATCTCCTTGGCAGACAACAACTCAAAGACAGCCTCTGACTGCTGTCCTGCCCCTACCCCCTGGGCCCAGACAATTAGCAAAGACCAGCTCAAGGGGATGTCAAGTCTCAGCCATCCTCCAGTATCAAATTTAAAAAATAACAAAACTGCTCTTCCCTCAATAGATGTGTTTTTATTGTAATCACTTGAAATTTGAATAGAATGCCATAACCATCCCCATAAATTGGACTTGTTTAGATTTATTAAGCTATTTATGAAATGGTGGGTAATAAACATTCAGGATTAACAACTCTGCAACTGCTCTGCACCAGTTACATATAGAGTTGCTAAACTCCTATAACTTAATTATGAATCAGTTACCGTGCTGACAAACCATAATTGTCAAAAGTTCAATGCAGACTTGGGGCTTTATTTAAAAGTTTGTTCTTATTTGCAGCTTTGAATCTTATCCTGTCTGCTGACTCTCTCTCTCTTTATTCTTGTTTTCTTTCTTTCTTTCCATTCTTTCCATCATCTTCTCCTCTCCCACCATTTTCCCCACTTTGTTTTCCTTTATAATACATGGAGGTAGGATAGTATGAAGGAAAGAGCAGGAATATGGGGTCATATCCATCTGAGCTCAGGACAGGCCTCTGGCACCTGCTAGTGCTAGGACATGGAGCAAACCACTTCTCTTAGTCTGTGTCTCCCTAGTCATAAACATGGAGACATAGGCAGAGCATCCAGGACGTAATGCTTGGGATAACGTTTGGCTCCCTCCCTCTTGCCTGCTAATCCTACCCGACTCATCCTGAACATGGTGGCCAGACTGGTCCTCCCCAGCCCACCTCTCTGTATCTCCTCCCACGGCTCTGACATCACAAATCAGCTGGGAGCTCAAGGCTCTTCGTGATTTGACACACCATTTTCCAACTTCATCACCAACTTTATCATTTTATCTGGGTTCCTAATGTTATCTGAATTTGAATTCAAATTGAATTAAAATATTTTAATTGTGGTAAGATATACATAACATGAAGTTTACTATGTTACCCATTATTAAGTGTACAGTTCAGTGATATTAAATACATTCACAGTATTGTGCAACCAGCATCACTGTTCATCTCCAGAGCTCTTTTCATTTTGCAAAAGTGAAACTCTATACCCACTAAATGTTAACTCCCCAGTATCTCCTCTCTGGCTCCTGGGCAACTACCATTCTACTTTTTGTCTCTATGATTTTGGCTACTCTAAATATCTCATATAAGTGAAATCGTAGAGTATTTGCCTTTTGTGACTGGCTTATTTCCCTTAGCATTATGTCTCCAAGGTTCATTGCTATTGGAGCAGGTGTCAGACTTTCCTTTCTTTTTAGGGCTGAATAATATTCCACTGTGTATACATGCTACATATCATTTGTTTGTGCCTTCATAGACAAACACTTGTGTACTTTCACCATTGGCTATTGAGAGCAATGCTGCTATGAACATGAGTGCACAGATATTTCTTTGAGTCCCTGCTTTTAAATATTTTGGGTTTATATCTGCAGAAGTGAAATTGTTGGGTCATATGGTAATTCTATATTTAATTATTTGAGGAATCAACATACTGCTTTTCATAGTGACAAAAAAATTTGCTGAAAGGTATTTTCACTAATTTTAAGAGTAATATACATGCTTTATGAACAACTTGGAAAATATAGAAATGTCCATAGATGAAAATAAGTTGCTGATAACACTGCCATTCAGAGGTAATCTGAATTTTGAAATATTTCCATCTAATCTTTTTTCTCCACATCTTTACATTTATGAATTTACCTGAATTTTTCATTTTTCAAAAAATTATTTAATAGTACTGCCTATGTATTCCCATATAAATTTACTATTATTTTTAGGATATGGCTAATTTAGAGCAAGTGTTTATTAAAATTTATTCTTCTACAAAATTATCTTTCCTTTTTATAAAAGTTGTGTGACAACTCTAAGAATAGAAAATTAATCAAATATCTAAATTTTTTAAAACAGTGTGTTCTCTCAAACTCAAAGCACTTGCCCTGCACCTCTATCCCCTACCTCTTTGATTTGAAAACAAGTAAAACAGTTATTTTTATCTTGAAGAAATAGGTAACAAAAATGTAAAAACCAATAGGGATTTAAAAAAAACCTATTATCCTATGATTAAGAAAAAGGTATAGGTTTTGTTTTGCAAGTCCTAGGTTCTTTTTTCATTTTTCATAATTGTTATAAAACTGCATTTGCCTAGTTATTAAACTGCATGAACAACTGCTATACTCCAGTCTTAATGAAATTAATTGTAATGGCTTCTCACTATTATCCCAAGGTCATGTATCATAATTTACCTACCTTCAGATCTTGTTTGATTCAGGGTCTGTTTGACACAGGTGAATGGATTTACTACCCACCATCCATGGGCTTCACACTTTCTTTTATTTTCTTTTTCTTTTTTATTGAGGTGGAGTCTCACTCCGTCGTTCAGACTGGAGTACAGTGGCGCGATCTCAGTTCACTGCAACCTCTACCTCCTGGGTTCAAGTAATTCTCTGCCTCAGTCTCCCAAATAGCTGGGATTATAGGCACCTGCCACCATGCCCGGCTAATTTTTTTGTATTTTTAGTAGAGATGGGAGTTCATCATCTTGGCCAGGCTGGTCTTGAACTCCTGACCTCGTGATCCACCCACCTTGGCCTCCCAAAATGCTGGGATTACGAGAATGAGCCACTGCGCTCAGCCAGGCTTCATACTTTCTAAAAAGCCCTTCCTTCCCAGTTCTTCACTGCTGAACTGTCTTTCTGCTTCTGAAATCACTGCCTATGTGTCTTCCCTGCTCTTGGAAGCTTTCCTTGATTTCATTTTACCCTGCTTACCTAAATACCTTTCAATCCAGTTAGCATTTAAATATATGTACAGAGAAAGACATATTATAACCAGAGAGAAACTAATTTCAGGAAGAATTTTATGAATAGTGCTGAGTTTGCATCCCTGGAATGCAAGCTCCCTTCAAATTAATGTTCTCCAAAACAAGTTATCATTGATAGAATTTCCATTTAAGGAATTACGTATGTGGACAACTCCCTAAACACCTGGCATCATCACTAAAGAAGAGCATCTAACATTGAGAAGAGGACAGCCCCGAATGTTAACAAGTGCTGTAGCATGTTATCTGCATGTAATTTTTCATAAGACCCAACTAGATTCAAAAACATATTTTTAAAGAAGTTTCAGAAATGGAACATTGCCCATTGGGAAATCTGAATATCATATCTCTATCAAAACATAATGGGCCAGATTCTCAGCTGCTTCCAAATTCAGTCTAGAAAAATCTTACAAAATCTCTTCAGACAAAATAAAAAAAAATAATTCCCCTCCAAAGGATTTACATGAATAGATCACAGGTCTTTGTATCATCAAGTTTAGATTCACACCTTTTGTTTAAAAAAAATCTAGAATATGAAAACTTGGAGAGGTTTATTTCTCACATACAATTATGAAATCAAGAGAAATCCCCTATTTCCCATAGTCCTTAGCCAATTTTATCTCAGGAACAACCAGAAAATACCATAGCTTTAAATCATGCCAGTCCCGAAAGGGTCAAGATCAAACTATTTGCAGGTCCTGCTGCAATTAACCCGGTAATCTGACATGGGAGTATGTGTCTATATGAGGTGAGCAGACTCAAAAAGAAATGTAACTCTACTAATCAGATAAGTATTTCTCAGGAATAGGGTGTACCTACTAATACTAATCAGATAAGTATTTCTCAAGAATAGGGTGTAGCTGAAAAGATTTAAGCTATTTTCATTCTAAGGTGAGTCTTATGGTAGACTTTAAATTCATTTTATATGATGATTTTCTTAAGAATTCTTTCTTTATTGTTTTATTGTTTTGTACTTGGAAAAATAAAACATTGCATTTAGTAACTATAAAAGGTGAAGGGAAGGACAGGGGTAAGAACAGAAGTTCCTAGTTACAGTTTTTAATGACATATCTCAGGGGCAAAAATGCCCCGGCCAGGAAAATCTCTGCTGAAGGTCTTGAACTTCTCTGAGATCAGAGTGTGAATTAACTTCTGGATCCAGGAGTCCAGGGGCTTGAGAGCTATAGAGCCTGACTTCCTTCAGCTTATTCTGAGGTGCTTTAGTGCCATGTGTCTAGGGTAGGTGAGAAATGGGGGGAAATCTTATTTAAAGATCAAATACATAAAAATACAGATTTAAAAATTCAAAGAGAATAGCTCTTTTTTAAAAAAATTGTGGTAACATGTATGTAACATAAAATTGACTACTTCAGGTACCTCCTATAAATGGAATCATACAGTATTTGTCGTTTTGTGAAAGTTTGACTTTATTTAGCTTTGTGTCTTCAAGGTTTATCCATGTTGGAGCATACGTCAGAATTTCCTTCCTTTTTAAGGCTGAATAATATTCCATTGTATATGTCTGCCTCATTGTATTTATCCATTTACCACTTTCATCCTTTGGGTATGGTTAATAATGCTGCTATGAACATGGGTTGTACAAATATTTGACTGAGTCTTTCCTTTCAATTCTTTTGGGTGTACCCAGAAGTAAAATTGCTAGATCATATGGTATTTATATTTCCATTTTGCGGTGGGGGAACTGCCTAGTGCTATCCACTGTGTCTTCACTATCTTATAGGCCTACCAACAGTACACAAATGTTTTCATTTCTCCAAATCCTCACTAACATTTGTGGTTTTCTGGGTTTTGTTTGTTTTTATTTTTGTTTTGTTTTGGGGAATAGTCATATTAATGGGTGTAAAGTGGAATCTAGCTGTTTTGATTTGCATTTCTCTAGTGGCTTATGAAGTGATAAAAAGAAAAACTTCAGCCAAATTACATTTAAAGGAGTTTATTAAGCCATGAACCATTCGAGAATCAGGCAGCCTTCTGAGCCAGGATAGGCTCAGACTCCACCACAGCCATGTGGTGGAAGAAGAGTCAAAGGAAAGTGACATACAGAAAACAGAAATGAGGCATAGAAAACAAAAACAGCTAGATTGGTTACACCTCAGCGTTTGCCTTATTTGAACATGGTTCAAACAGTTGGCTACATTTGATCGGTCAAAACTCAGTGATTGGCTTAGGTGTAAGCTATGGTCTGTTTATACCTCCACTTGTTATAATTAAGGACGTACAGAAAAATCTTTAGGCCAAACTTAAAATAGGTAAGAAGGCAGCTTTAGGCTGAGTTTGATTTAATAATTCCCCTCATTTGATCGTCATCTCAATTTTGAGAGATTGGCCTAAACTTTAGTCATTAATGTCACTATTACCGTCTTAAACATACTTATTTGGTCTTGAAACTCATTGGGAAACAGTAGAACAGTGGGTTTTGCAAAGCGAGGACAAGGACTGACTGAAGAGATGGTATCTCCTTACACTGGAACATCCTGTTTACAGAAGAAAAACAAAACCTAGTCTATTCTAGGATCTATGTGTTTCCTTAAAGTCTTAGTTTGATTATGTCACGTTTAGCACAAGTGACTATGTTTTCGTTTGTTTTGGTCTGTTGGGGCCTAGTACATAAGCTCAGTCCAATACAATGCCCTCTCATAATTTTGTTTAAAAAAATTCCCTTTTTACCAGGTTCTCTTAGGTGAGAGTGTAACCAAAATTTAGGACCTTAGCACCACTCTGTTACCATGATTTTGAGTTTCCAGTCTCAGCATGTCATTCATAGGTTATGGTGTCCTCGTGATCACACTTTTCTTTCAGCTCTTGTCATGCCAGTTGAAGACAGACAATTTGACCTTTTAGAGATGGCCACACACAAACATTTAAAACCTTTGAGGGAATACAGCACACCAGGGAGACTACTATTATGACTATCGGGAGGATAATACCAAGAGTTTAGAGTATTCGACTTACCCAGGGTCCCCATAAACCAAACCACATAAAAACAAATAGATCAAAGACTGAGCTAGATAAAGTCTACCTACTTAACTAAGCAGTCTCTTGGCTACAACTGAATCTCTGTAATACCTAATGTGATATATTTCTACACAGGCCACAAGTGCCAGCAGCTGCACACATACTTCCGTTTGGCCAGTAAATAATCTAGAGCAATTTGATTAGTTAGCATAACTTTCACAAGAGAATTTAAATTCTGCTATATAGCCATAGCCTTTACAGTAGAATCTGCTATAGAGTTTATCATGAGGGATACATTTTTTTTTTTTTTTTTTGAGATGGAGTCTCGCTCTGTCACCCAGGCTGGAGTGCGGTGGCCAGATTTCAGCTCACTGCAAGCTCTGCCTCCCGGGTTTACGCCATTCTCCTGCCTCAGCCTCCCGAGTCACTGGGACTACAGGTGCCCGCCACTTTGCCCGGCTAGTTTTTTGTATTTTTTTAGTAGAGACGGGGTTTCACCGAGTTAGCCAGGATGGTCTCGATCTCCTGACCTCGTGATCCGCCCGTCTCGGCCTCCCAAAGTGCTGGGATTACAGGCTTGAGCCACCGCGCCTGGCGAGGGATACATTTTTAATCATTGTTTCTTTTACCCCAAACCATGGAAAAAGGACCTAACAAATGATGCCCTTCTAGAAGAATGAAGGCCTCCTGGCAATATTCTCTTTAACTTATGATGTGAATTAAGAGGAGTGAACTAATATTTTATTTCTGACTGATTAGGAGGCAACGTATGTACCATTAAAGTTTATCACCTACATTGCTCCCTCATCTTTCATCCATCAAGGTGTAAAGTTATCCATGTATAAGGCTGGCTGCAAAATCCTTCACAAATAAAAGTATACCCTATAAGTGTACACAACAGACCCCCCCTTTCACTCCTAGTGTTTATAGAGGCATAAGGAAGGGAAAAATATTCAAAGATAAGAGTCTCATGATAGTAGAGAAATCTTGATCCGTGATATTGGGAAAAGCTGCTCACAATAAGGATCCCATCTTCTGGGGAGAAACTTTCCTGGTTAGCTTTACCTTGAGAGTTCCAATGGGTGTACAGCTCCAAGAATGTGGAGGGACCCTTCCTTGTTGTGAGATTATGATCCCAAGGTTCAAGGTTCTGAAGTTTCGTTGCAGTATGGATGGCAAGGGCAGTCTTTCTCTGATGTTCTCAGAAGATCCAATCTTTGGGTTCTAAATTATGAAGGGGTTGATTGTCCTCAGTCAGGGAACCATAAAAAGCTTTCTTTACCAGGTAAAATTAATTATACTGTGGCATAATAATCTACCGTTATAACATCAGCCCTCTTGCATGGGAAAGCTTTTATACAACCAGAAAACATGCATTGAAAATGATAATTGAATGAAATTTCTCTGTAAATTTCAAACGACCCATCAGATAGCAAAATGTACCTGAAGCTTTGATTGTTTTCCCAGGAATATGGGTCTGATAAACTAAACCTTAGTCATAAACTACTCCATTTAGAAGTCACCACACTAATATATATTTAATTTAAATTATTTTATTTTCCATGATGCGTCAGAGAATGTAGACCTTTAAAAACAAAAACTTTAAGAATTCAGGAAGAACAAGGCAGCTGTCCTGGTTCTGCATGAGTCCATGCTTAATTAACATTGGACTTATGTCTTCTTGAATACCAGATATTTCTCCAATTTAGGTGCATAGCACTGATGACTGATGGTTTATCATAGGTAATTTAACTTAGATCATGGAGTTCACTTAAATTGTGTATCTAAACAATTTCGGTATTGGCTGATTTAGCATAAAAATCTGGCAAAATGTTTTCTTGGTATTCAATTACTTTTTGTTCTACTTGGGTTAGCAGTTTTATAAACCAGTCAGTCTTCTCATTAAAGTTCTAGGAATTCTTACCCAGTTCAAATGATATGATTTTAAAGTTATCAGAAATCTGTGCTTTTCAGGGTCCTTTCCATCCTTTCATGAACCTCCTAAAAGACACCATATTCCAGGATTTTGTGTGCTTGTGAAGTTTTCAGAAACTGAATCAGCGTTAAGCAATTAACTGTGGAATTGACTTTAAGTAGTCACAGTTAAAGACAGATTTGATAAGGAAATTTGGTTATTTCTGTGGTTTACAATAACTTAATAACCATAATTATGATTGATAGCATATACTTGGACATATTAAAATTTTAGAAATCCCATATAATTTTGGAACATATATTAATATCACTCACTAAAGCATAACCTGAAGAGGGTTAAATGTTTTTTATTTTGACAATGTTTCCCATGTAACTTAACATGTCGAATAATCCTGTTTACCTCTCTTTTGAATGCTTCGGGGACCCTCTATAGCATCTCAAAGTTAGACGTCAGAAAACACAATTTTGAAGCTGAAATTTGATTTTGGGAAGCCTATCAAACATGTTAAAGGTTTAAAAAACTTGATATTATGAAATAAAGTTCCAGGTTACTGTAAGTCATTCACTTAGCCAAAATGAAGACTCAAAAATTTTAGAAAGGCAAAAACATTTACTCATTGATAGAAGACAGTTTTCCAAACAGTCTGTCTCTTATCTTCCCCTTCTTTTTTTGGTATTCAAAAGGCGAACAAAAATATTTCATTATCCTTTAATACTACTTGAAACTCTTGTTTAAGAGAGAAGAGAAAGCCAAATTTTACCCTTGCAGTAGTGTACTTTTTCTTTTTTAGATGGAGTCTCACTCTGTTGCCCAGGCTAGAGAGCAGTGGTGTGATCTCAGCTCACTGCAACCTCTGCCTCCTGGGCTCAAGCGATTCTCCTGCCTCATCAGCCTCCTGAGTAGGTGGGACTATAGGCATGCACACCACACTTGGCTAATTTTTGTATTTAGTAGAGACGGGGTTTCTCCATGTTGGCCAGGCTAGTCTTGAACTACTGACCTCAGGTGATCTGCCTGCCTCAGCCTCCCAAAGTGCTGGGATTACAGGCATGAGCCACTGTGCCCCGCCATTAGTGTACTATTAATGTTAACCCCAATCTTTAATAAAACCTTATAGACAAATTTATCAATCTTAATCAGTTTGACCATAAGGTGAGATTTTCATAAACCTTCAATAACTCTTGACAAATTTTTGTTAAAGAGCATATCAATGCTCTAAGAAAACCCTGGTGTGCTTTCATTCCAATGTTCAATTTACAGAAAAAACTGCATAGTACCCCTTTAAATTTAGCCAATATGTTCATACACAGAATCTTTTACAATTCATTTCTCGCAAATCTTTCACAACTTGTTCAAACCTTTAGCTTTATCCTATCTCATTTAAAACAATTCTTTAACCCTCTAAACTAGGCAAAAATTTACATTCCCATGCCTTCTTATAATCTTTTACTAAAAACACATTTTATTTTCCTTACATAACTTGCATGTTTTTCAGCAGTTTTAATTACCTGTTACAATGTTAAATCTTAGCAATTTTTATTTTTGATGAAAAATTTGCTAAGTAAGTGATTTTAATTATGTACTAGGTTTGGAGTCTAGGACACCAGACAGAAGTACAGATAAGGTCTGTCTCTTTCTGGAATAGCTAGGGGCATGGCTAACTCCCAATGTCCTTAGGCCTTACCTAGCTGTAAGACAGGAGAGTTGAACAATTTTCAAAAGTCAAAGAAGCAGTTTATGACCTTAAAGCATTTAGTAAACCTAGTATCTGACCTGCCTAATTTAGACTAAATGTCATTAGTGATTTAAGTGCTTGTTTTTCTTTAAGCCAATGAATTAGAGCTCTTTTATATAAACATCACACAAAAAACACATATATAACTATACACAGAAGAAGATCCAGTAGTTGTAAGATGTTTTCATTTGGCAGTTTTTAAGTGTCTTAACTGGATTACTGACTTTAGGATGGAGCCCTTCAAGGAATAGGGCCAGGAAAGCATTCAGTTTCTAGGGCTTAATAAGCAGACACAGCTGGAAGTAAAAAACAGATCTCCAAAATTAAGCGTCCCACTTTTATATCACATCCTGGATCCCCCCAAAGAGGGAAATGCTATGGGAGAAGACATTGCAATGCTTTTACTGTGCATTTCATTTCGTGGCAACCTAAAGCCAATGAGCCCATTTTACAATCAGCACATATACCCCACAGGAGTCTTATCTCTCAGTTTGGGGTGGGGATATCTCCATCCTTCTAGGTGGCCAAGAGCATGCTTCTCTGATCCAAGGGTACAAAGAGCCGAGTATTCCCCATAAATGCCATTAGCCATCCCTAAAGTATATTTCCTACCTAATTATTACACACCAAACCTCTCTCATAATGCAAAGTAATTTCTGATACCCCTAAAACTCAAAACTGTCAAATAACAAAATGTGAAACAGAACAGAGCCTTAGATTTTGAGAGGAAGCTATCCATTTTCAATTCCTAGGGTTCCATGAGGAAAACAGAGGATTTTTACCAAAATGGGGTCTATGGCAACTCCTCTGTTTTTCTTAAGGAGTCCCAGGCTATTAGAAGTTACCTTAGGCCTCTTATATGTGCATTAAGAATGACAAAAAGACAAAATGGAGAAAAATAATTAAGTCAACTGAGAGGAAATGAAAAACTTTTTTTCTTCAGAAAAATAAGATCCAAGAGAAGAAAAACCTAAAGGCCTTTTAAATATACATATAGCTTGGATATCAACTTTTAATTAAGTTGACTTTTAACCATAGCGCTCTCTAAAAAAAATGTCCTTTTAAATTTCTTATTACCCTACTTTAGTCAGGCCAAATGGCCAATATTTCTGGCTTTTAAACTTTACCAAAAGTAACCTCACAAGTGAAACCAACAAGCCTCAACTATGCTTGTGACTTAACCACAAGTGTATGAGGTATTTTCAAAGAGGCGGTAAGCAGTTTTTATAACATTTAGAATCTTCAGAAGTAGCTCAGAGAAAGGAAAATTTAAGACAAAGGAAAATTTAAGGGAAGCTAGAAGTTTTTCATGGAGGGGAAGAGAATCAACAAATTGTAAAAGTCACACAGCTATCAAACCAGAAAGCACTCATTCCCTAAGTCAGGATTGAGCCCAGGGCCGCCACTGCAAAATGGCAAAGCCTTAGTTGCTGAGCTGTGGCATTGGGCAGCTTCCATTGCTCTTTCCAGAAGAGTCCAGAGCAGTCAATTTTGAGCTTGCACTACTTTTAACTAAAGATAATTTTTAGAGCTAAATGTGACATGAACCCCCAAATTCCTGTTCCCTAGATGGCAGAGACCAAGAGAAAGTACTGCCACGTGGTTAAAAGATCAAGGTCCCAAGGACATACACCGAGATGAAAACTCATTCAGTTCTTTGTTCGTTTCAGGGATCTGCAGCAAAGTTTGTTACTGACCAGCTTGCTGTGCCATCTTGAATAGCGAGCTTATGGGGTCCTAAGTCCGTGTTCTATCCTAAGGTACTCCTCTTTATGACAGAACCATACAGAATGACACACAAACCATATGAGATTCGCTACAACTTAAGACTAGCCTCAGAATCCTTTTTTGCATTAATCAAAACTTTACAGAGGAGAGAAACAGTGATTTTTACCATTCATTAAGCCAATTTGCACAGAGAGAGAGAGGCCAGAGTCTGGTAAGAAATTCTTACCCTTTTTCTAGCATGTCAGGTTTCTGGGTTTCCCCTCCCTGAGCTCAGCTCACTGTACCATTGCTCTGGAGGCCAAGCCATAACACAAAAGAAAATCCTTTTTTAGTTTGTTTCACAGAACCACAGGCAAAAGCCTGTCAATTTTGTAAGATGCTGTCCAAAGGGTTGCATGGGGTAACCAAATTAACATTTTCCGTTTGGCCATTGCAAAATATGTGTGACAAAACATAGACATTAGCCACTCTGCTTAGCACCCAATATCGAACTGGTGAAGCTCAAACTTGCCCTTGGTTTGGCCCTGTCATCTTTAATCCAACCTCCAACCAGGAGTTTCATCATGTGGTCTCTGAGCAAGGTGGTTGTCCTGAGTAACAGAAAAGATAGGCATGGGAAAGGAGAGAAAGAAAGAAAAGCATTGCCTGTGGCAGGGTGGGGAAGTCAAGGAGCTCGGGGAGGCCAGAGAAAGGCCCACCCACTGCAGCAACACTGAATCAAAAGTTCAGGCGGCCACTTGTTGGTCATGAAGGGATCTTTTCCGGCAATCCCATCAGCTCTCAAGTTTTCCTCTTTGGGGAGAAAAAGTTCCCCGCGTTCCTTTGTCCTGTACATGCCTAATCCTGTCATCCACAGCTATCAGCAAAGAGTACAATGCAGATTAATCCAAAGAGAATAGCAGTAAACATCCCATAGTGCCAAATCAATTTTTAACCAAGAGGGACTTTCCTGAGGGGAGGACCTCTAACACAACCCCATTCTTTACCCAAGTAAAATCTACCCATTGCTTACCGAAACCCAGTCAATTGGTGCTGTGGTCTATTTCCTTTGGATTGGGATAGTAACTAAGCTGAAAGGTTAGCAGATTTAATTTTTTTTAAACTAATTGCCACTTAAGCTTTTAATTTGCCTTTTGTAAAGTTTTTAAATAAAAATATTAAAATTTTTATAGAAGCTTCTGCATATCAATAGACATCCCTGGATGAGACTAATTTGGGAGTCCTCATTTTTAAATGCACTTCAGTGCAGTTTTGTTCTTTTGGAACATTCCACTCTAACTTATCTTTAGTAAGATTTCACTGTTTCTCTAAGACTTCACTGTTTCTGGGGCCTAACACTTACGCATGTGTAAGCCAGGAGGAACTCAGTTCTTCAGAAATTAAGGATCCCATTTTTACCTAAGATATTGGCTTTGCGCTCAGGTCTCCTTGATCAACTTAGCCAATCCTTTTTTTTTTTTTTTCCTACCAAGAAAAATGAGACAAAGTGATAGAACACAAAAATCCCTGCGAATTTTCAAAAGCCAAATTTTACACCCCCTGCAGTATTACCATTTACTACCAGTTTCTTTCTGACCCAGTCAGACATAAGAGGCCTCTAACTGGATCCAAGCCAATCAGATCCGATCCTGGATCCAGTCCAGTTTCTGTGGCAACTTCCAAGCCCAGCTTGGATCAAAAATTTGCTCAAACTCAGAGAGCTCTGCGGGTACCTCACTTTGGTCACTCAGCACTCCTGGAGGGTCATTAGAAGCTCTACATCTGATCCCACGTCTGACACCATCTAATAAAAGAAAAACTTCAGCTGAATTAAATGTAAAGGAATTTAATTAAGCAATGGATGATTTGCGAGTCAGGCAGCCTTCTGAGCGAGCCAGCACAGCCACGTGGTAGAAGATTTATGGACAGAAAAAGGAAAGCAACTGTACAGAAAACAGAAGTGAGGTACAGAAACAGCTGGATTGGTTACAGCTCAGCATTTGCCTTATTTGAACACAGTTTGAATGGTTGGCTACATTTAATTGGCCAAAATTCAGTGATTGGCGCAAGTGTGGGCTACAGTCTGTTTACACCTCCACTTGTTATAGTTCAGGATGTACAGAAAAACCTTTAGACCAAACTTAAAATATGTAAGGAGGCAGCTTTAAGCTAAACTTGATGTAGCAGATGTTAGATACCTTTTCATGTGCTTATAGGCCATTTGTATATCTTTTTTGGAATAAAATGTCTACTCAAGTCCTTTGCCCATTTTTTAAACAAAGCAACTCATTTAAACATTTATTATTTTTTATTTATTTGAGCTTCCAGTTAAGATTTGAAGAAACATTTCCACTGATGTAAAAAGGGAGAAGAAACACATTTAAATATGATTAATCTATTCCATCTCCCATTTTACACGCCAGGGCCCCTCAGCTGGGCTCAGAAGTCAGCTCTGAGAGCTCTGCATCACCGTATCCACACATGCCCCTTCATGAGATAAACTCTCAAGCACCACGTTGCTTTTCAATCATCAGAGCTAATTTTTTTCCACAGTTGTGATACGGCATTTTGCCAGCCAAATCACAGTGTTTGGCAATGTGTCAATAGATTGGAGTTTCAGACCCCTTTCCTGGAGACAAAGGGATCTGGGAAAAAGGTAGTTCTAATCCAGGAGCCCCTCGCTGCTTTGTGAACTACAGATGCAATCTCCAAGCTTAAGAAGGAAAGGAGTGAAAGCAAACGTGGTCTGAACCCCTTGTCTCAAGATTGGTTCTAGCCAGACAGCATCTCTGACAGCAAGGTGTCCCTAAACCTCACTTCTTACTAATAAAAAGAATCCAAGTGTCGGACTGAAGGGATTTAAGAAAAACTTCAATTGAAAATAAGAAAGTTACTGTATTTATTGCATTTGATCTGTCACCTGCCTTCCATAAGCTCCTCTCCTGTGTCTCATGCTAACATACCCAGTTACTGAGTCAAACCGGTTCAGTTTGATTTCTTGGTCAATGGCACCGGAATCATTGTTAGGACTCTGAATGACACCTGTCTTTGAGATTCAACAAGGAACAGAAAAAGAATGCAATTCTACTTTTTTTCTTTTGGCAGGGGTGGAGGGTGGGCACGGTCTCGCTCTGTCTCCAGGCTGGACTACAGTGGTATAATCTTGGCTCACTATAAACTCTGCCTCCCAGATTCAAGTGATTCTCCTGCCTTAGCCTCCCAAGTAGCTGGGACTACAGGCATGCACCACCACACCCAGCTAAGGGTCTCTATCTCTTGACCTTGTGATCCACCTGCCTCAGCCTCCCAAAGTGCTGGATTATGGGCATGAGCCACTGCACCCAACCACAATCCTACTTTTAGGTCTCTACCTTGGCCCGAGTTCTTCTCTCCTGGCCCAGAGGCAGCCACTTTCTAGGGAACAGGATAGCCTCCCGAGAGATCTGCTCTGCCCAGCTTGTACCAAATCACAATTTTTGGTTTCTCAGGTCCTTGGGTATCAGCTAAGTTTCCAAATGTGTTTCAAGTTTGATCTAGTTTGACTGCAAGTTGTTCATTCTCAGTTATTAATAATCATAAGGTACAGGGTTGGCATAGACTATTAGAATTCATAGATGTACTTTATCCTATATGGCCAAGGTTGTAAATCCTTCCTTTGATGAGGTTTTCTATACTAGTTTCATAGGGCTGCCATAACAAAGTACCATATATGGAGTGGCTTAAACAACAGTAATTATGCCATAATTCTAGAGGCTGAAAGTCTGAGATCAAGATGTTGCCAGGCAGGGCCATGCTCCCTCCAAAGGTGCCAGGGAAGGATCAGTTTCAGGCCTCTTTCCTCCATTCAATAGGAGGCCTCTGGAAGCATTAACTTCAGTCTTCACATGACATTCTCCCTGTGTACATGCCTATCTTTGTGTCTAAATTAGAAATCCTCTAAGACACCAATCATGTTGATTTAGGGCTTATCTGGATCATCTTATATTTTTGATTACCTCTGTAAAGACCCTCTCTCCAAATTAGGTCACATTCTGAGGTGCTGGGTGTTAGGACTCCAACATAATCCTTGGGTTGGGAAGGAATGCAATTCAACCCATAAAACAAGCAGAATCTTGGTTTGGACTCAAAGGGGTCAAATCAAGGCTTAGTATGAACCTGTCTAGAACTCAACTCCTCCCTACAAAACAAAGGGCTAGGACAAGGTGATCTTAAGACTGTCTTCCAGGCCAGGCGCAGTGGCTCACACCTGTAATCCCAGCTATTTGGGAGGCCGAGGTGGGTGGATCACAAAGTCAGGAGTTCAAGACCTGCCTGACCAACATGGTGAAACCCCATCTCTACTAAAAACACAAAAAATTAGCCGGGTGTGGTGGTACACACCTGTAGTCCCAGCTACTCAGGAGGCTGAGGCAGGAGAATTGCTTGAACCCAGGAGGTGGAGGTTGCAGTGAGCCAAGATCGCACCACTGCACTCCAGCCTGGGTGACAGAGTGAGATTAAAAAAAAAAAAAAAAAAAAAAAAAAGATTGTCTTCCAGCTCTAAAATCTCCTAGTCTTAACATTTCTTTTCCCTGTCATGAAAACTCATCAATTTGATGTCCATTACCCATAGGCTCGGCTCTCTACTAAGGATTCTCTCAATAATGGGTTAAATGTTTGAAAACCATGGCAACCAGTGGCATGACATGTGCCCCACAGGTCCCAAGGCAAGGCTCATAGGCACTGAAGGGGCAGGGGGCCCTCAGAGGAGTATGTTTTGAAGACAGACAGGACTTACCAGGACCCATCAAGCCCCTCCTCCACCACCACAGGCCTCTGTGTGTCCCTCTGTGCTATTTACAGCTTCCGATCCCCAAAGACATCACATATGCCAGCCTTCTCAGCCTCAGCCTCAGCTCACTGTCTCCTCTTTATCTTGCCAGGAGAGCCGCTCATGCAGAACTACAAATGTTGTCCTCCATGATAAAATTATCCTTTGAGGGCTGGGGAATCCACCCCACGCAGCGGGCAACCCTCAACTGACAATGCAGCTCCCAAAAAACACTCAGCAGCCAAGCTCTGAACAGCGATTAGCGCAAGTGTCTGTTTTGCTTACGCTTCTTCACATAGACATTTTCAGGCTGGGTAAGTGAGATGGACACTCAGCCTCATGCCCCTCTGCAGGCATCATCTGCTGTGCGAGAGACCAGTGGGAAACACTGCCATGCCCTCTCCCACTGCTGGGAGTGCATTTTCCATTTTCTTTTTCCTTTTCTTTCCCCAGCTCCTGCTCATTGTAGGAAGATTTAGAACAATAGAAATGTGTAAAGAAGGCATGAAAAAAAATCAGACACTCTTACTATACAGAGGTAATTATTGTGACATCTTGGCATTTTTGCTTCCAGAATTTTTCTAAACCACTGTGTAACACAGCTGAGATCATATTGAATATATTATTTTGAGTCCCACTTTTTTTTTTTTTTTTTTTTTGCATTTGATATTCTCACAGCATTTTGCCAAGGCTGGTTGTTAATCAACCTTCTAATATAATTTATTTGGGAGACTGGCAACACTACTGATGATGCAGAAGCCCCACTCAGGGTTGTTCTCCACATTGACTCTGGAATTTCTTCAGGCCCAAGAGGGGTCTTCTTTACCCTTACAACATTTGTCTCAAGTTGCAAAACTCCCTGCCTGGCCACTGCTTAAAGGAAAATTGGCCAAGGCACTTCTTGGCACTACAGTGAGAGAAGTGGAAATCTGAGAATCGGGTCCAGGACCAAGATCCTCCAAGGGACATTTCCAGCATTCTCTCAGCACCTTGGCTACCAGGAAAGGAGCATGAATTGGAGAGAAGTGGCTTAGTCTTGTCCTGAGTGTCCTGTGGGGTCTAATGGGGACAGACCCCAGGTGCACAGGGCCCAGCCTAAGAGGAGCCTGCATTCACACACACTCCCATATCTCAGATACTGCCCACACTACTGCATTTAATCCTCAGCAATTCTGCTATGTACCAATTCATCAGTCCCATTTTAAAGACAAATTAACTGAGGCTTAAAGATTTTAGCAACTTGCCTGAGATAATAATTTCAGTAAAGGCCAGGCTGAGATTCTAATCCAACCCCAAAAGTTTTTAGATCGCACCCAAGCTGCCTCTCAACGTCCTAAGAAGCCTCACTTTCTCAAGGTAACTAAGTTGACGTTTGTTCATTTTGGCAAGCTCGTCTCAAAAAATAAGGAAACCAGGGTGGGTTGGTGTGGATGATGGGGAGTGATGGGAAGTGACAGGAAGAACTGCCTGCAGGACTGAGGTAGCTGATGCCCCACAGGTTCCGCATGCTGACAACTGACACTCTCAGCTGAGTCCCTGCCCTACCGTAGTCCTTAATTTCCCTGAACTGTAAAGAACTGCCTCGTCCAGGGTCGGCTTTCTCCCCAGAGGCAGCAGGCATACAATTATCCATCCATGTTGGGGATATAAACGACCTGCCCCCTAGCCTGCAAGCACAGAGATTCTGAGGGGTCATCCGGAGCTAACCATGGGATCAGCCAAGGGCTCTGTTGCAACAGCCTGTATTGCAAGGTCTACCCAGTTCCTCCCACTATCCAGCGCTCCTGTCTTCCTTCCCTCCTACATGCTGATCCCACTGGCACTCCCGAATAAGCCTGCTGCACATAAACCTCCTTCTCAGAGTTCGTTTCTCAGGGAACTTGACTTAAGACCATTAGTCATTTACACGGGGTGAAAGGAGGGTATGGCAATTCACATCTTCCCTCAAAGACTCCTGCGCATCAGTGCACTCCCCTTGCACTAACGGCACTGAGGGAAGAGGGTTGTATTTGAAGAAGAGGAGGAACCAGGGAGCACTCCCAGAACAGGCCTCAATGGGGTGGCAGAGTAGGGGCCTCTAGGCAGCCAGAGGGTACAGTGTGAGCATGGAGCTCCTGGAGGTGTTCCCACCAAAGAGGGACAGGAAAGAAGGGACCCAGGAGGTAAGAAATAGACTAAACCAGGGGTTCTCAATCCTGACTGCACGTTAGATTCACCTGAGCATCTTTGAAACATATAGCCAGAAGCACACTGGCTTCACCCCTAAGATTCTGATTTGACTGATCTGGGGTAGGTCCCAGGCATAAGCATTTTAAAAAACTCTTTCCAGGTGATTCCACTATGGAGCCAGGCCTGAGGATCACGTGGCTAACAGAGACGGGCAGGCAGAGAAAGCTAATATCTTCCCTAGAATCTATCCCCTCTGGTGCTCAGGTCCTGACTTAACACTGACGCCCACAGCCTGGGCCCCAGAGCCCATGCTCACAGAGGGGAGCCCTGGCTCTTGAGCATTTGAAGGCCAGATGACCCCTTGACAGTGTATGTAGAGAGGGTTGCCCTTTCTAAATAGTGAGCCAGCCACAACCAGGGCAAGCCCATGGAGCCTCAAGACAGGATCCCTGGGAAGCTTAAACCTGTGGATCCTCTGGGCCCAACCTCAATTTACTAAATCAGAATTTCTAGGGAAAGACCCGGGAATCTGCACTGTTTAACAAACTCCCCAAGTGAACCTTATGCATGGAAGTTTGAAACTGCTTAGTGCTCCCTGCCAGGGCCTTTCTCAGATGCACGGCATCACTTATATGAAAACTTTGCTTCGTATATAGCCAAAGAGCCCTCGCTGCTCCTACGTTTTCCAAGGCACTCAAGTAGAGATCATTGAAAATTCCCGGATGGGCAAATCAGCTGTCGATGAGGATCTGGGAAGATTACAAGAATTCTCTTCAGTAAATTCTTTCTGGTGAGTTTTTCCTTTTAGCAGGCATGGTAAACATTGTTTGTGAATTGTTCCAAACATATTTTTTCTCATTGTGCAATTGAATTGGCAGTTTTGCATAATAAAAAGTTAACATAATGAGCCAAACAAGAAATGAATAAAGCTTGATTGTTCAGTTCAGAGGCAATGCTTGCACTGAGCCCTCGGTCCTTATCCTTATGCGTGGCCCATTGTCTAATGATCGTCCTCTCAAAATGTAAGTATGACTCTAAAAAGGATAAAAATTGATATTAATAGACTTGTACGGACCTCCGCAGTAGCATCGTCTTATCGAGGAAGCACAAATGTTTCTTTGACCACTCATCTTGGCTCTTTGTAATCATAACTGAGCTTGATTGAAGCCTGACCTTTACGCGGCATCTCTGTATATCTCTCATACACAGTGGTACTTGGCAGTTTTAACTTCCTCATTTAATTACTTTGTGATGGTGCCGGCATCCATATTAATGAAATTATTTTCATTATATTTCATAGATAATGTGTCAGTGGGCAGTTAGCAACCCCGTACTCCGCCCCACGTGGTTTCTCGCTGGCTCAGACCCATGGCTTCTTCCTTCTTCCCTCTCTGGAGTCCCAACCTGCCTTCCTCTTTTCTTCAGGGGATTCATCTATCTGCCTTGTTAGAGTTCCTTTTGTCACCCCCCAAACTGGCTATCAATGGAGACAGTCTCCTCAGGACATCTCTTTCTTTCTGTCCCCCAGTATGAGCACAGGCATCCTTTAGATTAGTTTTCTTGCCCATCACCATAGGGAACAGATGGAGGAGCCAAGGAGTCCACAGAAAAAGCTGCACTTGTCCAAGCTGGTTCTCCAAGGTCATTTTGTTAGATGGTACCTGGAGGTCTCTCCCATAGGGATGGAAAGCCTTTTTTCAGGTGACTGACTCCAAAATGAGACTGTCATACTGTAGTCCCCATGGATTGGGGTTGGCACAGCCACCTGCCTCTGCTAGAACCTGCTTGCCAATCCTTCATACCAATCCTTTGTGCCTGCCTTTTTCTTCCCCAAGATCCACTCACCCCTACATAGGGCACTTTGGCTTTTCTAAGTAAATGAAATGTGTCCCCACCTGTTTACCGAATGTCCCTCCTCTGTTTGCAAGCTGTTCTGCACCAACTCCGAACATTTCTGATCTGTACCTGTCCCCATGCCACCCCATTCCACCAATTTATTACCTTCTAGGAAGAATAAAGGGTTTTTTATGAGCCCTTGAGTTAGCTAGATAACGATAACAGGTAGCTTATTCCAGCTCCCTTACACCACCCACATGCATTGGTTGACCTAAGCCCTCTTACCTCAAATTCCTGAGAATTTATCAGGAGATACAATCAAAGAAGGGTTTGGCAAGAACAATTCATATCCTGGCCTTTTCTTCCTACCTTCGGGTTTCTAGTCCTAAGACAGAATCTAGTTCTTGTTCTGGTCCATGAGTCTTCTCAGGCTGTAGTGACAGTGACCACCCTTAGGCTGTCCTTTCATGGATCTGGTGACCACCAAAGGAGCTCACCCTGAGAGGCGCCAAGATGCAGAAAGGGGAGAGCCAGTGCCTGCTCAACCCTGCCCGATGCAAGGCTTCCTGCTTCTCCAGCACGGGCAGGAACTTGGGTTCCTCAAGGCCTCCTCCACCATGGGCACCCCATGAGAAGGAAGGAAGAGAGGTTCATTTCCTTTCAGTCCGCCCATTGCTAAGGTTTCCACACCAGTAGCAGAGCTAATTTCTTCTGTGCAACAACCTGTGGCAACACCAGAGATGATCCTATTTTGCCAGCCTCTTTCTGTGTCTTCAGACAATGCTTACAGCATACAGACTTACTTGTTTTTGAAACAGATTCTTTAAGGAGCAAATAAAAATGAGTTCTTTCTCCTGTTCTGGATTTTCTCCTGGTCAGTATCAGTTCTTACCTCCCTGGCCTCGGTTCTCTCCTTCATCCTTCCCAGAAATGTCCTTGGTTTCTACCTTAGAAGTCGCAGCCTTCCCCTAACCTGGTTCTCATAAACTTCCACCAGCCAGATACTCAGTCAAATTTTACTAAAGAATAGCCATCATCTACTGCACACTTACTACATACCAGGCTCAGTATTCAACATTTTATCTGCCTTTGCTTCTTTCATTCTCACAATGCCCAGTGAGTTAGATTCTATTACAATCAACATTTTGGGGGTCGAGGAAATAGGCTTAAAGTTAAGTAATGTGTCCAAAATTCCACAATAAGTAAGTAGTGGGGCCAGAACAGTTGTATTGAAAGATTGAGTGTTTATAATGCTTCTCTTAAAGATAATATTAGATTTATCACCTATTGCTCTGAATCTAGGAGCATGACAAGACCTATCTTTCCCAGAACCCCTGTGTGTCCACAAGAATCGTCCTTCTAGAGGTCAAATGACTGATGCCCCCTCCCTCCAGTGCTTCCCTCTTGGGCCTTCTCTGCCAGTTCCAGATTCTAGTCTGAGGACTCCCTCTAACTGTAGTTCATTCATCTAGGTAAAATAATTATTATAGCCCAAGAGAAATTAATGGTCTCCTGCTTCAACACTCGAGTAATCCACTTGGTTTTCCAACTGACTGAATTCCATGCAAATTTATTGAGCACCTACTATGTGCCGCGTATCTGATAGGAGTTGGAAATAGAAAGGATACATGATCGATTTCCTGTAAGGGGCTCATGAACCAGTTGGGAAATGATCAAGTATACCATAGTTTAAGTGAGAGAATAGTATAGTATAGTACAGTATGGAGAGGTGAGGGTAGCTGTAAGATTAGGGAAATCTCTGTAGTGGATAGGAACCCAAGCTTTGGAGCCAGGTTGGACTGGGTTCAAATCTGAGTGATTATGGACAAGTTATTTAGCCTTTCAATGTCATAGTCCTTGTGTATAAAATGGGAACAATGATGCCTCTCTTGTAGGGTTATGAGGAGTAGTACTCCAGAAAGAAGCCATAGTTATAGTGGCAGTTGCTAATATCTACCAAACATATTTGCTCCTGGTAAGTAGAAAGATTAGCAATAATATTTGAACTGGGATTTGAAATATGAGTTAGGGTTTCATTGGGCAGAGAGGAGATGATAAGAAATTATAAATATAAAAGTATTACATTTGAAGTCATAGAAACATGGAAGTGTATAGTATGTCTCAGGATTTTCAAGTACTCTGCTGGCTGGGGCATGGGCTCGTGGCATAGGGGAGAAGGAGAAATGATAGCTACATGGCATGAGAACTCACAGCCTTCACTGAGAGTTTGGAGTTCATTTTCTATCCGCCAGTGCCCCATCTTCCCACCCTAGGGAAATAACACCATTTTATAACGTAAAAATACTCTAAAGATGGGGGAAAAAAGTCACATATGCTGCTGGCCAGCTATATGCTGAAGCAGTCTTTTGGAAGAATGTTTAATAATAGGAATCAAAATCCTTTATAGTGCTCATAGCTCTTGACGTTTTCATTTCACTTTTAGAAATTTATTGTAAGAAATTCACTGGAAGCATTTGGAACAATTTGTATGCCAGGGTTTGTAATGGCCAAAGGTGAGAAATAATCTAAATGTCCAAAACCACAGGATTGGCTAATATTCTATTTATTCTATTCTATTATGTATTGGTAAATATTACATTCAAGCATTGGAATAGTATACAGTTATTAAGAATCATAGTTTTAAAGAGGATTTGATGACATAATGTTCATGATCTAATTTAAAATGAAAAAAGCAGGCTTCAAAACAGTATATAGTTTAACCTCAATCTTGTGGGGGAAAAAAGGAAAGGATGTATGTGGGAGAGAGAGAAAGAACAAGAGAGAAATAGGGTAATCCTATTGAGAATAAGTTTAGATTAAGGACTTGATATTCTTTGTTTTAAGTTATGGTTGAATTTATTCATTTTCTTTAATTTTTAATTTTTATTTTTATTGAGACAAGGTCTTGTTACGTTGCCCAGGCTGGTCTCAAATTTGTGAGCTTAAGTGATCCTTCTGCCTTAGACACCCAAGGAGCTGGGACAACAGGCATCTCCCACCACTCCCAGCTGAGACTTGGTATTCTAAACACTCGCTTTGGGGGCACACACTTGCTCAAGTGATTTGCATGGGAGAAGGACCCTAAGAAGCTATTTGGGGGTGGAAGAACTAGGGCTAGAGACAATAGAGACAGGTCAATCAAGAGTTTATAACCCTAGGGAGGGCAGAACTTCCTTAGAGAAGGTGCAGTGTCCCCCAGAGACCACAATGCCCAATGGAATGCAGAAGATGTTCTGTGGACAACCAGCAGACACTCCCAGGGCTTCCCAGAAATTCCCAGGGGGTAGACATTGCATTTGCAGGCAAAAAGCTCCAAGCCAGTGCATTCAGAATGTGAGCACTGAGTTGACATCTCCCGCAAGCATTTGTAGGCACCAGTGACTGAAATGTCTGCATTATGTGTGGCTATGTCTAGAAAAAGGAAGACAAAAGAAAAATAGTATCTCTGGGTATAAGATTATGGTTGTTATTTTTTAACTTTTAAATACTTTTTCAAATGTTTCTGTGATGAGTGTTTTGTTTCATTTTATTTTATTTTTTTGAGACAGTCTTGATCTGTCACCCAGGCTGGAATACAGTGGTGCCATCTTAGCTCACTGCAACCTCTGCCTCTCAGATTCAAGCAATTCTCCTGCCTCAGCCTCCTGAGTAGCTGGGATTACAGGTGTGTACCACCACGCCTGGCTAATTTTTTGTGTTTTTGGTAGAGATGGGGTTTCACCATGTTGCCCAGGCTGGTCTTGAACACCTGACTTCAAGTGATCTACTAGCCTTAACCTCTCAAACTGCTGGGATTACAGGCATGAGCTACTGCACCCAGCCTGTGATGAGTATTTTATGATAAGGAACATCACCCATTTTTAAACCATCTCTGGCTTCCTTATGTTCCTCTTGCCTCCATGCCTCCTGCTGGCCCCACCATGCACACACACTCTGTGTTCCCACCTATGCATAACAATGGAAACTCTGGCTTTTGTTGGGGTTCTGTCCCCCAGGGCACAAGAAGGAACTGGGGTGGAATAGGCCTGGGCTTGACTTGGTAGTTCATAATCTGCCTAGCTGGCAGCCATGGCACAGCAAACTTGAGCTGGGTGACCGCCACTTCATACTTTTTGTCATTAATAAAAATCATCGCACTTTGTTGACTTTGCTATTTCTACCCACAAAGGAATGTAGAAATACATGAAATCTGCTAAATGATCCATTTAACTATGTGGTAAACACTCTGTAAACCTGTTTACCCTGCCAAAACAGTCCCCTTTGTCATATTTTACAGGGTCATTTGATTTAATTCCCTAAGTCAACACAGGGTTTGTTTTCTTATAAAGGAAAAGATGATAAGGCTTATCAAAATTAATTGACTCAGGACAGTTTCCTTTGAGGGTAAACCAAAGGACAGTATGAGAAAGGGTGCAAAGGAGCTTCTGAGTTCCAGTAATGGTGTTTCTTAATCTGGATGCTGGTAACTTGGGTTTCCCTTTGTGAACATTTATCAAGCTGTACACAGGATTTGCACATTCTCAGCACTCTCACTGCAGCCTCCCCCTCGACCCTCTCCTCCTGCCTGGCTCCCCACATCCTTCACTCCCCAGGAGGGTGTCTCATGACTCCTCAGTGGAGGCACTGCCTACTTTTTCCTGTTTGGGGGTCTCCTAGAACCTGCAGATCCCCTTCACAGTACTGATTGCAAGAGAAATACTCTGGCTGCTTTGTGGTTATTGGTTTCATGTATGTCTCTCACTGGATTCTAAGTCCACTGGGCTTGTGTGTCGTCTGGACCTGCTGCTGTGGACCCTGAGTCTGGTGCAGTGCCTGGCAAGATGGCACGAGAAACGGTTTGTAAGGGAATGACGGAGAGGCAAAGAGGGAGACAGAACAGTGGGGTTGGGGGAAGAAGACAGAAAGGAGAACGGGAAGGAAGGAGAGAGGAAGAGTTATGTCTCTCAAGATCTGGGTATTCCGAGGCATGGCTAGAGGTGGATGAGTGGGAGCACTCAGGAGTGTGCTGACATGATCGAGTAAGGAGTCTCTGGAGGAAGAAGTCTCTCTGAGAGGAGGTGGTCTCCCTGTGGGCACAACTGGCTCAAGCACTGTAGCCTAGGTCCTTGAGGAGGGAGGATGGGGACCCTGAACCTAGTCTGGCTCCAATTTTCTTCTGGATCAAAGCAATTGCAGAAAAAAGAGCTATTTCTTTGCATTTCATTAAGACACTGAACACTAAATGTCAGCAGCATGAGTGCGGGGGCCAGTCGCATGAGGGGCAGCCGTGGCATGGCAGAGGAAGTGCGAGTATAGCTACTGCACAATGGCAATGACACATTTGCTACACCCACAGTTGCACTGGAAGAGCAGCCCTCACCGGCCAGGCTTGGGCAGCCACAGCAGGATCAGTGTATTTGGTAGACACAGGTAGTGGCAGGGGAGGCCCCAGTGGGGGTCCGTGACACAGAGGCCATCATATACAGTGAAGGATGCATGCCCCAAAGGGCTGCATCTCAGGGCAGCTATGCAGTGCTCAGCAGGGAATGCCAGAAAGGCATTGGAAGGATTTAAGGGGCATGCCACATGGTCTGCAGAGTTGGAGCAAGTCCAGCTAAGAACTTACTGTTAGGTGTTGCCCAGTTTATAGCCCTTGGTTGGAATTCTCTGGAAAACACAAATCACTGAGAATTGGCTTCTAAAGAGCACCTATAAATGGGAGGAAGAACACCAAAGAATCAAAGATGCCAGAAAAGAAAACAGCCCCTGGGATTTGTGAACAGGTGTTCTTGACAGGGTCCCTCACCTAAGCCATTCTTCCGGCACAATTATCACCCAGAGCTGCTTGTTTCTTGGCACCTAGAACACTCCATCGGGAGCTGTTTCCTTTTTTAACTCAATACTCCCAAAGACTGCTCTGGGGATAACAGCTCCCACTCTCAGGGGGAAAAATATCTTTTTAGAAACGGGAGATGACAAAACCAACATCAATAAGCAAGAAAACTCCCAATTATTTTTCTTGAGACACTGTCTTGTGTTACATCCTTGTGGGTAGGGCTTCCTGAAGCATTTTCTCACCATTTTTTCTGAAACTATGACTTTCCAACATTCTTCATTGCATATCCTATTAGTAAACTCATTTTGAACATGCACCACAAATATCTGTGTATTTATTCTCTGATTATATTTATGCAATAGTGTGTGTGTGTGTTGTTTACTGTATTTATAGTGAAAGTTCTAATAGAA
This sequence comes from Colobus angolensis palliatus, assembly GCF_000951035.1. Taxonomy (NCBI): domain Eukaryota; kingdom Metazoa; phylum Chordata; class Mammalia; order Primates; family Cercopithecidae; genus Colobus; species Colobus angolensis. The sequence goes on from NW_012118655.1 coordinate 783,029, forward strand.
GGTGTCCGCTGGGGTGCAGACATCCCACTAAACAAACACAAGGCAGACAGGGCAAGCATCGTAATCCTCAGCTCATGGATTACTAGACTAAGCCTTGGAGGGAAACGGATTTGCCCAGGTCACATAGCCAAAAGTTGCAACACTGGGGTTAAAACTGACTTCCGTACTTTCCAGCTTCTCAGATTTTTTCATTCATATGCCGGTAATACCTACCCTTGTTTTTGTTACTTTGTTTTTAGACTCTCCTTTTCTCGCTTAATCACCTAGCCTTGTTTCCACATGAATAAGCTCTCCCTTAGCTGAGAAAACCAGAGGAACTCCATTAAGCTCCATCATTTGCAAGGCTTCAAGGACTCCTTACCCGCCCCCTTCCTCAAGGAGTTAACTTGTGTAAGCAGACTCTCAACATATCAGAGTCCAATTAACTGGTAAGATACTGAAGCAAGCGATGTACAAAGTTCCCAAGATTTTGCTCAAGAGATAACACCATAAAGCCTTGAGTTTGTGTCGGGCAGAGCCCACATAGGTAACATCTTATGAAAGATTTAGAGCCCCTGCACGTGGAAATTGTTTCTCTGTAATCATTTGTCTTTTCAACTTTTTACATGTTTTTACTTCTGTAGAATTGTTGCAACTGAGCTCCCCTCCCCTTCCTAACCCGAAGTATAAAAGAAAATCAAGCCCCTTCCTCCAGGCGGAGAGAATTTTGAGTGTTAGCCATCTCTCGATCGCCGGCTAATAAAGGACTCTTAAATTCATCTCAAAGTGTAGCGTTTCTCTAACTCATTCAGGTACAACATGCCAAATATCCCTTTCTACTCATCAGAGTTTGGGAATGGACCAGTCATATCAGTTTTTGGTGATTTCCACATTGTTTCCCTGCTTTACCTATTTTATCGTTATTGCCTATAGCATAAGGTATGCTATGCCATCAGGGTTCTGGAATTGGCTTCTAAAGAGCACCTACGAATGGGGAGGAAGAACAAGGAATTAAAGATGCCAGAAAAGCAAACAGCCCCTTGGATTTGAGAACAGGGAACATGCACTTTACACGCCTCATCTCTTTCTGCCCCATCCAGTAAGCAGGGATGATGCAGAGACCTTCCCTGGGTCTCGCCCTGCCCAGGAGTTAACGTGTTCTAGGATGTATTTGTAGAAAGAAGATGGTCTGTCTGTTAGAAAGAGATGTGATGTGATTGACGTGGAGTGGCCACTCTTGACACAGGAGACATGGCAATTGTACTTCCCTGTATGAGAATGAGGCTGGAAGGAAGGTTGCTTCCCTCAGTCTTTTCTCAGCAGAGGTGTTTTATAAAACGAAACAAAACAAAACACCAATTCCCTGAAGCAGAATAAAGATAAAGAAACTGAAATATCTGGAAACAATGAAAACCACAAGAGCCAAGAAATGGGCAGCTCAGGGGCCCCAGGAAGTGAGGTGGGATCAGGCAGAAATAGGCTTGGGGTGGAGGATCTGGAAGCTACTGCTGTTTACAGCCAATGTCCTTTCTCTCTCCAACAAGTGGCAGGCCACTGCCCAGTGCTGAAGTCACTGTTTAACGAAGGTGGAGCATGCCTTTACCTGGTACACCCATATAAGGAAAAGCCTGAGGGCAGGAGCAAGCAGACACCAGCACTGCTCTTTCTTCAAGACCGCTGGCCAGCCCTGCTCTCCTCTGCCAGTCTCCTCCTCCACTCTATCCAGAGAGCCTGTGGAACCTGCCCGTCTCCCCTCCTCCATCAGACGCACCTGTCTAGGAAACAGGTAAGATGTGAGTGGTCATCTCCCGGAGCTGTGGACCAACGTAGCCCTCTAAACATTAGTGAGCATGTTCAGTTTTCTAGAGAGCTTCATGATGTCAATTCTGAGTTCCCAACTCCCAAGGTACACATTCAGTAGCTCTGGAAACTGGGTGTTTTTGATGCAAGTGGCCAAAGGATGTGGAAAAACTAGGGCAAAGGGGGATTTCTAAGAGAAGCTAATCCAAACTTTGCATAGTTCATGCAAAGACAGTATTTCTTAATCATTCTGTCACCTTTGATTTCTGCTCATTCTAAGTTGTGACCTTGAGGGCTGTGTTTGTCATAAGGACACATTGATGGCAGAAATCATGCCTTCTTTGCGCACTGATGTGTAGTTTCTGATAGATAGTAGGTACTTAACAAACATTTGCTAAAGGGAAGAAGGGGACCTGGGCCCTTTGCTTTCTAATCATCTAGTTTATTAGTTATAGGAATGAAGCTGACAACTCTGAGTTAATCACAAAAGACAGATCATTACAACTTCAGAGATTCAGGAGGTTCCTATATGCCCCTAGTGGTGTCATGGTCACATATGTGTGTCTCTGTAACTGCTAAAGTTGTGTAATCTTTGAGATGTGATGCTGTTCTCAGGGAGACAGTTCCAGCTGCTCCGCTTGGACCCAAGTTAACGAGATTAGCATATGTGCAGATATTTTCCTCTATAGTTACAGTTGGGGCATGAACTATACTGACTGTCCCATTTGTCCTGGGTCACAAGCACAACTTTGTTTACCCCCAAGTGGCATTAACTAGACTTTCAGTCAGATTATCCTCTTGAATTGTCTCACCTTTGTACCCACCTTGACACAAGTGTTGTGGATTTTTTGTTGTTATTGTTGTTTTGAAGTTTGGAGGAGTGACAGCTGCAGGAAGGCTTACTTATTAGGAGATTGGTTGATGGAAATGTAATAACCTACCAACTGTGTAATAGGCAAAAGGTTTATGTAGCATAAGTTCATTATCCCAATTTGTAGATGGAAAAAGTGAGGGACCTGGTGAGTGACTTGCTGCTAAAATTTATTCCACACGCACATGACAGAGCTGGAGTTCTGTTGTGCCTGGTAGGTACCCTGTCTTGTCCCCTAGTTATTTGGTTGTATTTAGTTACCCTCTTGAAAGAACACGTTAGAAGAAAAGGTGCTATGAAGAAATGCACACATAAGGCCAAGCACTGTGGCTCACACCTGTAATCTCAACACTTTGGGAGGCCGAGGGGGACAGATTGCTTGATCCCAGGAGTTCAAGACCAGCCTGGGCAACATGGTGAAACCCTGTCTCTACAAAAATAAATTAAAAATTGGGGGTCTGGGAAAAAATATTAGCTACATGTGGTGGTGCACACCTGTAGTCTTAGCTACTGGGGGCAGGGGGAGGGGTGCCATGGTTGAGGTGAAAGGATCGCTTGAGCCCAGGAGGTTGAGGCTTCAGTGAGCTATGATCATGCCACTGCACTCCAGCCTGAGTGACAGAGCAAGACCTTGTCTCAAAAAAAAAAAACAACCAAACAAAAAACACCAACCTGCTGGCCCTGAGGCTCACTCTGTATCAAGCATTGCGCTTGATACTTCCATATGGTGAGCTGTGTGACTTGGGGCATGCTCCTTAACCTCTTGGGGGTCTCAGTTTCCTCATTGCTAAAACATGGTAGCAACAGTAATCCACACCAAAAGATCAGTGAAAGGATCAAACGAGATTGTATAGGGAAAGCACTTAGCAGTACTTGAGCACATGGCAAGTGTTGAAGACATTTTAGTCATTATTGTTGACATTATTTTAGCCTGGGCTCTCTATAAAACAAAGCCTGAGGCAAAGCTTAAGGGCTACTTAGCGCTTAAGGTAAGACACCAGGGGAGTGAGAATCAGGGAAGTGGGAAATGAGAGGAGAAAAGGGGAAGCAGTGAGGGGTGATGTGCCACCACCTGGCCTCTCTTCACAAAGAGACATGGCCAGCCACTTGGCCAAAGCAGGACCCCTCTGGACTGGCACTGTAGATGCATTGTGCCTTGGAAGAGTCCATCCGAGCAAGGGTAAAGAGGACATTTATCTTTTGGCTCACTCTCTCTCTTCTATTATTGTTCAAAGCTTGCCCTATGGGGAGTTAACTGTCCTGCACTTCCAGCTTGTGTCTTCTGACCCCTCATGGCAGCCAGTGGGAAAACTAGATCTAATTGCTAGAGGCTTGGCACCTCATCTGAGTCCAGAAGTGGTCAGAAGAGCCACTTCCTTGGATGGAGTAAAAAAGGGACCAAGAGTCCTAGAGACAGGTTGAGGCTAAGAGAACCCGAGATGGTGCCTAAGAACGGTTTATTAAAGACTGAATTATCATTAATATCTGCCGAGCACTGTGTACGGCACCAATGTTCCTGCCTAGATGTTACCTCTTTCTCCCATGAGAAAAACCATAAAGGGGACCTTGGATAGGCTGGTCCATTCCATCTCTCCTCAGTGTTTGGAAGAAGTCAGGTTGAGGGCATCCTAACTCTCTCAGAATTGTCCATGGTGTAGCATGCCACTGATAGACAGCAAGAAAGTCCACAGCCATGCAAAACATCAGAGCAGAATCAAGAGGAGGTGTTGATTTCCACCCTTGGGACTCTAGCTTTTGGACAAGGGTGCCCTAAAGCATGGTTTACATGCAAAACTAATTTTGGGGGCTGTTGCTGGGGACTTCTTGATATAAAGCATTTATGATCAAATATTTGGAGGAATGTTGCCTCCTACTCTTCCCTCTTCAGAGAGTTATGATTCCAATTTACTTAAAAAGGCTCTGTTCACACCTGTAATCCCAGATATGGGAGGCCGAGGCAGGCAGATTGCCTGAGGTCGGGAGTTCGAGGCCAGTCTGGTCAACACGGTGAAACGCCATCTCTACTAAAAATACAAAAAAATTAGCCAGGCATGGTGGCATGCGCCTGTAATCCCGGCTACGTGGGAGGCTGAGGCACGGGAATTGCTTGAACCAGGGAGGTGGAGGTTGCAGTGAGCCTAGGTTGTGCCACTGCACTCCAGCCTGGGTGACAGAGTGAGACTGTGTCTCAAAGAAAAAGGCTCTGAGAAGGCCAAAACAAAGGAACCCGTTGAACTGAGTGCACTAGAGCTTCCCATACTGAACTCCAGTTGAAAATACGGTTTTGGACCGTGTGTTCATGGGCTCAGTCTCTTTTGTCTTGACTCCTGAATTATCAGGGGACTCTTCTCCACCATGCACTACTTTTTGCTTTGCACAAACCCTGTCGAATAAAACACTCTGCAGTATAAGGGAAGGCTGTGTGGTGCGTGAGAAGCTTTTACCAATCTGCAGAGCTGCTTCTCCCAGGAAACAACCAGGAAAGCTCAGCCAAGCCTTGTTTCCACATCTCAGTAATAAAGAGACGTGAACCAGGCGATCCCCAAGGGGTCTCCCAGCCTCTTGTAATCCATGATACTCATGTTGAAAGGCAGCTAAAGGTCACCTCGTCTACCTCTTGCGTTGCCTCAAAGACAAACTAGCGAATAAAGAGATCCAAATTGTTAAGACAAGTTGTAGGGGTATGAAGTGGAGGTTTGCCCACTGCCGCCCTCTCTGGTGAGTTGAACATGAGATGGGATGTGTCCCATGTCCCATAGTAGTGGCCGGAGCGATGAGCTGCCTCTAAGGACTTGGGCTGGAGGACAGCCAGGACTCCAGGGTTAATATCCTCACTTCAGCCAAGTAAGTCCTGAGGGACGTTTAAAACTGGGAGTAGCCAGGAGGTTTGTTTCCTTTCCCTCTGAAATAATGGTCCCTCAGGCAGCACTCTGCCCTCTGATCTCCACTGCACAGCCCTGCCATGTCCACCTCCCATGCCTGTGGACCAGGGTCTGACCAGCACCTCCCACACAGCTCAGAGAACTGAGCCAGACCCCGTCCCAGCCTGCAGACCAGAGACACGAGGGGCACTGTCTCCATCAGAGCCACACACCTGCCTTCAGGAGATGTACCCAGTGGCCCACTAGAGACCACTGGTTCTCAAGGGCCTGAGGCCGGAGAGGTGATGGAGAGATGACAGGAAACTTTGCCCCCATTCTCCTCACCAAACATTCTCTCTTCTCCCCAGTCTAATCCTTAACCAGATGTGGCTGTCAACTAGCTGAACTACATATACCATTAAGCCCCATCTCAGAAAGCTCTAGCTTTCTTGCAGGAACTTAAGATACTGTCAGATGGCCTAGCCCTGGGGGGAGATGAGGGCAGAGGCTTTCTGTAGGGGCTGGCTCCTGGGACTCCAGCCAGAAGACCACCCCAAGCATGTTCCGTCAACCCAGGGGCTGTCCTGAGCCAGTGCTACCATCCCTTCAGAACTGTCCTAAAGCTGTCTTCTTCCTCAGCCAGGTCATCTTCCCTAGGTGGGCACAAGGATTCCCCACAGCTCCCTGCCTGTTCTGGAACATAGGCCAGACAGCAAGAGGGGCGGAGGTCTCCCGGGACTGCATGTCCCTCTATTCTCAGGCAGAGGCTCCCAGGCCTGTACCCCCTGCCCTAGGTCCTGTCCTCCCCACCATCTCCCCAGTGGGCCCTGCACAAGCTGATTTTTAGATCGTTTCTGCTCCTCTCTCTTTCCTCTGTCTTTCCTTCTTGCTCTCAGCCCTTTCCTTCAGAAGCTCTGGCTCTCCCCGTTTGTTAGGGCTGGAGAGGGAAAGAATGACAGAAGGAGCAAGGGAAACCTCAGAGGCCTAACCATCACCCTCCCCAACCTGCCTTTCTCTGCTTCACTCACTCACTTAGACACATTTACATTCGCATTTACATACACACACACACACATGCATGCACATACACATTCTAAGCTCCTTCTTTTTCTTGTTGCCTTTTAACATATTTAATATAGAAAGCTCTTATTTTTGAAAAACATTTCTCCTCCCACTGATCCACACCCTGACCCCAGAGATGGGACCCCACCTGCTTGGAAGGAAGCTTGCTCCAGAACAAGAAGGTTGGCCTGGGCCTCCATGGGGACCTTCATCGTGTGTCTCTGAGCACCTGGTCTGAAAAGGGAATGGCTCCTTTAGCCAACGTGCTTGGTCACTGGTACTACTGGATCTGTCTCCAACCCCCTGCCACCCCTCCACCAGAGCTCCCAGTCCAGGGCTCAGCCCACTCGCCTCTGCGGCCTCCACAGGTCAGGCCTGAGAGACCCAGAATGACCAGGCACAGACTGGGATGCCCAGGTATCCAGGCCAGGGGTCCAACAGCTGGCTCCACTATCCTTTCTCTCTCCACTGTGTTGTGGCTAGAGTCAGCGCAGGGGGTGGTGGTCTTTAAAAAGCTCCATCTGAGAGTCACAGCATCTGCATTCCTTGTTTTCCAGCCATGCCTTGAGAATTCACATCTTGAGGGTAAGAAAACAGGGCAATATATGGACACAGTTCTGGCACCGTCAATGCTGGGCTGGCGTGAGAATCCCTTCCCCTGGTGGACTTTGTCCTCTCTGCGTCTGGGTCATCTCATTCCTCCCACTCTCTTCCTCAGTCTCCATGCCTGCTGATTGGCTGTCCCTGGCTTCCTTTCTGTCGCCCAGCCAGTCTTTGGCTTTCTCTTTGTGTGGTTGCTCTGTCTTGGCCTCTGCCTCATTCATTTTCTTTTTATTTTATTTTATTTTTTATTTATTTATTTATTTTTTGAGACAGAGTCTCCCTCTGTCACCCAGGCTGGAGTGCAATGTCATGATCTTGGTTTACCTCAACCTCTGCCTCCTGGGTCAAGCTATTCTTCAGCCTCAGCCTCCTGAGTAGCTGGGATTACAGGTGCGCACCATCATGCCCAGCTAGTTTTTGTATTTTTAGGGTTTTACCATGTTGGCCAGGTTGGTCTCAAACTCCTGACTTCGTGATCCACCCGCCTCACCCTCCCAAAGTGCTGGGATTACAGTCGTGAGCCCCTGTGCCTGGCACTCATCCATTTTCTGTTTCTCTTTGTCCATTTAAATGAAAAAGCCTAAGGAGATAGGCCCAGGAAAATCCTTTAAGAATAAACGGATTATATAAGTGTGGCCTCAGCTTCTAAAGAACCTTAAAAAAAAAGGAAGGAAAAAGACCCCAAACCTAATCTTCTGCAGTTCAAGCCTTTGGGAAGTGAGCAGGCCCGGAGCCGAGGGTCTGCCTGGGGAGTACTGGTCTGAAACAGTGGCCCTCAAGACCCTGCATTTTAACTTGGTACATGGCAGGCCCCAACTTCCTATGTCCACCAAATTTGTATTTGTTTCAGAAAAAATTTGAATTAGCTAAATGAGAAGTGTATCTCTTCTTCAAGGATGAAAAAAGAAAAAAACCGTGCCGAGAAATCTAAGCACAGATGAAATATTACACAGTGTTTCCGAGATTCATATAGTTTTAGTTCCCAGAAAAAAGAATGCTCTACCTCGTCCTTAGAATGTAGTTGAGTCTACTCAACCCTATCATAATTGAATGACACCTATCAAATACCTCTAGGGAGAGGAAAGGAGGAGATTTCCATGCCAAGACAAGTTTGTTTTTTGTGTGTGTTGGCACAAACCTAAACTTAATTGAAAGGAATAATACATTCTGTGGGTTCCCATTTTATTGTCTAACAGTATCATTGAGGCTACATAAAACCTGTCATCTCAGTTTCAGAAATACAGAACGTTACAGCAGAAAAGCACTTAGAAGAGTAGGACCAACCTTCTTAGTGTTCCAAGTGGGGAGACCGAGGCTAGGGGAGAGAGCAACATGCCCAAGGCCCATAGAGATTAGTGGAGCTACACAGATCCTTTCTGTCAGGCAAACCTTCTCTTGGTTACCCCCAGGGTCTCCTGAGAAGGAACCCATCAGCAGAGCTCTCCAAGCTCCCTTGTGCTATGATTCAGGAAGAGGCTGGGTCCACACAGCAAGGGCAGTAGGGAGAGAAGAGGCTGGGGTTGCCTTGCCTATGGAACCTCAGAAAGTCGCTTCTGCTTTCTGCCTCTCTTGTGCCAAGCTGATGATCTCTTTGGCAGTGAGCTCCAGTGCTGAACCCAGAATCACTGGCAGGCAATAGAGAGGTCTATTCTGAGCACTTACTTTCTGGCACCTGTTCCAGGTCTATGTAGCTTTCTACATCTGAAGACACGAGAGAGGCTTCTTTCATTTCGTTTCACAGCCTCTTCCCTGGCCCTTGGTGGATTAGAGGTTATCTCAGAGGATGAGAAACACTAGCTTGCCTGTGCCCCTCTCAGCCCTGATTAGGCACAAAGTAGGATGCCTTTGGCGGGGACAGAGGTATGCTTTGCTCACAGGCCAGATCACCCCAGCTTTGAAGCTGGGGGCGGGACAGGAGTTAAACCCAAGCGCTGCCCAAACTTCTCCTGTTTCACCTTGAGCCCCACTTTCTCCTTCTGCAAAGTGAGCCCTGCATAGTCTTCCTCTGAGGTGTGCCTTTCTGGGGGCCACTAATCCCACTGTGGTCTTCAGGCCACACATGCATGGAAACTTGCTGAGATGATTCTGAAGTACAGAGTGGCTCAAGGACAGCACTGGTCTGGCAGTTAAGTTCCATTTTCAAACCCAATGTTTAAGCTCATTTTTACACTTAAACCATCTCATATAAGCTCTCTGAGAAGTAGTCACATGTTCTCCCAACTTGCTGTAGATTTGTATCCACACAAAATTCTCTTCTTCCCTGTCTCTCCCACCCCCTCTCTCTTCTTCCTCCTTCCTTTTCCCCTTCTCTGTCTTCCTTCCTCCTTCCTTCTACCCCCTTCCCTTGCTCTCTTCTCTCTCTCTGCCTCCCTCTCTCTCCTCAAAGCCCTGAGGTATGCCAAGAAGGTATATAGCTGAAAGTGGTTTGCATATCTTTTTCCCACCAGAGAGCAGTTAAGTGCCTATTTTCTCCACTCGGGTAGCTAAATTATTCTCGATGTGTTAAACAGTGTAATTAAACACACACATACACACACAAGTGCGCAGACCCCTTCCCCCACCCTTGTTCCTTGTCAGCAGAGAGAGCGTCAGCCCCAGCCTTCAAGCTCTGTTAGTTTTAATTTGAGTTGTGGAATTAGTAATGGGTTTTGCTGGAACACTGTTGTGGGAAATAGATTGCTCCTCGTGCAGGGTTTGGGCACCATTTCAAACGAGTATTTGTTAAGGGGAAAACCGTCCCCTGTCGTGTTCTGCTACATTACATCAGATTTATTTCCATTGTTCTGAAAAACACCAGCCAGGAGAGGGCTGCATGCAGCAGTCCTGGGCAGGGAACTATTGAATGCAGCTTCCTGTTTCATAGCTGATTGGAAACAAAATGCAAGCAAAATTACCCTTTGTTGCTGGGATATGCTACGAGCATCCTGCGGACAGGGACACCAGGGCAACCTGTCACTGAGGCAGGGAGGTGGTCCCATCACTGGCAGAAAGTTGCTAAGTGGTTTAGTCCCCAAAATATGACGCTGAAGAAAAGAAGAGAGAGCCCAGTAGGTTGAAGTTGGAAGGGATCTGCCCAATCCAAGGGCTCTTCTGGGCCCCCGTGTAGAGTCATCCAACCTCTGCTCAACCATTTCCACCCAAGAGTGCTCATGGCCTTCCTTGGTCTGTGGTAGTTCATGTCATTAGCAGTTCTCTTCTTCAGTACCATCCAATAAGGCTGCATGCGAATATTTACACTTAAAAGTAAATGATTTAAAATTGAATAAAAATTAAAATCCAGCCCCTGAATTGCACTAGCCATCTTTCAAGTGCCCGATAGCTACATATAGCCAGTGGCCACTGTCTTAGACAGCACAGATATAGAACACTTCCATCACTGCAGAATGTCTAATCAAAATCACACTTCCCCAAATTTCTGACTCCTTCCACCCTCTGAACTGTACAGATCACGTGTTCTTCCTTTGCATTCATATCCTTTCCACTGGACATGTGTTTGGCCCCAGGGACACCTGGCTGTCATGTAGGACAGGGTAAGCAGAGGAGGAGAAAGCCCCCTGGGACAGGGTAGAGGCTGTGGGACACTGGCCCAGCTGGAGATGCAGACAGATAGCGTGGTCTACAGCATGGCTCAGGGCCAGAAGTAAATGTGCACCCAGTGTTTCTGCCAGGCAGGTGGAGGAGGTGACAGTCTCAACACATGGAAAGAACACAACTCTGGAACCTGGAGAGACCTGAGGTTGGGAGTTCAGAGGTGACTGGCAGGTGCCTGGCATGCCCATCAGCTTGTACAGGGTTGTAGTCACTGGGCTCAAGTTCAGGGCCAGGCAGGACTTTCAAGGAGTTTCTGATAGCGTAATGGACACAAGCTTTTACTATGTGCCACACCAAGCCCTTAACAAGAATCTTCTCATTTAATATCTGTCTGCTGCTACAAGGCTGGTTTTATTACCTCCACCTCCCGTCCACTTTATACGTAAGGAAAGGAGGCTCAGAGATATTAAGAGTATTGGCCAAGATCATTCAGTCAGTAAGTGACAGCTGGATTCAAACCCAAGTTTCAACTTGATTCTATGTGCCTGTGAGCACCGTTCCATGCTGTCTCTTTTTCCTTTTTCCTTAAGACACAAGGCAGAGTTCAGTTTCCTGAACTGGAGCACAACCTTGGTGGTATGGAAACTCAGGGGTTGGGAGTACGGTTGTGGGGACAGAGGTGGTTAAATATCTGCTCTCTTAGAGCAGCATTATTCTGGAGGGAGGGGGACCTGGGCTGCAGGGGCTGAGTCTGAGGGTCACTGAAGGCCCCTCAGTCGGTCTTCTTCCCAGTAAACCTCTCTGGATCTCCAACTCTTCCTCCCAGGAAGGGATTTCCAGGCTTCCTGTCTATTTAGCTGGACTGCCTCCTGCCCGTATAGCACATTTTTGCCAATATGAAAATTTGCCACCTCTTTCAGGTGGATATAACTGCATGCCAGGAGCCCATGCTTGCAAGCAATGGGCTTGCCTCCCTGCCAGGCACCCTTTTGTTACTCAAACACTCATTTTCAGATACCATTGAGAGCGCCTATGAGCCTCTTGGAATGTGGCCCCTAGAGCTGAACACAGATGTCCATGTGGGATCAAGAGCGGCTTTGTACGGGGTCCTGGGACTAGCCTGTCTAGAGCAGTGCCTTACTGCTGTTGAAGCTGGTCAGAGCCTACCACATCTTTCATAGTTTTGTCTCATTTTAAATAGGAAGTCAAGTGAGGCATAGAAAATATTTTCAAAAGGAAATTTACGCAAGACAGATCCTGCTCACTATTTACTTGCATAGTTAACTTTTTAAACGTAAAGACAGATTTGCAGTTTCCTTAGCTAATTTCATCTTCTTGGTTTTGAAGTCATTTAGAATTTTGATTCTGCTTTCTGCTTGGTTAATTAATTGTTCTTGATTTCCACTATTAAAAATGATGAAAGAGTTGAAAAGGATCTTCCTTTTTATTTCAACATCTTCTTTAAGGACTAAGATAAATATGTAGAACAGGACAGGACACGGGACAGAACTCTGTGACTATTACAATGCAATGATTCTTAGCTATTTCAGACCATTCATCCATAATCTCTGGGTCAAACTGCGAATTCTATTTACTACGCTGTATTCTACTTTATTATGTTAATCTAGTCGACACACAGGGAATAGGTGGAGATTTTATCAAACACATTTTAAAAATCAAGATATTTATATATATATATCTTCCTTCAAAGTAAGGACTCTATTTTGGGGAAGAAAGGAAAAGGGAGGGAAAATTAAGTAATTGGCTTTGGCAAAGCTCTATTTGCCAATACAGATACCAGCATTATTTCCTAAGTACTCAAAGTATTTCTCTGCAAGTCTATTTCAGAATTTTGATATATATGTTGGACTTCTTAAAAATATTATTATAGTGCTATAAGAAATTTTTAAATCAGTGTTTGGGAAGAATGTGTTGATTACAAATTTTCTATTTTAAAAAGAGAATCTCTTACAAAGTTTCTTGTATTAAATTCCCATAAGAATTAATATTGGCTCAATTTATAAAAATTAAACTTATAAGCAAATATTTGTAGTACATTTGTATTCATGTAAAGAATATTGCTGTTCATCAAAAGACACTGTAAAGGAGTTAAGAAGATAAGACACAAACTGGGAGAAGATATTTACAAGACATATGACCAACGAAAGACAAATATGCAGAGTGAGTAGTGAATTCCTACAAATCAATAAGAAAAAGACAACTCAATAGACAAATGGGCACAAAATATGAATATTCATTCCTCAAGAGAGGGAACATGAATGGAGAATAAACATAGTGAGAGATGCTCAATCTTACCACTAATCAGGGAAACAAATTAAAACCACAGGAGTTGCCACTTACTCCCACGAGATGGGTACAAATAAAAAGCCTGCCAATACTAAGAGTTAGTGAGGATATATAGCAATGGCAACTCTTTTACACTGTTGGTGAAATTATAAATTGGTACAACCGTGGAAAATAATTTGGCATATTTAATGAGGTTGAGTATGTGTGTTCCCTAAACCCAAAAGTTCTACTTGTAATGTAAACTAGAGAAACTCTTGCATGTTTATCAGGAGATATGTACAATAACATTTATAGCATAATTTTTCATTAAAACAAAGAGAAGAGCATTAAATGTCCATTGAGAGTAGAAGTACAAATAAATCATAGGATAACATACAGCAGTGAAATAAATGAAATCCTGCTGCTTTTTAACCATGGGGTGCAGGGGGAAGCAAATTACTGAAGACTGTATAAACTATATACAGCATTTAATTTTTGAAACAACTCTACTTAGAATATATAAAAACTGCATATATTTAAGGTGTAAACTTTGATGAGTTTTGACACGTGTATACACATGTGAAATCATCATGACACTCAAAATAAAAAATATTTCTATCACCCCCAAAAGTTTTCTCATAACCCATTCCTCCCTCTACCCGCATTTCTGAGCAACCACTGAACTTCTTTCTGTCACGGTACATTAGTTTGCATTTCTAGGATTTTATATAAATGGAGTCATATAATATGTATTCTACTTTGACTGGCTTTCACATAGCATAATGATTTTAGAGATTTATTCATGTTGTTGCATGTATCAATAATTCATTTCTTTTTATTGCTGAGTAGTACCTTATTTTATGGGTACATCACAATTTATTCATTCACTTTTGATGGACATTGGGTTGTTTCCAACTTTTGGCTATTAAATATAAGTCTGTTTTGATTATGCACAAGTCTTTGTATGAACATATGCTTTCATTTTTCTTGGGTAAATTCCTAGGACCGGAATGACTGAATCATTTTGTAGGTGTATGTTTTAACATTTTAGGAAACTGCCACACTGTTTTCTAAGGTAGTCATACCAGTTTACATATCTACTGAGAGTGTATGAAAGTTCCAGTTTTCCATCTCCTCATAAACAGTGTGATCAGTCTTTTTAAATTTTAGGCCATTAGAAAACGGTCTATAGTGAGCTTTCGCTGTGGTATGAATTTGCATTTCACTGATAACTTGTGATGTGGAACATCTTTTCATGTTGGGTTATTGCCTGTTTTTATATATTATTTGGTGATGTGTCTATTCAAATCTTTTGGCCATTTTAATGGGTTTTTTTCTTATTATTGATTTGTAAGAGTTCTTTATATGTTGTGGATTCAAGTCCTTTGTCTGATATATGTGCTGCAAATATTTTCACCTAGTCTGAAATATGTATTTATGTTTTTTTAATGGTGTCTTTTAAACTTTTAATGAAGTCTAATTTGTCAATTTTTTTTCTTGTATGGCTCATATTTTTTTGTATTCTATCAAAAATACATTTACCTACCCCAAGTTTGCAAATGTTTCCTTCTGAAAGTATTATAATTTAAGTTTTACCTTTAGGTCTATGATCATTTTCACTTGGTTTTTGTGTATGGGGTGAAGTAAGATCCATGTTTGTTTGTACTTTTCCCATTTAGAAATCCTGTTGATCCAGCACCATTTTTTTGGAAAGACTTTTCTTTCCCCCATTGAATTGCCTTGAAACCTTTCTCAAATTAATTGGCCATATATGTGTTGATTTATTCTAGATCCTCTACCCTTCTCCATTGATCTATTTGTCTATATTTTTGCCAGTACAGTAGCTTTTTAACATGTGTTGAAGTCAGATTGGGTAAGTCCTTCAGTTTTTTCTTCTTCTTAAAAATTGCTTTGGTTATTCTAGGTTCCTCACATTTAGATGTAAATCTTAGAATCTGCTTATCAATTTCTAACAAAAAAAAAAAAGCATGCTAGAATTTTGGTTGGGATTGTATTGAACCTGTAGATAAATTTGGAAAAAACTGCCATCTTGGCAGTATTGAGCCTTCCAATAAATGAACTGGATATATCTCTCCATTTATTTAGTTCTTCTTTAATTTTTCTCAGCAATGTTTTATAGTTTTTTGTAGATATCTTTAATATCTTTAATGTTAGATTTTTTCCCAAGTATTTTGTATTTTAGATGTTACTATTCTGCTATTTTTTGTTGCTATTATATAATAATACAATTTTTAAATATTAACCTTGTATCTTGTGACCTTACTAAATTTAAGTATTAGTTCTAGCAGTTGTTTTGTAGATTTCCTACAATCAAAACACCAAAATAGGACCAGTTCTATTCTTGTTTCTGATCTTTTTGCCTTTAATTTTCTTGTTGCATTGGCTAGGACCTTCAAAACAGTGGTACATAGAACTATAACAGTAGGCATTCTTCCCTTGATTCTGATCGTAAAGGGAAGAAAATGCACTTTCCATCATTAAATATTATGTTAGCTGTAAGTTTTTCACAGATACCCTCCTGAGGATGTTACCTACTATTTCTAGTTTTCTGAGAGTTTTTATCATAAATTATGTCTTTGTAGCTTTTTACTGTGGTAGATTGCAGGTGGAGTTTTAAAAATATAAATCAACCTAACATTCCTGGAAAAAACCCAACTTATGGTGTGGTATCTTCTTTTTTTTTTTTTTTTTTAATATTATTGGATTTGATTTGCTAAAATTTTAAGCCTCTTTGCTTAAAGATTTTTTTGAGGGAGAAGATTTCTTTATGAGGTTTTGTTTTTAGTATTTTGCTGAGCTGATAAAAATAAGTTCAGCCATATTTCCCTTCTTGTCTATTTTCTGAGGAAGTTCATGTAAGATTAGTGTTACTCTGTCCTTGAAGGTGTAATAGAATTCACTAGTGAAACTATCTGAGCCTGGGGGTTTCTTCTGGAGAAAGCTTTTGATAGTAAATTCAATTTCTTTACTATATATGGCATTATTCAGATTTTCTGTTTCTTCTGTGTCAACTTTGATAAATTGTATTTTTCAAGAAATTAATCCATTGTATGCAATTAGCAGATTTGTTGGCATTGGGTTGTTCATAGTATTCTCTTATTAGCCCTTTAATGTCTATAGGACATGTGATGATAAACCCTTTATCATACGATAATATGGGCAATTTACATTTTCTCTCTTTCACTCTTGATCAAGTTGACTAGGGGTTTATTAATGTTATTGATCTTTTCAAAGAAGCAGAATTTTGCTTTGCTCATTTTATCTGTTGTCTGTCTTCTGTTTGATTAATTTCTGCTCTTATCTGTCTTCTGTTTTACTAATTTCTGCTCTTGTCTTTCTTATTTATGTCCTTCTGCTTATGTCAGGTCTTCCTAACTCTCTTATGATATTATCTTTGACTCATAAATTATTTAAAAGTGTGTTTAATTCCAGATATTTGAGGTTTACCTAAATATTCTATTGTTATTGAATTCCTCCTGTGAATTTTCATGTAGAAGAACAACACATAGTTCAAGGAAAAGAGAGAAACTGGGACAATAAATTCCCTTTTCACGTTTCTGGGCAGATGTAATTTAGGTAATTTATCTGTGTATTCTTACAACTATTTATTTCTGAGAGAGAGAAATACAAGCAGGTTAGGACAAGATTAGTCAGATAAATAAATAGTAATGAATATCTTTTCATAAAACATTTCATGTTTTAAATCTCCTTCCATATATTTTCTTATTTGATTCTTCAACAAAGTATCTATCATGTGTCCATTTGACAGATGAAGAAACTGAGGTGCTTAGTGTGTACAGGGTAGAATGAAGACTTGAGTCAGGATGTTCTGAAGTCACTTAATTCTTGTGCATCTTTTCCATGAAATATTTATAAAAGTTCTCCAATAAAAGGACTTATTGGTTATATGTGTGAAACACTGGGAGCAAACTTAAGTTTCTTTATCAGAGGGCTTCTTGGAGCTTTTTGTGAATTTCTATAAAGACTGTTCAGTATCAGATATTTTCCAAAATAATTTCACCTCATAATTTGTTATTTGTGGAGGGTTTCATGAAGCAACTGCATCACAGAACACATCCAAGAATAGCTGATATGTAATATTTAATCTGCTGACGCTCAGGAGATTTTTTTGAATACCTACTATGTGCAAGGCCTGGCGCTACATGCTGGCAGATCAAGATACTGCTAAGACATAGTTGTATGGCTCAGTAGTATGTAAGACATATCTCCCATTAAGGAGCCCTCATCATGTTTCCATTAATTCAAATAATGTTTACATACTTATCACTGTTGCTGCTCTGTCATTTGTTCTTGTGTCCACTGGCATCCTCCGTCTATTCTCTGAGAACCTTACCGACATGACCCAATTCCCCTTTGATCTGCACGCTCCCTGAAGTATGCAGCCAGGGATAGGAGAGTTGTTGGATCAGGCTGGGGTTAGTCACTGCCTTGGCCTGAATTGTACTGCTCCCCTCCCCCAACAAATTCATATGAAACCCTAACCCCCAACATGATTGTAACCAGAGATAGGGTCTTTAAGAGGCAATTAAGCTTAAAAGAGATCTTAAGAGTGGGGACTAATCTGATAGAACTGTGATCTTATAAGAAGAGAATGAGGAAAAGATCTCTTCCCCACCCTCCACCACATACTGGCACTCTGATCTCTGACTTCCAGCCTCCATAACTGTGAGAAAAAAATCCTGTTGTTAACCCATTTATGCCTAGTGTTCCATTATTGGAACACTAAGCATGTGGGAGTTATTTATATCATACTGCTCAAGGTCATCGCCAAGGTCTAATTGCAAAAATTCAAAAAATTGCAACCTCAGGCATAAATGCGGTTAAGCCTCGCAGTCGGTGGTATTTTGCTATGGCAACCCGAGCTCACTAAGTCACCTAACTCAGCAGAGGACGCAGGGAAGCTCCTTTCATAGACACCAAGGGGAGCTAAAGAGGCTTTGTAACTCCCAGCTGCAGCTCCTGCTTGCTTTTCTGAAGCAAGCTTCAGATTCATGAAGCTTGATTCATGAGCTTACACAAGCTTCTCATGTGAAGAACTTTATATCAATTATTTTTGTGATGTTTCTAGCTCCTCTTGTGTGACTTTTCTTGCAACACCCAAGAGCTGCCCCAGCAGCAAGATAAACTTTGCCTTGAACATCATGTAGGCCTTTCAGCAATCTTTTTTTTCCCCTGAAATTAACAAAGCTGAGTCTTCTTCTGCCTTTGGCTACCCTGCAAAGTGAGACAAATGGGGTAGAGAAGAGAGGAAAGAACCAGAAAGTCCTCCCCAAAAGTGACAGCAGGAAAATCAGGTGATCCTCTTCTGCTGTGCACAAAAGTAAAATATTGTCAGGTACTGTGGGTCCTTCCTGAGAACATGAGCCTACAGGCTGTTCCCTGGTGAAGCCATGAGCAACTCAGAGAGAAAGAAAACTATGTGTGTGGAGGTGGAACAAGCTTCCGCTACCTGCTTCTCCCTTCCCCATCAAGAGTCTCCTCCCAGAGCAGCCCATCTCCTCAGCAGCAGACACCCAGCCTGCTGCCTGTCCCCAAGCCTTCCCTTCCCCCAGGACTGGGCAGCCCATGTAGTGAATACAGAGCAGTAACAGAGCCCAGGGCCCAGGTCTGACTGCACATCCTATCCCTCACCCTGCAGGCCCCTCTGAGCCTAGCCTGTCCTGAGTATGAGCAAGTCCTCGTCTTAGACAGTGTTGGGCCTCTGCACAGTCCTTTCCTGCTCAAAATAGCAATGATCATCATCCTAATAACCACCATGCATTGGCTGCTTTCTACTTACCAGTCACTGTGCTGAGTGTTCTAGAAGCATGGTTTCATCTGAGTCTCACAACAACCCTATAACATGTGTAATAGTATCATCTCCATTTCACAAACGAGGCAAGGGAATCTTAGAATGTGAATTCCTAAAGTGTGGCCAGTCCCCTACCCAATAGTGGACAGTGGCGGCCCCCCAGGTGGACTAGGAACCGATCCTCACATATAAGACCTTTGTATGATTCCAAAGGAGAAATGAAACAAAATTATTTAGAATTTCATTTTATATGCAATTAAAGGCTACTTACAGGCAATCCCATAATTGTATTATTAAAGGTAACTACAATTTGGTTTTCATAAACCAAAATTAGCTCATTGCTAGAGTTTATCACACATTGTAGTTCAATATTTTCCTGAGAGGTACGAGGCTTGGCAATGCTATACTTGTTCCACTGTCCCCGAGCACACACAGAGAACTGGTAGACCCATGATTTTCACAACTCTTCATTATCGAGTGCCATTGCCTTTTGTCTTGAATTGACAATCGATTTCTATCACTGTTTTCTTACTCTGAATGATACTTTGACATTGTAGCTTTATCACTATTTAATTTGTTGTGGGCCCTCTTTTTAACCCTATTGTGAGTGGTGAGACATACTGAATATTTTGTGCCATTATTCTCCGAGAACTCGATTGAAGAAATGGACATGTGTATTAGGTTAAACTAAACGGAACTGTTTGTATTTAACCATTTCTTACCCGAGGTTAAACCCTATGAAACTGACTATATTCAACCATTTTTGACCTACAAAAATGACAGTTCTGTATGGTCCAATCTAATTGTTCAAATGTAAATGTAAATTATTCATATCTCGTTTTTGAGACAGTTGTATGCACAATTCTCCTCAAATATGCTTGCACAATGACACTTCACTGGTGATATTCTGTCTATGAATTTGTGCTATCTAAATAACTTGCCACATGGTATTACAAGGTAATTGTAAGAAAACTGCTAAGTTATGTTAAGTTTACATACATTTTTCTAGGATTCAAAATTTTGATTATGAGTTCATATTCTTTCCTTAGAATTTATTCCCTTCCAGTCCTAGCTCCTTCATTATCACCTACTTCCTTTTCCACTGTGAAGTGAAAATGGGTAGAACACACGGACCTTGGGATTTTTTTGTGCCATCTGCACTGACCCTGGTCAAAGAAGCTTGAGAAGTCCTACTTAAGGACCAGAAAGGGTTTTCAATTCCCATAACTAGGAAGTATGGATTCAGGATTCCCATCCAGGCCAGCCTCACAGATGGAGGATGTGGTACATTTTCGGCAAATGGCACCAGTTACATTTCTGTGGCTCCCTGAACAAGAAACCTCAGCCTTCCTTGTCAACGTGAGGAAAGCTAGGATGCTAACATTTATTAAGGGACTACTGCATGCCTGACACTCTGCTCAGTTGGTTAGGTCAAAACTTAATTAATATCATAAAAAGCCTATGAGATTGATAGCTTCAATCCATACAGGTGGAAAAATAGGTTCACAGGCTTGAATATTCACTCCAAGTTGCAGAAGCGCTATGGAGCTGATGAAAACAGAAAGCAAACTTCAAAACCCATGTGATATTCATTGTACTATCTTTTCTTTGTTTTCTTTTTTCCTTCCCTATCCTCCATATTGAATTCTTCACCTATAAAATTACACCAAATCTGTCCACACTCCACCATCTTCCCTTCTGATGCTCTACCACTGTCTCTCCTGTGGACAAGTGCAGCAGCTCCTGGCTTCCTTCCTGCATCCAGTCCCTGCCCACACCCTCTCTCTAGTCCCCAGATTGCTCCTAGCAGCCCCATTCTTGTACAGATCTGATCATGCCCCACCTCTTCAACAGCTCTGCAGAGCTTATGGGGTATAAAACATTTCCTCACCCAGCTTTCCAACCCTACCTTTCTGGCAATCTTTTCCAACACTTCCTACCCACCCCCTCTGCCCCCACCCCACCAAACCCTCCAACACCCTGTGACCTTTCCAATGCAACTCGTGGGCCTCTGTGCACTTGCTACTCAGGGAAGCTGTGGGCAATTTTTTTAAACCTATCTACCAGTTTTTCACCTGGCAGTGCTCAATAAATGTTCATGAGATGTACTAGTACCCCATAGCCTCTTGTGCACGTGAGAGCATACTGGAAAGCTGTTTTGTACAGCAGATTGAAAGGTTAGCTGGGAGTAAGGATGCATGAATCCTAGTTCAGTCTCACTGACTGTGCCACCAGGGACAGTGAAGACTTAGTCTCAGTCCCCTACCTGTAAAGGGTGGTATATCAGAGTGCCCAGCTGGGGCTCACATTTGATGGTGCAAAGGACTTGATGGCTTACCCCAAAGGTATCCCTTTCTCTCACCAACAGGAAAGGACCTCGGAAGCCTTCTAAGGAGAGTCATGGCATATAACCAGGAGCCTTCAGTGGAGACCTCCATCATCAAGTTCAAAGACCAGGACTTTACCACCTTGCGGGATCACTGCCTGAGCATCGGTCAGATGTTTAAGGATAAGACATTCCCTGCAGCAGATTCTTCCATAGGCCAGAAGCTGCTCCAGGAAAAACGCCTCTCCAATGTGATGTGGAAGCGGCCACAGGTAAGTGAGCCCCACAGGAGCATACCCAGCCCCAGGGTCCTCAGAGTCGCCTACCATGGCACCTCCAGCCAAAAGGAGGTTGGGCCAAACCAAACTGGAAGGAGAATGAAATTCACTGAGTATCTCTGCTCCAGTGTTGTAGCTATTCAGCGGGATGGGAAGATGCTATAGCAGGAACCAGGAGCCTAGACTCCTGAGTTCTAACCCAGTTCTAACACTAAGTATATCACTAAATTAAAATGCCTCCATTTTTCATCTAAAGATGGGAAACCATGGGTATGAAAATTGTAGTTGTTGGAGTCTCCTCCACCCCATAATTGACCCCATCTATCACTCTGTCACCCTTTCTTCTCTTCAGGTGTCAGTGTCTTTATATTCATTTTTCCTTCCCTGTTAGAATTTGCTCAAAGTGAAGATATCAGGTCAGTCATTTACACTATAGGATGAATTTAAATAATCACCTCCCCTCTCTCTTTTATATTCACATTCTCGACCTTAGAGAGGCTTGACCACCTGCAAGAGAATTTTAGACATCAGCTTTAAAATTAGGGAGATATTGCAGGACAACATTCAGATCTCCCTGACTCCACAACCCCAGCAGATGGCCACTACCTCTACCTTGCAGCCAGATGAGCCCTCCTGGTTTTTCTAGAACTATCTCAATTTTAGGGCATGACACCTCCATGGAAAATGTCTCAGCTGACTCAACATTCTGATAATCTCATCAGGACTACTGTTGATGCAAAGCACCCGGATAAGGACCACTCTAAGGACCCTCCTGCCCAAACCTCTATTCATGCTTCTGTAGGCTGCCAGCATAACCTAGAATGAGATAAAATAATATAATGTCTAGTAAGCTAATCATTATATCTGCAACCATTATTGAGCACTGATTAAATGCCAAGCACTGTCCAAACACTTCCCATAAAGCCAAGGTAGGTTACAGAGTAAAGTTATTTTCTAATGGTGGCTACTAAGAGGCTATGAGGCTATGAGACAAAAGTATTTGTCTGGTCTGTGGATCTCTAATTCAGTTCTGCACATGGGAAGGAGAACTGAAGACATCAGGCTCTGGGAGGCGACACCTCTTGCCCTACGTTGGGACAGATTTGAAGCTTTGGTGAAGGGAAGGGTTAGGGATCAGGTAGGGTTTGCGATGCTGCTTAGAGAAAAGTGGGGTGTTTCAGCGTTCTAGGGTCCTCTTATCAGTCATTGGCAGTAAGTCCTCAACAATGACTCTCTTCTTCTAGTCTTTACCTCCTAAGGAAAGATGAAGCAGAGAATTCTATTTAAAGAAGTTCCAAGAGGTCATTTTTTTCCCTTTGCTATTTTCAGAAGCTGAGATTATTTTAGAAAGTGATGAGATTTTTTTCTCACAAGGTGCTGAGCAATAGATGTGAGATCATATTTATAGTGTTGAAGAATTTCTAACACTTCTCTTTAGAAAGGATTGAGAGATTCTAATTATCTGATTCTCACAACAATTCAACTTGTGATGTCTTTTGGGGGCAAGGAGAAACTGAGGCAAACGGAAGTGAAATCACTTATAAAGAATAATGCCAAGAACCCAAAATAGAGGCAGCCAGGGGCCGAATCTGCTTTTCCCATTACTACTTTCCTCATCCAAAATCTTACCTGAGCTCTACTGGGGGGATTGGGGGCAGGGGCATTTTTCATTCTGGCACTTCTTTTTAAATGTCATATTTCTTTGTCTTTTTTATCACAGTTGGCAAGACTTACCTTTGTATAGTACTTTCCAGAGCTTCCCATGTGTCTTCTCATACTTTATCTTCTTCGTTTTCTCCTAACTTTACGGAAAACTGACGTTCAGACAGGTGATGTGACATGCCAAGGTGACATGATTAGCAAGGGAAGGATCCAGAATTTAAATGAAGATTCCTTCCACCTGCTGCGCTTTCCCCCACTGACTTAAGTGCATAATAGGGTCTCTATTAGAATTTGGATGAACAAGTACATGAGTGAATGGATGAGTGAAGAACCCTATCTACAGGTGCCTGATGCATGTTTCAAGTTCACACGTGTAAGAAAGAAACCTTGAGTTGACCTATTTTCCAGGTAGGACAGTAAAGGAAAAAGCCAATGTACTCACCCCTTTGACACTGTGATGTCCTTGACCCACAGTGTACAGCTGTGACTGCAGAGAACACTGGAAGAGAAGCCACCCCAGCCTGGCCCATTTATAATAGTAATGGCCACACCCACAGAGTGCTGACCATATGGGGTCTGGCTTTAGGGGCTTGACTTGTCAATCCTCACAGTAACTCTATGATAAGATACTATTATTAGCCTCATTTTGCAGCGGAGAAGCAGAATCAGAGAGTAGGGGTACCTCTGCCCAAAGTCATATAATTAGATGATAGTAGAGCTGGAATTTGAACCAGGAGTCTGGTTTCCTGAGACCTGAGCTCCTAACACCATGCTAAATGGCCCCTGTAAGTCCTCATCATAAGCTCATGTCCTATTCTGGGTTCCTGCCTGTCACTAGTAATGTTTTTTGCACTAGTAGAATCTTCTACCTCATGTGAGTAAAACAGAAATCAATCCCTCTCTAAAGTTCATCTGTCTATGTTCTGCCCTTTTTTCCCTTTTTAGGGATAAAAATGGCGCCTGTACCACATATGATTACTTTAAGGACTAAATGAGTACAATACTTAGAACAGTGTCTAGCACAGTGTAAACACTAAGTACGCACTAGTTATTGTTACTGTGATTAATTTGTGAGAATGTCATAAGGTAGCAGCCTCAGGGCCTATTCCCTGGGATTCTTGGGCTTTCACGGTCCAGCCATCTCAGCTTCAGCCCTTGGCCAGTTTAAGAAACTCTTTCAGGGAAAAATGTGGGTCAGAGGAAACTATGTAGGGGCTGAAGGAAGGTTGGCAGGGAGTGTAGAAAATGCCTTTCTTCTCATGTTCTGCTTTTTTTTTCTTTTTCTTTTTTTGAGATGGAGTCTTATTCTGTCACCCAGGCTAGAGTGCAGTGGCACAACCTCAGCTCACTGCAACCTCCACTGCCTGGGTTCAAGTGATTCTCCTGCCTCAGCCTCCTGAGTAGCCAGGATTACAGACATGAGTCACCATGCCTGGCTAATTTTTGTATTTTAGAAGAGACGGGGCTTCACCATGTTGGTCAGGTTGGTCTCAAACTCCTGACCTCAAGTGATCCAGCCACCTCAGCCTCCCAAAGTGCTGGAATTACAGGCATGAGCCATCACACCCAGCCTCATGTTCTGCTTTCTATCACTATTTTTAGAAGGTTGACTCCCAAGCTATAGAACTTGCTGAGTGCCTGACCAGAGGTCTGACCAGTGGCCCTTACACTTCAACTATATAATGGCTGAGGTAGCACCAAGGTATTTTAGGCCTTCTCCACATTCTAAGTTTTTCCAGACAATAAGAAATCTCCTCCTATAGGCAACTGGTAAACCACAAGGGACATCATTCTGTTTTGAGTATTTATCCCAGCTAGGCAGGTTCAACACTAGCCCAAGAGTCAGGGGCATGAGAACCAGGCTTAGCTTTCTGCGCCTGGTGCAGAAAAGTTGTTTTGTGTCATATACCTTTCTTTCTCTCTCCTCCCCACCATCTTACCTACCCTTTTCTTCCTCTGGCTCTTGTCCTTCCTTCCTCTAACAATTAACCCAATAATCTCATCCATTTTGCTGCTGAAACTTTTCCTGAAGTAGAAGGAAGCCCTGTTCACATCCTGCTTCATTCTGTTCCCACGCCCTCCCCATCCCCCAGTCAGGCTCCACAACAGCCCATGATGGTGCCCTGTGCAAATGGCACTGAGAGGACCCGACTCCTCATCAGTCTCAATGCTTCCTACAGCCCCAGTCTCAGCAAGGGACAGTGCTAAGAAATTACACTTACACATGAGGTATCTATGTGATATTTCCCTGAACTAAATTTGGTACTTAAAGTGGATCCCTTTTAGCAGAATTTTTATTTCATGGATAATTTATCAAGCATGTACATGTGTAAAGTATTATGCTAAGCACTTTACATGCAATATTTCATTTAATTGGCCTCACAGTCCTGTGAGGTAGATAATATTATCATCCTCATTAAATAGATCAGCACCATCCAATAGAACATTCTGTGATAATGGGAATGTTCTTCCTGCACTGTTCAATACAGTAGCCACTAGTCACATGTGGCTATTGAGCACTTGAAATGTGACTGATGCAACTGAGTGATTAAAGGTTTAAATTTTATTAAATTTAAATTAATTTAAACGTAAGTATCCACATATGGCTTGTGGCTACCATATTGGACAGTACACAATGGTAAACAGTAGATCTTCACAACAATCACCAATGTTGTCAGATAAACTAAAATTTCATCTTTGTACCCATTTTATAGTAAAACACACTTTACTTCTCAACTGAAAAATGGGCTATGTGCCCCAAAAACATTGCTTAACAGGTGTTCGAAGCTCAACACAGCCCCATTGTGGCTTCCTGCCTGTGGCCATCCTAGAGTGAGGCACTGCCTACCCAGGTGACACCTCTCCTTCCATGCAGCCAGAGCAGTTTCTGAAAGGATCATTCACTAGAAACGATTCACCTTGGGACCAAAATGTGTTCTTCAGGAAAGGAAGAGGTTAAAAAGCAGAGTTGTAAGTGCCGGTTAAGTTATGAAAACATTCCATAAGGCAATAGGTAACAAAAAATGGCAGAAAGTGACCCTGCCAACAGCCAAGTGTCATTCAGCCAGAGAACTTGGATGCCAATAAATCAAAGTCCTCTAGCAAAAATAGGAAAGGGAGTGACGCTGCCACTTGTCCCAGACTGAACTCTGGCCACCATGTGAAAGAGCCAAATACCAAAAGGCTAAACACAGAGCTCTCTTATCCAAGAGCAGCATGCCATGTGAGGATGTGGAAGTCTTTAGAGAGAATGCAGAAATATGCCGGGTGCTGTCACATTATTTCTTGGCATATTTCTCCGTCTACCTCTGGAGATGATTAGGCGAGAGCAGCTGGCTTGGGACCACATCAGAGAGGGTATTTTCTAAGATGCCAGGAGCCCTTGCATTACAAGAGCTCTGACATACCTAATATAACAGAGATTACCCCTAAGCATTGCCTGGAGAAAGGTCTCCACAATCCAGAATTAAGTTCCTAAGATTACTTAGTTTGACTATTGCTGCTGGCTTCTGCATTACTCAGGGGTCTCCAGAGAAAAAGAATCAATATATATCCCATTGACATATTTATTGCTAGTAAATATATCAATATATATTTATATATATATCCCATTAACATATTGACATATATCCTAATAGATATCCTGTTAATATATTTATAATGAGAGATTTACTAGGAGGAATTGGCTCACATGCTTATAGAGGCTGAGAAGTCCCACGATATGCCACCTGCAATCTGGAGACCCAGGAAAGCCAGTGAGACCCAGGAAAGCCAGTGATGTAGTTAAATCTGAGTGGGAGGCCAGAGAACTAGAGAATGGATGATGTAATTCCCCATCCAAGGACAGGAAAAGACCAATGTCTCAGCTCAAGGAGTCAGGCAGAGAAAGGGCAAATTGTCCCTTTCTTTATCTTTTGTTCTATTTAGGCCCTGAATAGACTGGATGGTGCCCACCCACCCTAGGAAGGGAATCTGCTTTACTAAATCCACCAATTCAAATGTTAATGTCATGTGAAAGCACCCGCATGCACACGCCCAGAAGTAATGTTTAGCCAAGTATCTGGGCGCTCTGTGATCCAATTAGGATGGTATATAAAATTAACCATCCCAGCTTCCTTCTGTACTAATAATGTTTCAGAGCCCTCAAAGGCCAAGTCCACCTTACAGGATCCAAAAACATAAAGGTTGAGAAGATGCTGACTGCTGGTGTGGTCAGAATGAAGAACAAGACACTATGGAGGCAGACACCTGATTCAGAGCCTGTTTCTTGTGTGACCTGGGACAAATCGCTCAACTTCTCTGAACCTGCTCCCTGGCCCTGGCTGGGTCTCAGAATCCCCTGAGAAGCTGTGCAAATCCTGAACGCTATCTCTGCATGACCTATGAAATCACAGTAGTGGGAGGTGGGGCACAGCAGTCTCCCTGTCTATGAAGCTGCTAGGTGATTCACAGTCGGCTGGAGGCTGCCCATTGCTGCCAGTTCAGGGTGAATCTAATCTAGGTTCTCATCACACTGGCTTCACTGCCCTGATGTGCCTGGCCCATCTGGTAACAGGTGGCCTTCCCAGAGTCAGCACAGTCCCAGTTTCCCAGCCATCTTTACCTGTTTTCTTAATGGGCCTTGTCTCAGGAAGTCAGCCTGGCAGACTAAAATGCTCCTGGGTATCATTTCTATCCCTTCCTACCGTCTCTCTTTTTGGATTATTTGTCATAGCTCTAAAGTCCAGGGTCCAGGAGGAACAAGCAGCTTAGAGGACAGGAGACATAGAAGCTGCTTTTGTGCCCACCTTTGATGCAAATGATTCATATGTTTTCCCATAAACTTGAAGTTGACTGTTGATTCATGGTTTGAAATCATCACCATTTAATTTTCAACACATTAAAATATCTTTTTGTTCCTAATTAGCTAAAATTTTTGTTTTTAACTTTTATTATTCTAGTGAATCATAAAAAGTTGTGTGTTTATCAAATGCCTTCATAGCATTTATTGAAAGGATACAAATTTTTCTCCCTTCGGCCCATGTAAGTGCTACTTCATATTAGTAGATGTCCTGATGTGAAACCGTCCTTGCATTCTGCATTTCTACAGCAAATCCTACACGATGATAACAAATTATCCAAAATCAGTCTGGTATGTATGTATGTTTTCTCTCAGGTTGGGCATCAAGGCTATACTGGCTTCTTAAATGGTGGCAGGATTCTTTTATAATTTTTATTTTTACACTGAAACTGTAAATGACACTGGAATTTTCTATTCTCTGAAAGTTTGAGGGAACTCAGAGGAAAATTGCATGTACCTGTAAGCCTTTACAGGGCATTCAGGCAATACTCTTTGGTAACTTTAAAATACTATCCAAAGGCTGTTAGTCTTTTCAGCTTGTTTACTAACATGAGTCAATTTTAGCCAAGTTAATTTTTGTCAAAAAATCATCGGATTTTTTTAATTGATTGGCATAGAATTCTACATCATTATTTTATATTTCTAAAGCCCAATTTTTAATTCTACTTTTATTTGGGTTTCTCTACCATATTTGCCAAAGGTTGAGTCTATGTAATCCTCCCCCAGATATTAGGTTGGTGCAAAAGTAGTTATGGTTTTTGCCATTGAAAGTAATGGCAGAAACCATTATTAGCCATTACTTTCAATGGCAAATAATAGAACAATTTATTTATTAATCTTGCTGTTTTTCTGGCTTATAATTCACTAATCGTTCTTTTCAGTTCTTCCTCCTATTTTTGTGAGGCTCTTTTTGTCTTTCTCTTCCTAAGATCTACTGCTAAATTCATGTTTTTATTCTATCTTGTTTAATAATGAATGCATCTGAGGCTATGGGTTTGTCTGAGTATAGTCTTTTTAATTTTGCAAATATTTCAAAAGAGGGGGATCAATAACATGTACTATGTCAGACACTGTGCTGAGTATTTCACATCCTTCCTCATTTGTAAATGTAAGGACTGGTGCAGCTTTGCAAGGCTGTTGGGAGCCTACCAGAGAGAATCCTGGAGCAAGGCTCCCTCAGCAAGGGTTTGATGAATGACAGCCGTTGCCTTGATTGCATCGTCATTAGATTCTCTCAACTGTCCTTACATTTTGTATTATTGTTCCCATTTTACACATGAGGAAACAGGCACAGCAAAGTAAAGGGAATTGTTCAAGGTCTCAAGGTCACCCAGGAAGAAATGTTAGAGTAGGATTCCACACCAGGTCTGTCTGAATGGGTTCTCCAATCACCCCTACCCTTGCTCTAGGGATCCCTGGAGGGGAACTAGCAGGACCACAGTGAAAAAGAGCTGTGGCCAAAGTCAAGAAAATCGAGCAAAGCCATCTTTGTTCTGGGTCTGAAAATGCCACAGCCTCCATCCCTTCTTTACTTCCCATGAGTAGAGGATCTTTGACAGCAGGCCTCCTTTGAGACCTTAAGTCTCCTCTTCCAGTAGAGAGAGGAGACAAGTAAAGGTTACTGAAATGCCCTACACCATTTTAAAACTGGCTCCACTTGGAACCCTGCATGCACCTGAAGGCCCTCCGGATGTCCTTCCCTCTTTCTTGCGTTGAGGGAGATGCCAAAGTTCTATCCACCATGGCTCTGGCAGAGGGTCAGACCTTGTGCGACCCCAGGGTCCCCCTCACCCGGGAGGGCCTGGGCCTGAGAGTTCCCCTCCCAGCATATGACGGAGTCACATGTAGAGAAAGCAGCAGGAGGAGTTTTGTAAAATGATGCCCTCAGTCAGGACCCTGTGTTTGCAGGCAGGCACACCTTCGTTTTCCCCTTAGTGTGTGTCTCTTCCAGAAACCTGGGCAGTTTATGAAGAGTTGGCAGGTTATACAAGGCATGTGACTCTGTACATGAATGTCTACTGAGCAAATGAATCCAATTCCAGCTTGCAGGCCTGCTCTCTGCGGACTTATTGGTCAATGGGAAAAGAAATGATACAAGGACCAATTACTAAATTATGCAAATCCAGAAAGAGCTGCACAGAGAGGAGGCTGAGGTCATCCTGGCCAAGTCTAGAGGGCTGGCTGGTGCTGGGGCAGGAGCCAGACCTGTGGCCCAGTGTTCTCCCAAAGTGCCTGGGGATCCCCTTTGGGAACTCTCACAATTTTGGTGCCTGCTGACAGTTCCTCACATTCTTCCCAGATGTAGTAGCACTGGGGCAATCATCCATAACCACTTTCTTTGGCTGGCAGGCACTATGTGTGTTAGAAGTTAGGGAAGGACCGGGCACTGAGTACCAGCTCCTCACACAAGGGGACTAGGGCCTTCCAGACCCAGTCTGTGAGTTACCCAGGGAGTGGGCAAAGAGCTGAGTTGTGTGCACCGTGTATCCCTTACAGCATATGGCTAGACTTCAACCTGGAGTCCAGAATACCCATGCTCATTTCTGAAAGATACCATTTTACAACAAAAGCTTTATTATGAAAGCTATAGTACTTTATTACGTTTATAAACATCTCCTCTCATAAATGTATTCTATTCATTTTTTATGGTTTATTTACAACCTCTTATTAAAACACTGGCTTGTTGAGATGGAATGGCTATTTGATCCAAGGATTCCAAGTCCTTATTTATGTTCTCTCTTCGTGTAGTATGCTAATGCATTTATGGCCTGTCTTTTCAGTTACATTTATACCCTATGATACCTGCTGCCTTTCTGGTAGCAATAAAGGCTGAAGAACCCAGCAAACTTTCCTAACTCGGATTTTAAGCACCTTTTTAAGAATTTACCTCAACCCTCGAAAGACAAAGTGAATGATGTCACTTTGCGATACAAGCAATAAATGATGCTCATAGCTTTTCTCCCTCTTTCCTAAAGGATTTTCTTAAAGGGGGTCCTCCTCACTTCATCCTGGATGGTATAAGCAGATTTGACATCCAACAAGGAGGCGCAGGTAAGAGGGCAACATCTTCTCTCCCTGCCTTGGATAGGAAGTGGTGGAGGGTAGTGCCTACCCACAGAGTCCTGCCCCACTTCTGAGGGAGAAAGGCCAGTTCCCTTGGTGCAGATGTGGACAAACTGCTCACACCCAGTCCTGCAGGCTGCAATGAGCAGGGGAAAAGGAGACAGGAAAAATGAAAGCAAACATACACTGAGTTTCTGCAATGCCCGTGCAAGACACCTTGTGTGTGCAACAACCTCATTTTATATATGTGACAGTGGAGAGTCCAAGAGGTAAAATAATTTGCTTAATGTCACACACTCAGTTAGTAACAGGGTTAAGAATCCAGCACTCTCTGACTGCTTCCCACCCCACCAGACAGCCCCAGAGCAAAGGAGCTACTGAGAGCTGGAGGGCATGGACAGGGAAACAGGAGGGGCTGCCTAAGAGGAGGTGCCTGGGCTGTTCCAGGTGTGGCCAAGAGAACCCTCAGAAAGAGAAGCCTTGGAGTGAAAGGACAGAGCTGGCTGGAAAGTGGATAGGAGTTGGAGACAGCAAAGACGACAACCTTTCTGAGAACACATTCTAAGCTTTCAAAACGTCAGCTTGCAGATGATAGGTTCTGTAACTGAACTTCGCCTGGTGAAATCACTGTGCCTTGGACCAAGCAATAGAACCTGCCTGGCCACCAGCCAATGCTTCCCCTATTAGGGTTTCACCTAACTGGAGAAAGGACCTCTCTGAGGCCGTCTTCGTGGCTTCTGTACTGAACCCAGTTCCTGGCATGAAATGGCATTCAAAGACAAATTGATCATGTTAGGGGTGAAGGAGAAAGGCCTCAGGGAGGGGAGGAGAGGACTCAAAAGGGTTTACAAGGACATCCAAGGAGAAACTCAAGGCCATGCATCCCTCAAGGAGGAAAAGGAGAGAACACCCCCCTACTTCTGCACAGGGAGCGGCTGACCTAATAGCGAAGAAAAACATGAATCAGTTTTCCTCAATTGTACAGAGCATCGTTGCCAACATTTGCTGTAACTGAGCACCTCTGGCAAAAAGAGAATCAGAGGCTGAATGTGCTGGCTCACACCTGTAATCCCAGCACTTTGAGAGGCTGAGGTGGGCGGATCACTGAAGGTCAGGAGTTTGAGACCAGCCTGGCCAACACAGTGAAACCCTGTCTCTACTAAAAAAAATACAAAAAATTAGCCAGGTTTGGTGGTGCGTGCCTGTAGTCCCAGTTGTGGAGGCTGTGGCAGGAGAATCGCTTGAACCCAGGAGGCGGAGGTTGCAGTGAGCCGAGAGCGCACCCCTGCACTCCAGCCTGGGCAACAGAGCGAGACTCCATGAACACCACCACCACCACTGCCCCTTCTTTATCTGGCTTGGAGCCAGTCCCTGTGACTCCCTCCCCTCGTTCTCCTCAGAGGAAAAAAAAATGCATCATTTAGAAGGAAGTGTGTGGCCTCTAGTGGTAAGGACCTTTTAAATTATGGGACGGGGTTTCCAAGTGTGTCCAGTCAGTTTTTCCTGGCTTATCTCCCCTCACAGCTGACTGCTGGTTCCTGGCAGCACTGGGCTCCTTGACTCAGAACCCACAGTACATGCAGAAGATCCTGAGGGTCCAAAGCTTTTCAGACCAGTATGCCGGGATTTTCCGTTTCCGGGTACGTGTGCCCTTGCAACGCTCTTTATACTACGGGGTTCTCTGTGAGTATAGGGAAGGTGAAAGTCTTAAGTTTTCTCATGGCCTGGAAGCCTGAGATGAAAGTGACAGTTGTGTTAGTTACCCTCCCTATCTCCAAAAAAAGGATTCAAGCTTATAGTCTGACAACACACAGGGAAGATGAGAGTTGAAATATTTTTGTGTAAATAAAAAGAAATGACAGAAATGATTAGCAAAAGAGCGACTGATCAAGAACCCTGTAACTAACATCGAATTTTTGTCTCTGTTTATTCCTGTGCCATATCGTGCTATTTTGATTACAGTAGCTTTATAGGAAGTGGTAACATCTGGTAGGATAACTTCTCCTTCATTATTCATTACCATTTTCTCAAAAATAGCTTGGTAATTCTTTCACATTTATTCTTCCATGAGAATTTTAAAATTATTTTGTCTATTTTTTTTAAAGCCACTGTGATACAGAATGCTGCAGCATTTATGTATTAATTTAGAAAAAATACATTTTTTTTTATTTTAAGTTTTCCTTTCCAGAAACACAGGATACCTTTCTATTTATTCAGAACTAGTTTTATGCCCTTCAATAAAGTGTAATATTCATATTGGTGCTGTATCTTTCTTGATAAATTCATTCTCAAACATTTTGTAATTTTGTGGCTCATGTAATTGAGGTCTTTTTCCCTCATTTTGAACTTGGTGCTGCTAAAAAAGAGAAAAGCTACTACTTATCGTATATTAAACTGCATCTAGCCACCTTACGAAATTCTTTTATTAGTTCTTAATTCTTTCTTTAACAGAATCTGGAATGGCTTAGTTATCTAATAATATTATCTGCAAATAGAGAATTTTGTCTCTCCTTTTAATATTTGTAGAACTTATTTTGCTTTCTTGCCTCATCACATTAGCTGAACCTCACACTTTTGAATGAGTGACAAGAGCCAAGTCCTGCCTTCTCTTGATTTCAGTAATGTGCTCTCTTGATTCACTCTTCTTTCAGTACATTCAAGTTGCTAAAAATTATATAGGAATTTTTGTACCTATATCATGCATAAAATTGGTTTCTAGTTGATGTTATTTTTGTCATGTTTAAGTTATGCTAGCTTTTTAAAACAAGCTGATTGAGCTTTACATACCTTGATTTGAAATAAGCAGAATAATGAAAGTTAATCATTGATTAACTGTTCTTTGAAAGTAAAATAGACAATAGTGAAATTACCTGGGCCTACCTCCCTTTTAAATGTGATTTCTTTAATTCTTCCAATGTATTCAATAGCTATTGATCTGTTCAGGTCTCTTATTTCTACTGAAGGTAATTCTTGAAATTTATACTCGACTAGAAAAATCAACTGTTTCTTTGGTATTTTCAAATATATTACCACTGAGTTGCTTATATGAATCTCTGACAATTCATTTAACCTCTTGTAATCTGTGACTAAATCTACTTTCTCAATCTGTGCTGTATTTTTACTTTTCCTTTTTTTCTTAATTCTGTTTATCCAATCAATCTGCTGTGTGGGTGGTGGTGTTGGTTTTTTTTTTAAACAAATCAACTTTTGATTTTCATTAATCTTTCTATTCTTTTTCTTTTGAGGTTTTGTTTTCTATATAACTAACTATTTCAATCCTATCTTTATTAATTCCTTTATACTTTCTCTGATTGTATTCTTTTTTGTGATTTTCTGAAACTGCACACTTAATATTCTTAGTCTTTTTACTTTCCTCTGAGATGTGTATCCATAGGTTTTGATATAAAAAGTCTTACTTTTATTAATTTTTAAGATAATACAATTTTAGTTTTTGTATCTTTTTTCATATAGGGGCTGTTTCTTTAAAGTTTATTTGATTTTCAAGTGATTAAGTTTTGCAAGCGGTAATCTTTTAGTTACTGAGTTTCTGTTTTATTATAATTGGAGAATATAATTCATAACTGTCTGCATTTGGGGAGATTAATAAAGTAGTTTTATTTCTAGCCAACCCACAGCAGTTTTTATAAATGGCTCATGGACACACAAGAACAATCTATGTTATCCAATGGTTGTGAGTTTTACATACTGAATCAAGCTCTATGATTTCCAATTGTGTTATCTGTCATTATGTCTTTTATCTTTACTTATTTTTTGTCTGCTTGATTTGTTAGATCATAACAAAGAGGAGAAGTTACTCCCATAGTCATTGTTAGGAGAATTCTTCTTATGTTTTCAGGTGCTCTGGCTTTACACTTTTCCTGCTATGTTCTTTGGTGCCCAAAGGTTTATGACCTTGCTATCTTCTTCTTACAACAAAATTTGTACAATATCCCTATTTGTTGCATTTAATGCTCTGGCCTTGGATTCCTCTTTACCTAATATTCCTGTTGCCACTTTAGCTTCCTGTTATGTACATTTCCCTGTTATATTTTTGTTCATCTCTTTATTGTTAATTTCATGCTCACTTGGTTATAGGTGTGTTTCTTATAAAAAGCATATTTGAAACTCATTGCCTTACCACTGTTTCTCCCACCCTTCATTTCTCCTTAAGATTTTTGTTCTAATTAAACCTTTATTAGATAGAATTTCCTTGAGTAATTTCCTCAGAATATGTGAGAGTTTTTCCTTTTCTCTCATTTAAAAATGATATTTCAGTTAGGTTTATGATTCTTGGTTCATATTTCTTTTCCTGAAAAGTCTGTAAACATTGTTTCGTTGTCTTGCAGTTTCCAATGCTGCAGAAGAAAAATCTCATGTTAATCTATTCTCTGGACTTTGACTTTGTATTCAATGTGTTCTTTCCAACTGAGAGTCTGTAAGAAGTGCTGACCAGGCGTGGTGGCTCACACCTGTAATCCCAGCACTTTGGGAGGTTGAGGTGGGTAGATCACGAGGTCAGGAGATTGAGGCCATTCCTGGCCAACATGGTGAAACCCCATCTCTCCTAAAAATATAAAAATTAACTGGGCATGGTGGTACATGCCTGTAATCCCAGCTACTCGGGAGGCCGAGGCAGGAGAATCCTTGAACCAGTAAGTCAGAGGTTGCAGTGAGCTGAGATCGTGCCACTGCACTAATGCACTCCAACCTGGCAACAGACCAAGACTCCATCTCAAAAAAAAAAAAAAAAAAAGTGCTCTCTCTCCTTGGAGTTCAGAAATTTCTCTGGAATATATCTATATATACACCTGCTAAAAATTCATCTTGTCTGGGAATTCAGTGATATTTTTCAGTCTGAAGACCTGTATCCTTCCAGTCAACTAAGTTTCCTTTATTATTTCTGGGCCCCTCCTTTATCCTGCTCTTGCCTTCTTACATTCAGCTATTTGCATATTAGGTCTTCTGTCAGGCAAGTGATGATACTGCTGCTGGTCCAAGGACCACACCAGTGAGTGAGCTAGAGGATCCAGGATTGAGCTGTGTCTGGACTTGTCCCCAGGTGCCAGCATTGCTGGAGCTACTTAGGTGGTTAGGACAACTCAAGGCCCAGGCAAGACATACGCTGCCCTTTTGGGTGGTGAAGAAAGTCACACAGTTCCCCAGAAGCGGCTGCAGTCCCCTGACCTCTGTAGATCTCTTCTCATTGCTGCGAGCTTGGGTACTGCTTTCCAAAAGTTATCCAGTGCCCAGGTCACCTCAGATGCTTTGCCTAAAACACTCTGGTTTCCCTGTCAGACCACTGGGTGTTGGCAAAATGACCTCCAGCATGGTTCTTGGAAGGTACAGACATGATCCAAATGCCAGCCCTCCCCACCCGGAGACATGAACCAGGAAATGCAGGTGGTGGCCTCATTCTTTACCACCAGTCAGGCCCTTTGCATCCTCTCTGAGAGTGGCAAACTTATCTGATGTCCCCTTTGTATAGGGAAAGCAAGTTTGGTCAGCATCACTGGTGTGGGAAGATAGGGCTAAGAGTTGTTTTTAAGATGAACTAGGCCGGGCACTAGTGCCTGTAATCCCAGCACTTTGGGAGGCCGAGGTGGGCGGATCACAAGGTCAGGAGATCGACACCATCCCGGCTAACACAGTGAAATCCTGTCTCTACTAAAAATACAAAAATTTAGCCGGGCGTGGTGGCGGGTACCTATAGTCCCAGCTACTCAGGAGGCTGAGGCAGGATAATGGCGTGAACCTGGGAGGTGGAGTTTGCAGTGAGCTGAGATTGTACCACTGCACTCCAGGCTGGATGACAGCGAGACTCTGTCTCAAAAAAAAAAAAAAAAAGAACTAACCAGAGAAGCTCATTTTAGCCAGGACTTACTCATTCCTAATGTCTTACTGTGTGCCAGGCATTGTCCTAGGTGCTGAACCAAATGGCCACTGAAAAGGAGTCTCTACTCTCATAACTACAATCTTGTTTTCATAATCTCACCTTTTATGATCTCATCTGATCCTAATCACAAACTATGAGGCAGTTCTTACTCTTACTGCCATTTGACAGATGAGAAAACTGAGTCCCAGAGAATTATCTTGTCCAACATCTGTTGCTAAAGTAATAAGAGGCAAGACCAGCATTCAAGTGCATTTCCACCAGCTAACTGCTATCTACTATATGCTGCCACCCAGTTAAGCACAAAATCCAGATTGTCCTTTTGGTACTCCCTTCTAGGGACTGGGATTAGCTTCCCTCAGTGCTTTGGATGCATTTTGTAATCACCCTCCTAAAACCATCCCTGTTGCCTCTCATCCTCACTGCTGACACATCTTGCTGCTCACTGCAATAGGAACGCAAGTCCACAGCTGTGCAGAACCCGCCACAGTGCACTGGCTCATTAGCAACTATTAAAACATGTCTCCACTGACATATCTGTCTCAATCTCTATCTCTGCTCTGAAATTGCATCCGCGGCTGGATGCAACAGCCTGACATCTGGGACATCCAGATATGGAAAAGGCCATGTGGATGAGCAATCCCATCCACCCAGCTTTCCATGGAGTCCACCCAGTGGAAATTGGCCTTCGCCAAAACTCAGGGCTGAAGCCGGAAGCCCTGCTGCTTCTCCTACACAGGGAGGCCAGCAAAGAGAATCCAAAAAGCTGGTTTTGTTATGAATTTTCCTCATTTGGCCATGTCCCTGGGTGAACCATTTAGAGTTGAATGCTAAAGATTCAAACAGTCTGTTTTGGAGAGGAACATCTGGTTCATTTGCACTCTTAGCAGTAGCAACACCAGCCAGTATCCTTTCTGCTGCTATAATGGCAGGGCAGCTTGACAGGAGAAGAAAGGGGCCAGAGGCAGGCTGTCTCTGCTCAGTCCTCCTGAGCCATCCATGTCATCTGTCTCCAGGCCTTTGCCCACAGTGTGCCTCCTGTCTGGAATACCTTCCCTGTATCCCTGCCACGTGCTTAAATCCTGCCTCTTCCTTCAAGCCCTCAGCTCCTGCAGGCTCTACCTCTGTCATGCTAGCCCTGCCCCCACCATTCTCCTCTGTTGGTAGCATTGCTTCCCTATTGGCATTTTGTGCACAAGAAGTACCTGGAGAGTCTCATTTGTGTCACTAAAGCTCACAAAGGACTTGCCAAAGAGAGGCAATGCTTAGGAGCAAAGTGAAGCTAGAACCCAAGTCTGCTTCCTCCCTGCCTATGTCTTCCTGGACTAAGTTGGTCTGTGACTCATTTTCTCCATCTGCCGGTGGAGATGACATGCCTGTCTCCTGCCCG
The DNA here is from genome assembly GCF_000951035.1 of Colobus angolensis palliatus. NCBI lineage: Eukaryota > Metazoa > Chordata > Mammalia > Primates > Cercopithecidae > Colobus > Colobus angolensis. The sequence goes on from NW_012118655.1 coordinate 821,304, forward strand.
GCAACCTGGGCTGGGATTTTGTTCTGGATAGAGTTCGTTATTACATTGTAGAGGTCATGTTGCAACTTTTGGCTTAAGTTGGGGGACCCAGGAGCTCCCTCCTGCCTCAACTCTGTCAGAAAGCATGTGCTTGGCTCTCTTCCAGTTCTGGCAATGTGGCCAGTGGGTGGAAGTGGTGATTGATGACCGCCTACCTGTCCAGGAAGATAAGTGCCTCTTTGTGCGTCCTCGCCACAAAAACCAAGAGTTCTGGCCCTGCCTGCTGGAGAAAGCCTATGCCAAGTAAGTACAACCCTGCTGCCCATCAGCCCAGAGTTTCAGTGCTGGTCCTGCCTACCTTGAATGCAAACAGTCCCCGTTGGAGCATTGCAGCCTTTGCCACCTGGCTGGGCATCTCCATAAACAGTCACCATGTGCAAAGGTCAGTGTTGGGGCCATCAGGAGGATCCCACAGGCGCATAGTGAAGAGTGGGCAGGGCAGGGGCTGGACAGAGATATGTATTGACAATGATATTATTGCAAGGCTGGTATCAGGGCCCAAAGAAATATATTTAATAATATCACGGTCAAAGTCTGACGAGAGGGCAGAGGAGAAAGTAAACAACTCTTACTCTCTGACTCACAGAAAGTCAGGCTGAGGCTGTGTGGAAGTGGTGGCATTTGAGTGAGACCTCAAAGGATGGGCAGGATTTCAGCAAGGGGAGAGGGGATAGGTGGGAGGAGGTATCTCTAACAATGGGAGTGATTCAAATAAAGGCATCCTCGGGGTGGTCCAGGCAGTTGGGCACCCAGTGTGGCTGCTATGAGGTGGCATTTATGTGTGGGTGTGGGGCAGGACATGCTCATTCTCATATGGTCAAAATACCATGACTTAGGGACTGCCTTTCAGTGCTAACAAGCTTAAGAACTTATAAACATCCCAATTCACATGTTGTGCTTAGATTCTTTGGGTTGCTTTTATTCAACAGATGTTTATTGAGCGTTTAACCATATGCCAGGCACTGTGCTTGGCACTAGGACAGACGCTCTCAGACTGACTCAAGTGGATGTGTGCAGGACTGTGGATGGGGGAGGTGCACGTGTGTGTGTGAGGAAGAGGGCACTGTCCTAAACACCCACACAGGTGATGAAGATACGCTCAAACTTTCCGTCATCAACACAATGTAAACACGAAGAGTAATGACACATCTGTCTCCTCCTATGAGACTGCAACAGCTGGAGAATGCCAAGTGCTCGCCAGCATGTGGGGATCCAGGACCCTCCGGCAGCACGGGAGGGAGTGTGCACCCAGGCAGCCTCTGAAGTGCACCAGCCACCCGACAATACTTCGCTTCTCTACACGCACTTCTCACACCCAATAGGAACACTCCTGGGGGCCCTTAAGGGGACACATCTGAGGATGTTCTTGACTGCCACAAGGATGGTATGGAGTGTCCATCACTGAGGTCAGTGGGTACAATGGGTGGACACACTTCATAGAGAGCCATGCAGCAGTCAGAAGCCACAGATCCCATCTGTGCACGGTGACCGGGACGGTTCTTAGAGGCAGGGTCCTTGAGGCCCCCTAGAGGTGTCCTTAGTGGGTGTGAGACGTGCATGGAGCCAAGATAAGTATTGTCAGGTTGTCCTTCAGAGGCTGCCTGTATGCACACTCCCTCCTGTGCTATTTGGGGGTTCCTGGATCCCCACATCCTGGCAAACACTTGGCACTCTCCAGCTTTCTGGCTTTTGCAAATGAGGTAAGAGGCACTGAGCAATCCCATGCACTGTTATTTATGGAAATGGAAACTCTGTGCCCTGCAATTCTCATTTCACAAGAACACATACGAACAAAAGGTGCACATTCCACATCCTGAAATTCTTGTCTTGGGGTGGAGGAGAAAAAGAATGTGGATAGAAGGAAGGAAGAAGGAAGAAAAGAAAAAAGAGAAAATTCATGAAATGAAATGAAACAAATAAATTTTTTAAAAAAAGAGCAAGACCTCACAGTGATGATATTATGAAGGGGGAAGGCGGCACACCTGGAAATAGGATAGGAAGGTATGCAGAGTCCCAAGGGCCGGAACTCTCATGGGGCCAGTCCCCAGGGCCTGGAGAAAGGCTCTGGCATTGGTTTGGCTGCAGCTGCTGTGGCTTCTGCTCTGCTCCTCTCTGCAGCTGGCCTGCTCCTCCTCCTCCCACCCAGGTGCCTGTCTTTGCTGTGCATCTTCCTCTGCTGCCTCCTTGCTCCAACTTTCTGAGGACCCCAGCTTCCTCTGAACTCCTCATCAGGCCACCTAGCCTCATGCCTCTGTCTTTACCTTCTGCCACTTTCCACCCGATTCCCCGCCCAGTACCTGATTCCAATCCAGAGAGTTGGAGTCTTATTGGTCAAGCCTGGGTCAGGACCCCATCGGCCCAATCAGCCATGACCTGGGTCAAGTGGCTACAAAGGGGCACGAGCTGGGGAGGGGACACTTGCCCTCAGAAGAGGCTGTGTGTGAGGCAGGCACCATGAAGAGGCAAGGGAAGTGTTAGAGCTGGGTATCACTGCTAGCAGATGAAAGCAGAGAGGACCACACCCTTGAGGAGAAAATGAGTGGACAGCATCATAGATCCAGAAAATTCTGGAGATCATCCTAACCAGCCTCTCGGCCCACACATGGAGAAGCTGAGTCTCCAAATTGTGATGGGATGGCAGGTTCACGTAGTTAAGCTGGGCCTGCCGGTTCTTTACTCACCTGGCCAGGGGGCATCATTATCTGCCCCATCCATTATGCACCCTTGCTGAGTGCAGTCCTGAGCCCTAGAGGTGGTGATAGCACCACAGTCTACCCCAGTCCCTGTTCTTCTGGAAGTCACAGTCCAAACAGTGAGGTGTCTTTTCATGCATTCTTTCTTTTTGAGGCAAACTTATGAAAAACCATAGTTTTTGTTCATTTCCAGTGTCAGAAAGAGCTGCTCATTAGCATTTGAGAATGAAGCCCAGATAACAGCCAAGGTTGTTGAACCAATCCACATGTTTGGGAGGTTAATTCACTTCTAAGCTACTTACAAAAACACTGCCATTATCTTTTCAATACGGATTCAGCCCTCATCTCTTCAGGGCCTCGTTTTATCCTTATGTAAAAACAGGGAGACCAGTGGTTCCCTGTGAGAATTAGAAAGCTTGCAGAAAGAAATGATGACTTTGACCCCATTTTGTTAACAGATGACCTAAAGCAATCATTCAGCTTGAAAACAAATAGGAACGTGGACGTGGCATCTGCATTCCACTGCTTAAAGAAATCTAGCCGAGGATAAAATGTCTCAAACTATTAAAGCTGTTTAAAATCTCCCCCACCCCTCACTATCCAAAAAAGGAAGCTCTAAAATGCAGGGGTGAATCACATAGACTTATAGTGTTTCAGAGCCAGAAAGGACGTCTGTCAGCATCAAACCCCACCTTCTTTGAAAGATGAGGAAACAGGCTCAGTGAGGTGAAATGACTGGCCCAAGATCACACTCAGATGAGGATGGAGTGAGCACGATTTTCCCTAGTCACTACTTCCCATGCCTTCCCACCATCCCTGACATTGTCAGTCCTACAGGAAAATGATTTGTCTTTTTGCTGCTTGTGGAACTTAGTGTCTGGCACATGAGGACCACAGCCCAAATGTAGAGAGCCCATCTGTCCAGATGGAGATGGACCTCTTCCCTCCAAGGGTGCAGGCAACAGCCCAGTGAACACATGGACTCCAGACTTTCTATTCTCCTTGCAGCTGGGGAGTCTGGAAATTAATTGGTCAAGTCAAATGAAAACCATAGTTACGATTTTGTTTTCCCCAGAGGTCGTGAAATAAGAGAGGAGACTGAGGGACGAAAGCTGGTAGGCTGCTTACCATCCTTTATAGAATCTCTACAGCATTTCAGCATCTGCTCCAACTCTATCTGAATTCTTTCCTCTTTCATGATTGCCAGACAGAAAGACATTTCCCCCAAATGAGGCTGAAGCAGAGGGATGGGGACAAGGCTGTCTCAGAATTCCTGGTTCAGGTGATGAGGAATAGTGGCAGCTGCGGTGAACACAGTTCTCTCTCTCTCTCCTTTCTACTTCCTGTCAGCAAAGGGGGCTAAGAATAGTTGCCATGTTCCTGAACATCAGCAGGATCCATGAGCTCATGTTTAGAAAGCAGAAAGATAGTTCCTTGTCAAAACACCCAGCTGCTGCTGGGACAGGTTTCATGGGCATTGTGGATGTGTAGTAAGAGAAAGCTTCAGAAGACACCACGGGCTCTGGCTGTGAGTGGCAGGGGGTGCCTTTGGTTGTCTTGGGTGACTCCGAGGTGACTGCCGGATGCTGTGGGTGCAGGACCTCAGATGGGGCCCAGAGGCAGTGAGACAGTGAAGTGAGGGAGGGGCCGGGCCCCACCACCGCTTTTCTGGAGTGCTGTTCTTTAGCACAGCCCTGTTTGAAGCCAGGAAAGTTGCCGTGAGCATATCACCAGGAAAGGGCTGTTGCAAAGAGCAGAAGGTCGTACTGGTGGGGAATGGATTCCCAAACCCCAGTCCTTGTGAATTTCCAGCACCCTCAGCCATGCCCTGGTCATTGGAACAGGAGCCAGAACCCACGTGGGACAGCGAGGGATTCCAGAGCTCAGCCCCAACCAGGCACGCTCACCACCAAAGAAAACTCTACAGTTGACTGAGCAAATGCTCCAGAGAGAAGAAGCTAGACCCTGGGTCAGAGAGAGGGAGAGCAGGAGGATAAGGTTTAGAACCAGTTTTAAAACAAGATTAATCTGTCACATAGGGGCTCCTGTAGAGACGCCCCTTCATTCCGAGAATCCTCAGCTTTCTTTAATAAAAGGCTTTTTCAGCCATTCCTTCTATGCATTCGTGCCTGGGGCAGTGTCCTGCTGATAGTGACTGCTTGATACATACATATTTGCTGAAGTGAATCTACTGGAATTCTGTGTGATCCCCAGGAGGAGAGAATGTCAGAGGTGGAAACAGTGAGAAAGGAGTGTTGAGGGCTGATCCAGTCACCCTGCGGCTTCCAGATGAAAGGCCAAGGACAGGGAGGGGAAGGGTCTTGTCCAGGGTGGAAGACCCAATTGGAGGGGGCAGCAGGATGACCCAGGCCCTGATCCATGTCTCATTTTGCATTACCCGAACAAAAGCTGCAGCAAGGACTTCCTCCACTGCCTACTGCCCTGCAAAGGGCTCTGCCTCTGCCTGCCCACCGGGGACAGGAACACGTAGGTCCCTCGCGAGAGTGACAGAGGCAGCAGTGAGTGTGGCTCCTGCTGGGCGTCTTTGATGCCAGGGTCTCCTGCCTGATCTGGCCTCAGTTCCACATCCTTTGTGAGCTTGCCCTGCCTAAATTTCAAAATTCCATGGAACCCTTCCAATTCACCCCATGGATGGAAGCTGAAGTTCTCAAAAACACATCTGACTGTCCGGCCGCTGCGTGAGAGGTTCCATTGTGACTGATCAGGCCACCCTCTCTCCTGGGGAACATTAGGCCTCTTGGGTCTGGCTCTGCCCATCTTCCAGAAACAGAAACGCCATGGGTGGGGGTGGAGGTGGCGTGGCAGGAAGAGATGCTTTGGAGAAGGGGGTGAGGGTTTTAAACTTTTGGGGTATGTTACATAAGACTCATCCTTACCTATGTTATCTTTAGTTAAACCAGTGATCTCCCTCATAATCTGGGGGTGAGTGGGTAATTCTGGGGATGGGAATTCTGGATCAGGGTTTGCAGTGTGAGAACAGTGGCTCCCAATGACCACTGCCAGCATCAGGATATAGCTGTGAGCTCTTAGAGGGCAAGACGGGGGTTTTTAAACACATGCCTCTCATGGTCCCTGGCCCACAGTCAGTACTTCACACTGCTGTTAAACTGAATGGGAAGCAGGAGATACTCAACGTAGTAATATCCAGTACTCATTAAGGGATGACCACGTGCCAGGCACTATGTGGAACATAGCCCCATGAGGCTCCTTAATGTGTCCAAGGTCAAGCAGCCAAATTTGTAGCAAAGGTAGGGTTCAACCCCTGGCCTGTGGCTCTAGCACAGGCACACCCAGCCTGTTGTCAGTGCTGCCACTTATGGGACTGTGCAGGCCTGGGGGACCCGGGCAGGAAGGTACAGAGGATAGTAGGAGCCCCTGGAGCAGCAGACAGTGCTAGAATCTCCATCCAGGCAAATGGCAGGTAGGTGGCCATGGTCAGGAGAGGACCAGGCAGCCCCTCACCTGGGAAATAGGCAGAAGGTCAGTGCACAAGTTTCCCTCCCGGAGCATCTCACTAAAGGCACCACGATGATTCATCCCCCGTTCCCCTCCCAGGCTGCTCGGATCCTATTCCAATCTGCACTATGGCTTCCTGGTGGATGCCCTGGTGGACCTCACAGGAGGCGTGGTCACCAACATCCCTCTGCACTCCTCCCCTATGGACCTGGTGAAGGCGGTGAAGGCAGCGACCAAGGCAGGCTCCCTGATTACCTGTGCCACTCCAAATGGAGTAAGTCAACGGGGAGCCCTTTTGCATCAGTTCAAGCCTTTTCTCAGCCAGGAATGCTCAGCCAGGGGCCCATTCAGCTAAGAAGGGTATGGCAAGCTGCCACCATTAACGAACACTGATAGTGTGCTTTACCCAGGTCACCTCATTGAACCGTGCAGTAGCCTGCCTCTAAGACAGAAATTGCAGAATTCACTTCACAGAAGAGAAAGTAGGCTCAGAGAGGCTACCTAAGGTGCTCACCATCACACAGCTCATAAGTGGCTGGAAAAGGCTTCCAGTGCTGCTGTCCCAGAGCCTGGACCTACTGCTACAGCTCCCAGGCAACCAGTGGGTTTTACCATGCACTGGAGAAGGCAGCTGCAGCTCCTGCTACTGTGGACCACTCCTTTGTCTTTTGCCTTAAGTTTACGCAGAGTCCCCCGGGGCCCTCTGATGCTCACTGGCTCTAATGGCAGCACCCAAAGGCAGCATGACTCATTTTGAAAAGCTTGGGTGACCCTCCAAATTATTTGAGTCTGTTCTGAGACATCTGGTTTCTATCCGCGGGGATGCTTCCTTCATCTTGAAACATATGGGCTTTGAGTCACACATTGCTAATCCAAAATGCCACCAGAAGCCCAAGATGCACTTTAAACCCCAGTTACTCCCAATGTGGGGGTCAAGTGATTCCTGCGTCCTGCAAATGTCCCAGCAGACATATTTGTGCTGTGTCTCACTGATGACATGTGGTTGGTGGAGAGAGTAACCCAGGCCCTCAGGACTCCATGGACTTCCTTCCATCACTCATGGGGGTGGTTCCCTGAGGCATGAAATCCCTGGGGCCTCAGATACCCAATGGCCTTCCAACTCTGCCACTCTAGAAAAGAGTTCCAGGCCATCTATCAGTCCCAAGTGAGTCAGTGGGACCCAGATGGCTCAGCAGCTGTTTGGACTGTGTTTTTCTATTTCTTTGAAGAACCTGTAGATGTCTAATGTTTGGTCTGCTTTTCTGCTTTGAAGTCAACAGATACAGCACAGGCGATAGAAAATGGGCTGGTGAGTCTGCATGCCTACACCGTGACTGGGGCCGAGCAGGTAAGGCTGGCTGCTGGCCTGTCCAGCTCTCCCCTGGCCTCTGCCCCAGCATTCCCATTCCTTTCAATAGGGGCCAGAATCACATGAAAGGCCAACAAAGATGAAATGAGGATTTATCACCCTTGCCCCCATGGTGACATGCACCATGGACAGCCTCAGCTCCTTCTGTTCATCCAGAAGTTCTGACTCCCACTGTCTTCCTTTCCGGGAATCCACCAAAGACCTTGCTGATCTCAGACAGCTCTGAGTGTCTATTCAAACTGGGAGATTAGCCCCAAAGGAGGTAGAATGAACTACCCAGTGGACTCCAGGGGGGAAGTTTTGCCCTGAAAGGGGTTTTATTTGTTACATGCAAGCTAAATTGCTATAACAAAGACACTCCAAAATATAGGGTCTTAAGACAAAGTACATTTCTGTCTCAGGTAAGCAGGTGATGCCAGGACTAGTAGGTGGCTCTGGCATCCTCCACATGGGGCTTCCACCCATGAGCCCAAGACAGCTGCTCTAATCCCTCATCTCCCAGCCAGAGGAGAGAAAGAGGCCAAGGGACACTCATATATCCATATAGAAGGCATGAATTGGAAGAGGCATGCATCATCACATCCCATTAGTCTAAGCTTAATTATGTGACCACACCAAGGCCAAGGGAGGCTGGGACACACACTGTCTAGCTGGGCCCCATAAGCCCAGATAAAACTTTATTCTCATGGAAGAGGGGGAGGTTGGCGCTGGAGGACAATCGTGCTCCTCAATGGAAGAATTGACTTTGGCTGGACAAAAATGTATGTGATCACTGTGTGCAGTATAATTTGGCCTGGAAAACACTACTGAAGTCCAACCTTCTCCATTCATAAAGAAAGAAGCTGGGGCCTGATAAGAGAGATGTCTTTCACAAGGTTAGACAGATGGCACCTGGGAGATAGCTGGCCTGGACACTCTGTCTCTTTAGTGTCTGTCTACACTTGTCACCACACTTGTGGTGACAGCACTTCCTGGCCATGGGATGGTTTCCTCCAAGTGTTCCTCGGTCTCTGTATTTCCCACAACAGTTGAGGTCTAATAATGTCTTCTAAGCCCTAAGAGACCGAGTTCCAAACTCTAGGGCACATCATTTCTCTCAGGACTTTATGGACCGAGGACTGCAGAGCATCAGGCTCTATGTGTGGCTTTCTCATACTTGCCTGGCCTCTGCTCCTTTCCCACCTGTCCTTCCTCTCTCTATCTGTCTGTCTCTCTTGTCCATTTTGATCATTGTCCCAATCACAAAACCAAGACAATATCTCCTGTCTCTAATGAATGCTTTTTGTACAATAGGTAATTGTCCAAAACTGACCTCGGCACTTTCAGATTCATGGAAAGAGAGCTATTATCAATTAGTAATATCTATTTGGGGCATGAGATGAGGAAGTCAGGTACCTTTGCAACGCATTTGCCATTCTTGGACAAGATCCTTTTTATACATTGAGATAGCCTTTGTTTCTGCTCTGAACACAGGGGAGAAGGGACTCGTGTACCCAGAGGTCCAGATGACCTTGGAGCATGAGTCCCCACAGAGGCTGGCTGTGGAGATGGCAGTGACTGCTGGGTTGCAGAGCAGCTATGTGAACATCTAGGGTGATAGAGGGGAACTCGGGAGTCCAAGTGCTGGCTCAGCTGCAGTTTGGGCTCCTGATCATGACACCCACAGCTCGAACATTTGTGCCCCCATAGCGTACACTTGGAATTATTTTAATAATATACTGAGTGGTCTAAACAGAACACCTCCCCTGGGAAGACAGGTGATCAAGACCACATGTCCTGTGTAATCCATCCCTGCTCCACCATTCCATGCTGCTGACACTTCACAGAACGTGTTCTAAGGAGCACTAGCCTCTGTGAAAATGGGTTTCCAAATACACTTGGAAAATGCCACTCACTATATCCCCTCCTTGGCGATTCAGAGTGTACATTTGCATTTTAAAGACTCCAAGAGGCTTGTATGAGCAGTGCAAGCCCTGCTGGTTTTTATTGTACTATTAGCCAAAAACCACTTTTGCTAGGAATAACTATTAATGGCCAATGGAACTGGCATTCAGGATAATTCATTTGAGGAAGTACTACTGCAGGGTAGATAACTTGGGTCACCTCCTGCCCAGTAGCACCTTTTCTGAGTGCTGAGCAGGGTCAGAGGCAGAGTCAGCGGCCAGGGAGTGAAGAAGCACGTGGCCGGCCCATTCTTAGGTGTAGCCATGGCCTTGGCCTCGAGTGTGACCCCTGCACCCCCAGACCAAGGCCCATGCCAGCACGAATAGGTCACTGCCATAAAGGAGGGACACAACCAAGAACTTAAGTTGGTTAAAGACTCCTCCTCCAGAGAGAGGAGGTTATAACTCTGAACCACAAGCGCTAAGATTAAAGCAGCCCATAAATGTGGCATGCTTTTTAATCTGCTCATGCTCCCTCTAGGCAGGACACAGACAGGAAGATAAATGAAATTGGCATTTTTTATTACGCACCTAGCTCAGTCGGGGATTCCCCTGGGCAAAGGGATGAGTGTTTATCTGCATGCCCCACTTAGCCCTGCTTCCAGCCCCTTTGAATTGCAGGTTGCTTTTCTCCCCCATGCCCACCGGAGCCCCGGAGTATCCGTGAGGCACTGGGCATGGCTCATTAAGCTGTTTGGGGCACCAGGTGACCATTTCTTGTGTCCTTGCTCCATGGGCTCTGTCAGGTGCTGGCAGTTAACAGTAAACTGTGTGCAGGGCTTGGGGTGCCTCGGGGTAGGGCAGACAAGGGTAGGAAAGCTGGGTTTGTGCTTCTTGGAGGCATTGAAAGTGAGAGCCCCTTCTGCTGAGGTACTGGCCAGGGAGCGGGGCAGACAAGGGAAGCAACAGAAAATAGCCTTTTCCGAGCCAGGCTCCTGGGCCCGTGTGTGACTGTACGGCTCCTGCACAGCAATGCCCCACTGGTGAGCATGGGCATTGACCAGGTGGCTCAAGGGTCACAGTCGAGGCCAAGGTCACAGCCACATCCAAGAACGGACCTTTACTCATGCCCAATTCCAAAACTAGGAGCCGGGACTTTGGAAAATGACCGTGGCTAGATTGGGATTCTGCCTCCGCCGCTGTCTTAGCGATCTTGAGAAGGGTGCTTAGCTTCTCTGGTGCTGTTTCCTTAGCGCACATTAGCCGGCACCTAGCTCTGAGCCCTGCCTCCACCTGCGGCTTCTCTTCCACACAGCAATAGTCTGTTCTATCCAGAGTGTTGTCTTTCTTGTCTGACCAAGAATCAGGGAGCAAGTTCGCCCCTTTCCTCACCCCTCTGGGCCTCTGTCTCCTCAGACAACATTAGCACAGATCGATATCACAGCTACAGCTCAATCATATTTTAATTCCTCTCGACACGCTGAGGGCTGCCGGCTCCCGGGGATGCAGATTCAAGGGTTGGCTGCTGTGTTGTTGTCATTTTCTCACAGTCCTGCCCTCTGGCTTAAGTGGTGTGAGGGAGCAAAGGGGTAGACCTCCTTATCTGAAGTGTGGTGAGGATGAGTTACCCCACACAGGAGGCAAGGAGAGTAAAAAGGAAGGAGGAAAGGAGGGAGGGAGAGATGAAGGAAGGCAGGGGGTAAAGAAGGAAGGGAGGGATGGAGGGAGGAGAAAAATGAGGGAGGGAGGAAACAAGATAAGAAGGAAGGGGAAGAGAGAGGAAGGAAGAGACAGACGGAGGAAGAGAGGAAGGGAGGGAGAGAGAAAAGGAAGGAAGGAAGGAAGGAAGGGAGGAAAGAAGGAAGAGAGGGAGGGAGGGAAGGAGAGAGGGAGGGAGGGAAGGAGGGAAAAATAGGAGCAGGGAAGGGAAAAAGGATAGGAGCAATGGAGGGAGAAAGGAAAGAAACAGAAGGAGAGAAGAAAGAAAGGGAGGGAGGGAGGAAAAGGAAGGAAAGAAAGAAGGGAAGACTAGAGGGAGTAAGGGAAAGAAGGAGGGTAGTAAGGAAATGAAGGAAGAAGGGAGGGAGAAAGGGAAAGAAAGAAGGAAGGGTGGAAGGGTGTGAAGGAAGGAGGGAGGGAGAAATGGAAAGAAGGAAGGAAAGGAGGGAAGAAGGAAAGGGGAGGAAGGGAGGGAGGGAGGGAGGGAGGGAAGCAGGGAAAGTTCAGGCCATTGTTGGCCATCTTCTCTCAGACCGAGGTATCTCATCAGCTCCAGGATGCAGGATGAGGAAGGCTAGCCCCGGCTAACTTGGTTCACAGACCATCTCAGTCTTGCTCAAATCTGCCTCCTCTACCCTCCTCACTCACGACAGTGCTGTTGAGACTGCTCCATAGCTCCCACTGGGCTGCCGGCAGAGAATGAGGCTGTGTCTGTGGAACAGAGATGCCATCCATGACAGGGCTTGGAGGAGGCTGCGGACCCATAAAGTTGTCCTCTGCAGCCCGAAGCAACATCCCCTGCTGTTTATCTGCCATTAAATCTCAACTCACTCAGGTTCTGGGATGCAGTCTTAGGGAATGATAAAGTTGCATCTGCCCTTGCGAGAGGCTGAGCGGAATGAGGGGCCATTTCCTCGTCTATCTCCTTCCAACGCCGTGCAGGCAGTAGAGAGACATTGATTTTTTTTTCCCTTTCAATTTTTTCTGGTTGCAGCCAAATGAGGTCAGAAGTTAAATTGGTCCTTGGAGGTAAAAAGCAGCTGCATTCATCCCCCTTTCTGCTGACTTTTGCTGTAGAGCACTGACAGTTTCCTTTTCTGTTTTCTTTACAGATTCAATACAGAAGGGGCTGGGAAGAAATTATCTCCCTGTGGAACCCCTGGGGCTGGGGCAAGACTGAATGGAGAGGGCGCTGGAGTGATGGGTATGGCTTCAGGAAACCTCTCTCCATCCTTCACAGAGCATTTGGTGTTGGTGGAGCCTCCTGCCCATGAGAGCAGGGGTTGTCTCGCCGATGTGCATCTCACTGCAGGCCTGTCCAGCTCACACCTACACGTGGTTATCGGTCCATCTCACGCTCCGGTGATGCCATCTGCCAAGCAACTATGAGGCACCTACTGTGTACACCCTATACTAAGTGCACTGTGTTAAGTGGGTGCTGTGAGGTGTATATGGATGACAAGACCCAGTGCCCACCCTCCAGAAGGTTACAGTCCACAGCAGGGAATGCACATGCCTAGAATTAGTAAAAGAGGCGGGAGGCAGGGCAGGCAGGAGCCAAGCCCCGGCTTGGCAAGGCAGAGATGGAGAGAAGGAACTGCCTCCCTTGGAGGGACCCATGGGATTCTGATCCTGAGCATGTCACATCATCATGGTGGAAAAGGCGTCCTAACTGGGGGCAGTTGGGGAAAGTGATGCAAAGATCTGGATGATGTTTTTGTCCAATCTACTCAGCTCTCCAGTCTTGCCCTGCTGCTCCGGATGCCTATGAGTACTCGGTGCCTGGGATATAAATGATAAAGCTGCGCCTCTCCACACTTAAATCAGGAGGCACAGGAGCTAAGACATCCCATGGGGGCCCAGCTGTGTGGTCAGTGCTTTCCCCAGGGAACTGGGCTGGCACTTCCCAGCTGCCAGAGGAGTGGACCCCTAGGCCCCCAGCCCCTTGCTGACTGTGAAGGAGACAGTGGTCCTGAGAGGACAGAGGGGCCGCAACACGTTACTTGCTCCTCTGGGCAGCCAGTGAGGCTCAGCCCAGTCGCACTCCCCCAGGGATCTATGTCCATCCATGAAAAGTGTGGTGACACAGCAGCTGCTGCATCCTCGCCAGTGGGGCTGGGGGTGGGGAACTTGATCTGAAAGGAAGTGCAGTCCGTTCAGACAAATAAGAACAGGCCCAGCACACAGTGAAATCAATACAGTGAGGACGGTGCATTCTGGAGGCAAATGCAGAGCCAGCCAGTTCTAGACCTGATGCCCCAGGCTAAGCTGTGGCAGGACCGCTCCAATCTCCCATGACCTTGGCACCCTTGGGCACTCAGCCAGTGTGTGATGAAAGTATGATTGGGATGGAGGGCGAGGTAAGCAGAGATGGAAGACGGGAGGAAACAGCACAATGAATTCCTAGAATAAACCTAACTGTGACCTCAGACGCCCCTGGGAGAATCGGGCAGTCAACCCCCCCTAGTTTCTCCTCTCTCGCCTCTATTCTTTCTTCCTTCCCAGGTATATCCTTTGCCCTTTCCAACATAAATCCTAATAACCTCTGTCCTTTTCCAGTTCTCCTTCCCAGTCATTACTCTAAGTTGCCAAATATGGCCGAGAGTGTGACAGGATCAGCCAGCGTCCCTGATTTGAGGCTACCTGTTGGGACAGAAGTAGAGGGAATGCAAATGACAATGACAGATTCCCTAGAGTAGAAGAAGAGGCACTATATTCGCAATTGATATTTTGCCCAAGTTTCCCATGCTAAATATCAAATGACCAGTCAAGGCAACAGGGGACACCAGGGTTTGGGGGAGAGAAGCGTCCCATGAGCTGGCATGTTCAGGGAAAGCTTCATGGATGGGACCGAACTTGAGTTGGCCTTGTGGCGGAGGAAGTATGACTCACTTCAGAAGAGATCACTAGATAGGAGGGGGACGCATAGGCTATGGCACCCCTCTGGGAACATCGATAGTCTGTTCAGGGCCAACAAACCGGCCTGAAGCAGAGAAAACTGAGAGAGAGAGTGCTCGGAGCCGACACCAGACAGCCTGATGCCAGAAGTCTAGATTTATCCCCTACAGGCATGGGCATAAATGAAGGCTTTTGAACATGGCCGTGATGTGTGCAGAGTAGGGACTGGGGGAGACGGATCTAGCAGCACCTGCTCTGTCGGATCACGTATTGTATCCTCAGCTGACTGCTGAGGGTCACCACTTTGCACCAGAAACCAGGCTGGAAGGAAGTGACGGGGACTGCATAATCACTGTCTCCAAGCAGGTGGTTGATTTCTTCCCTACTTTTTAGGAATGGAGATGGATGAAGAGAACCAGATGGTCTAATCTCAGCCATAATTGAAATTTCAGTCGCACACACTTAAAGGCAAACTTGCATGAATCGATAGCGTATTGATTTACACTACAATTATTCTCCCTTACACACTGCAGAAAATGTAATTATCGCTTAATTATAAAATTGCCATTTTACAATACCACATCTGACCGCCTTAGCCTGCAACCGGAAGCCTGAGTGGTGGCCCTTGCCTTGCTGTCCTAGCACAGAGGGGACCCAGGCTTCCCATGCAACCTCATCCATGAGAAAGGTCTCATTGAGCTTTTGTGCCCCTGAAACCCATTGCCTACAAGCATGCCTCCCCTCTAAGGAGTGGGCTGAAGAAGGGGCAGCTGCTGCCTTCTGCTTGTGAGGGTCTCTTCCTCGCCAGAGACCCAAGGACTGGCTTCTGGAACATATCGTTCCAACGAAGTGGGCAGCATTAATTAATTAAACAAACAAAAAATCACTGTGTGCTATTAGGCATACAATTACTTTTGCACCCACCTAATACATGCCAAGGCATGGGCGAAACACCTGCGATGATAGGATGGCCAGCCAGGCTCAGCAATCTCATGGCTCTGGGAGTCTAGTGAGACATAGCAACCAATACACAAAGTAACAGTAACACAGCGGACTGTGGAAGCTCAAAAGACCTGGAACAGAGGGCAGTTGGGGGCCAAGCAGGGCTTCCCAGAGGCAATGCCCTTTAAGAGGAAAGATGAGTAAGGGCAGGTTACAGAACTGAGAGGAGGAAGAGGGCGCCAGGTGCAGCGAGCATCAGGGTGAAAGTTGGGGGTGCAGGGGGTGTTTTAAGGAAATGAAGACACTATTGCTGGAGAATAGAATTCAAGAGTGGAGGTAAGGTGAGGAAGCAAGAAACTGGTAACATCAGAGAGGGTGGCAGAGGTCAAGGTTCTCTTTAAGGAGTGTGAACTTTACCTTGAGAATAATATGGAACCACTGATAGGTTTTAAGCAGGGAAATAATATAATCAAGTTTACATTTTAGAAAGATCATTTCAATGGCAGTGTGGGGAACGGATGGGAAAGTGGGCAGAACTGAGTTCAGGGAGACCAGGTGGACATCTAGAGGGAAGGGCAGGGAGCCTGAACTGGGGTAACAGCAGAAGGGATGGAAATAAGTGCCTGGCTTTGAGAGGAGTTTAAGAGGTAGGATCAATTAATGAATGCTATCTGATGATTGTTTGGGTGTGAGAGAGGGACTCCTCATGTTCTCACTCAGGCAATAGGAGGTGGCAGAGGATGGGTATGGTCAGGGACAGGTTGATTTGAGGTCACTATGGTTCTCTATTGGAGATGTGGGGTGAACTGCAACATAAATCCATCTAGACCTCAGGAAAGAAGACCAGGCTGGGGACAGATGTTTGGAAGTCATCAACAGGTAGAGAATAACTAGGTCCTGTCCTAGGTGGAATGACACTTGCCATGTGCTCCCCAGGAACTAATGGTGGCATGTATAGAGGGTCCCTGTTGACCCACACATGGTTAAGAAAAAATGCACTGGAAAATCTCACCCTGTGGTTTGTTTGTCCATGTTCAGGTCTCAGGAGTGGGAGGAAACCCGTGACCCGCGGAAAAGCCAGCTACATAAGAAACAGGAAGATGGAGAGTTTTGGTATTTACCCTTATTATATAACAGTGTTTTAAATCTTTAACTATTGCCCAAGTCTTCAATCCCTACCCCTTTCCCTAAACATTTATGAAGATGGAAAATAGCTTTGCAGAGACCTGTTTCGAGGGAGCCTATTTTCTCTACCAAGACACAAAAACTTTGGATGAAAAATTATTGTAGGCTCCCTCTTGGTGGGAAAGTTATTTCAGTTATGAAATGCTGAACTTTCCAGGACATTTTAATAGTAAAAGAGAATATTGGCACCAAAGGCTTGAAATCTGTGATTTCCTGGAAGCTAGGACGCATGGTTGTCATGCCCATATCTTCTGTACCATCTTGCTGGGACCCTCGAGCTCCCCAGTTTCCTCTAGTGTGACCTCAAAAACAGCAGCAGGATGCAGACTCTGTAGCTCTGGGTGAGACATTGGCTTCATCACCCAGAAGTCACGCAGGACTAGATGTTTTGAGAACACATTCTTGGCCATATGCTCACATCTCAGAGCATGACATGTATATTCCTCAGAGGGTTGTCTGTTTTACTGAGTGATGTATTTCAATGAAAATTAGCATGTGTGGAAAGGAGCATGGGTCTAAATAATTAAGAATCAGAGGGACAAATATATATTAGAAGCAAATCTTTCCCAGTGTCTCTGGTTTAATCACAGTAGGAGATGGGATTTTAGGTGTGGAATCCAACTGTAGGCTGATAGAGACCTCAACAATAAATTTGGCAAAACAGCCTAGGGTAAAAACGATTTTCCTAGCAGCTTAGAGAACCCAGAGCAGAGAGACTGGCAGTCATCCCGCTGATCATGAAAGGGCTCACCATTGGATCAATGCATTAAGGAGATGGCAGTTAATGATAAAGCTTCTGCCTGGTGACAGGCAGACCCCAGAACTTGACTGTGTCCTTGCTCTCCCAGCCACTGGAGCAGAAGGACTAAAAACACAGAAGGGTGCTTGATGGTGAATGAGCCAGGTTCAGACATTGGTCTCTGGGCAGGACAGTGGCTATGCTGTAAAGTCAGAGGAACCCCCACCCTGGGGACACAACCACTAGTCACTGAGTGATGTATATCTGTTTTTAACAGGATGTCATGTCAAGATTTCCAACAGAAATTCGTCTCCATGTTTATATGTAGCCAAATTCCAATTACCCTGGACCACGGGAACACACTCCACGAAGGATGGTCCCAAATAATGTTTAGGAAGCAAGTGATTCTAGGAAACACTGCAGGTAATGATGACACGGGTGGTCACACTGCCCAGGTGGAAGCTGGCTGCCCCAGCCCAGCCCTTCCATAGCTTCAGCTCTCTCTGGCCCTTGATTCTGGGCCATGAGCCTGAAGCTGAAAGGAGGGGAGTTTGTCAGCATGA
This sequence comes from Colobus angolensis palliatus, assembly GCF_000951035.1. Taxonomy (NCBI): domain Eukaryota; kingdom Metazoa; phylum Chordata; class Mammalia; order Primates; family Cercopithecidae; genus Colobus; species Colobus angolensis. The sequence continues at coordinate 838,811 of NW_012118655.1, forward strand.
AGAGACTGTGACTGTTCCTCCAAGTAAAATGATTGCTTGTAGGGGCCAAGCAGGAGAATCGCTGATGTGATTCTCCCACAGCCCTCCATGCTGTGCCACTATCCTTCCACTAACCCCCTCCCGCTTCCTGGGAGAAGAGCAGGCTCACCACCCTCCAGTAAACATCCAGGACAAGGGGGAGGGCTGCAGAAAGAACACAGGAAAAGAGTTGGGGCCTAGGTTGGATCCTTGTCTTTGCCACATACTGGCCTTGTGATGTTGGAAACATAATTGGTCACCCTGTCCTCAGCCTTCCCAACACTCAGCAGTGGAATTAGTCATACCTGTCTGTCCTTGAGCCTAGAGAGCACCACCCAGACAAAAAGGAGACTATCCCTGCCCTGTCTTGGCAGGTGTGTCCCTGCTGAAGTCCCACAGATAGGCGCCTCTGAGCCCATCTTTGAGCTCCCCTGAGATGAATCTTGTTGATCATGGCCTTGGGAAAGTCACATTCCCTCCCTGTACCTCCCATTCCCTGTTTGTGGCATTGATGAGTGAAACAGCTCCCTGTGAAGAGGAACCAGAGTGTGCTTATACATCCTTGATAAAAGAGGCTGCATAAACAATGCATTTGTGTGTGTGAGTGTGTTTGTTGTGTGTTTACACCCAGGGATGTGTATGCATCCCTTCCTCTGGGCACCTGCCTGTCGAGATGGTTTGTTTGAATGAGGCCATACCCCAGGGTATCCCTCTTTTTGACCTCCAGGCTCTAGTGATCTACAGAACTGCTGCTCAGAGAACCTTGTCACCAGAAGGTCTTGGGCAGAACCTCAAGAGCTGCTGAGTCACTCTTGGGCAGCAAATTTACTGATTCCTCTTTCTGAGCTACACCTCTCTGATTATAGGGCCAAGGCCCTCTCCCCTGGATACAGTGTTTATCAATGAACTAACAAAACCTGTACATCAGGACCATTTTTAGTAATACTTTACAATGGAAAAAGAAAAGGGAGCCAGTGATCGAGCACCTGCATTTTAATGCACCGTCTTATCCAGTCCTCACGGCACGTCCATGCTGTGATGGTCCTCTACGCCTCCCCACTCCCTTGCAGAGCTCCCCCATTGTCAGTCCAGTCTTCTGATGTGTATCAATTCGTCTCTATCTTGACTTACCTTCATTCTTCCATGTGTTTGAATCTAATGGTTTTCACATTAGCTCGCTCTCTCTTGTTCTGGCTTTGATAAGCATGCTTGGTTAGAAGAGTACAGCAATTGCCATCTCTCTGCCTATTTTCCTGTCTCTAGTTGTGCTTGGGTGGTTCACGCCATTTCAAGGCTCTGATGGGTACCACCAATGCAAAAGCTCACATGTAGCTGGGAACTCTGGAATTTCACTTATCATTATAAAATAGACTTTGACTTTACAGTTTAAGAAACATTTTTCACACAGTGGAGACTATACAACCTTTCCTGTGTTTAAGAGGAGGAAGCCAAGGTTTAGAAAATAAACTTGTATCTCAAGTAGTAACTGTGAGGATTAGGACCCAGGCCTTAAGTCTCCAATCCAGAGTTCACAACACAACCCCACAGAGCTCTCTGCACTGGACGTGGTCCCACCTGGGATTCCTAGTAGTGAAGCTGAGCTCTAGTAACAGCTCTATCTGATGCAGGAGGACCTCGGAATGATGCTCAATTCAACTTTTCTGTGCAAGAGCCAATGGAAGGCACCAATGTTGTCATCTGCATCACAATTGCTGTCACGCCACCAAATTTGAAGGCAGAAGATGAGAAACTTCCACTCAATTTCCAAGTGATTCCGGTAAGGCAGCCTGCTTCAGGGCTTTCCCTTTTAGAAATTCAGTGTAAACCTTGAGCTGGGGAGAACAGCCTTGGCCAGGCTGGGAGATTTGACTATACCACAGCCTTGGAGACAAAGCCCAAAGAGGCTGTAGCATTCATCCAGTCCAAGGCTAAATGTGCAAGAAATCTGAGGCCAGAGAGATGACAATTGACCATAATTACAGTGGGACTCACCTCCTGCCCATGTCACTTGTCAGCGTTTTCTGGGACGCTGTAGAATCTAATGCTTGCTACTCAAAAAGTGGTCTGGGCCAAGACTAGCTGTTCTAACAAAGCAGATTCTGGGCTTATTCCAGACCTTCTACATCAGAATGTTTAAGGACAGAGCCTGAAAATCTGCATTTTCATAAGCTCTCCAGAGGCTTATGCACATTAAAGTTTGAGAATCATTGGCTAAACTTTGGAAGTTGTTTAGCGGGGGGGAAAAAAGCTGTCTAAACTGTTCTGAGTATAAATCCAAGAGGTGTGTTTTTCTCTTATATTTAGACCAAAGTCAAGTCATAGTTTGGTGGTTGGCATGCAAACTTCTGCTTGGCTATTCTGAGGCCAGGTTTCCCCTCCACCTAGGCGCTCTCTCCTTTCATGGTTTTATGAAACTTTTATTTTAGGTTTGGGGGTACATGTGAAGGTTTCTTACATAGGTAAACACGTGTCATGGGGGTTTGTTTTATAGATTATTTCATTACCCAGGTATTAAGCTCAGTACCCAGTAATCATCTTTTCTGCTCCACTACCTCCTCCCACCCTCCCTCCTCAAGTAAGTCCCAGTGTCTGTTGTTTCCTTCTTTGTGTTCATAAGTTCTTATTATTTAGCTCCCACTTATAAATGAGAACTTGCAGCATTTGGTTTTCTGTTCCTGTGTTAGTTTGCTAAGGATAATAGCTTCCCGCTCCCTCCATTTTCCCAGGAAAAAAACATGATCTCGCTCTTTTTGTGGCTGCATAGTATTCCATGGTGTATATGTACCACATTTTCTTTATCCAATCTATCACTGATGGGCATTTAGGTTGATTCCATGTCTTTGCTATTGTGAATAGTGCTGCAGTGCACATTCACATGCATATGCCTTTATCGTAGAATGCTTTATATTCCCCTGGGTTTATACTCAGTAATGCGATAGCTGGAGGAATTCATTTTTTAAAAATACCATTTAAAAGAAAAAAGCTACAAAAGAACATCTGATATCTCTGCTCCCTGCTATTCCCCCAAACAATTCGGTGCATCCCCCAAGTCAAGTGAAGGTTCTCCAATCATACACCCTACGGCTTCTTTGCACTAATGTGGATAATTAAGATCATGCACTCATCACATGCTGGGATCCTCTCTCCTCATAATAGAGTTGAAGAAAATGAGGCCCCAAAAGGTGAAGTGACATGGTCAGAGTCAATGGCAGAGCTGAGACTGGCTTCCAGAGGTCCCCTAAGCCTTCAGTCAAACACACAAGTCACCTTTCTGAGCACCAGGGATATCAGAGGTCCTTTGACAGACTGGGCTGGAGCTTGAATTACAGTGTCTCTAGGAATGATTTCAGTTTCTGTTCACTGAGCTGAAGGCAAAATTCACAGCCTTGAGTGTCAGTGCATTTACGGACAGACAGGGCTCCTGGGTACCCAGACATGGCTGAACAGTCTTGTGCATTGGCTGTGGTTCACACTAATAAGAGGGCCTCACGGTGAGAGAATACAGATCGTGTCTCTCTTATCAGAAATGCTTTGGACCAGAAGTATTTCACATTTGAGATTTGGAGGATTTTGGAATATTTGCGTTATATACTTACTGATTCAGCATCTCTAGTCCAAAAACTCAAAATCCAAAATGCTCCAATGAGCACTTCCTTTGAGTATTATGTCGGTGTTCAAAAGCTTTGGATTTTGGAGCATTTTGGATTTCAGATGTTCGGATTAAGGATGCTCAACCTGTACTTCAGAAGTACGAGCATGTCCACATTCATTGTCTCAAAAGCCCAATTAGCCCCACATTTGTAGGTGTGGAAGCTAAAACTCAGAGAGGAATGACCTATCCAAGGTGCACCTTGGAGGTGACAGGGGCATTTGATCCCAGGACTTAGGGTCTCAGGCCCAGGGCTCTCAGTAGGGCTTAGGAGCATGCCTTTCTGATGATACTCATGGCTCCAAAAACCCCAAAGATTCTGGCTCTAGCAGGAAAGCTTTTGTGTTCTGCTCTCCTTGACCATAGTTCCATTTCCCAATTTCAGGAATTCGGTGGAGAGAGATTGCTGGGGTTTAGCAGAGTAGTTTTGAGGTGCCTCAAACCCTTTGACGCTATCAAAGAATATCTCTTAACGATGCAGTAGTACACGGTTGTCATTTTCATCACCACCTGGTACTGAACACTTTTTCCACCTTAGGGGAATCCTGGTGGGAGGCAGGGCCCAGCCTCCTACTGCAAGCAGCTAGAGGCCAAATATTCCCTCAACCAAGCCCTTGGATGCAAAAGTTGTAGACTTGTGACCCAGGCTTGCCCAATTAGATGCTCCCTTCATCTCCCCCTCACCCCTCATACACACACACACACAGACACACACACACACACAGAGTCACTCAGAGCCTTGGCACTCGAGGAAATAACTAAAACAGGTGGGAACAGCTGAGGATTATTTGCTGTGTATCCTTCTTGTCTGGCCCCTGCCCACCTCTGGGCTGCATTTTCTAGCATCCCATCGACTCTGTGAGCTTTCCTTCCAAGAAGCACCTTTCAGCCCACCCCAGCCTGCGTTAGTTTCCAGGGCTTTCAGACAAGAATTCCTGCTGACTCAGGTGCCTTCTAAGAGGACCCTCATCCTCAGGTTCTCCAGCTCTCACCTCTGGGAAGAAAAGGCTGGAGACAGAGGGAAATATTTGGGAAAGGCTGAGAAGGAACTGAGGCCTCTGGTCTGCCCAGCCAGGATTGACCAGGTCAAACACCAAAGAGGCCTACTAGAAACATCTCAGCCAACTCTTCCTTCTTCTGAGCCAAGACAGAAGCCCAGAAAAAGATCACAGCTGCCCCAGCACACACACAACTTCCGAGGCTCTGTTCACACGGGTGACCATGGGCCTTGTGTTGATTCACCCAAAGTCTTCACAGTTCAGGAACCCTACCGAGACTGTAACCATACGATTTTTTAAATGATATCAAACCCACTTCCCTACTTTTCTGCCAGAGATGTGTTACTTCTCACCATTCCCCAATTTGCTGAAGGAACACTCAGAGCCAAGAGCTCCTCAGGCTTCCTGGAGATCCCAGCAGATCTTGCAAGATTCTGATTGAGTTAAATGCCAAAGAACAGTTCAGACCTGGACAACTCAAATGATACTTGGGTTGCTTTCACAGTTCAGCCGAGAAACAGCAATGTACCTGCTAGCAGCTAGACTCTCAGAAGGCTCCAGGGCTCACATGGTGTCTGTGGCTCCAGTGCTGCCCTGCTGATATGATGATGCTCCAGCCCTGGCATGGGCCTGTGACTCCCCAGTTGCTGTGGGAGCCCTGCTCTGCTTTATGTACAACCAGACCCTGATGGGGTATGAATAGGCAGGGAGAAGACAGGACAGTGAAAAGGATGAGGGTGGATGAGCCAATTCATCCTCACCTCCCTCAGAGTTCCTCCCCAAGGCCTGGACTTTCCACCTTCCTCTCAGCTCACCCTTGGCCTCCAGATAAGTTGGCCTGGGAAAACTGAGAGGTCTGTAAACATGGGTGGGGCCCAGGGTCAACAGTGGAAAAGAATCAAGCCAACTAAGGAAGACATCACCTGGTGGTGACAGGCCTTGATTACAAAGCAAGCAGCACAGCTTGCCCTCTTCCCAACTCTGCTACTTAAACTGCTCAGCCTCAATTTCTACACCCATAAAATAGGGAGCCCAGCATCGGCTTGCAGGATTATTGTGAGTATCCAACACTTTACATACAAGTGCTTTGCAAACCGTAGAGAGGCTTACAATGGAACTGCATCCTCAGGTATTCCTTCTACTACATGAAGACTGGAACATGGGTATCTCCCCATTCATAAGCACACAGACATTCCTACAAGCATTGGGGGTGGGGGTGCAAGAACAAATTCCCATCTATTTACAGTGGTCTGATAGACTAAAAGAAGTTGACTTCTCAAGGAAGCTCCCGATGTTAGGGAGTTTACATTTGCACCAGGTTCTGTGCCATCTGCAGGCCCTGTCAAACTCTCCTCCTTCCTTCCAATGCAATCATCATTGCTGTGAAGAGTAACCACACCTTGCCGGGCCGACCAAAGAATACCTCCTCCTCTCAGACACCTCCTTTTCTGCCTCAGTTTCCTTCCTCTTGCTGTGTCTGCAACTGAGTGGGTTTCATTTCTTACAACCTCACACAGAGAATGGGCAACCAGTCATCCCAGTTCACCTCTAGGTGTGCCAAGGAACAGGCAGGCCACACAAGGAAGAGGAACATGTTCCACTTATACATTTTGTGAGGTTATCCCCATTGATCCATTCCATAAAGCTATCAGAGGAAATCTTGACACCTAGTGGATCACCAAATCAGTCCACAAGCGTGGGGAGATGTGTGGGTTGACATCTTCAGGCTGCAAGAGCCATGGCCTTGGAAAGGGCCATAAGTTCTACCACACTATTGGTTCTCACCATGCAACTTGGAGAAGGTGCAATATTCTCCAACTCCAATGTTATCACAGATATAAGTAACGTTTGTAAAATTCATACCTAATAAATTTAGGAAGTCATGTCTGCTTACAGCTATTATGTTTCTGTTAAAACTAGTTTGCAGATTGGTCCATGGATGCTTTGTCGGATCATGAAAGTTAGAGTGCAACAGTGTTTGAAGACTCTAAGTGATGATGTATCTTGTTTCTAATAAGAAAAACTTCTTTTGTCTTTACTTCATCTTATTAGAAAATGATATGTCAGTGTTTAAAACAGGCTTTGTGGCATGTTTTGTCTTTACTTCATCTTATTAGAAAGTGGTATGTCAGTGTTTAAAATAGGCTTTGTGGCAGCTGGGCGTGGTGGTTCATGCCTGTAATCCCAGCATTTTGGGAGGCCAAGGCAGGTGGATCACAAGGTTGGGAATTCGAGACCAGCCTGGCCAACATGGTGAAACCTCATCTCTACTAAAAATACAAAAATTAGCCAGGCATGGTGGCACGTGCCTGTAATCCCAGCTACTCAGGAGGCTGAGGCAGGAGAATCGCTTGAACCCAGGAGGCAGAGCTTGCAGTGAGCAGAGATTGAGACACTACACTCCAGCCTGGGTGACAGAGCAAGACTCTGTCTCAAAAAAAAAAATGCTTTATGGCAGGCATAATAGGTATAAAATAGGTATAAAATAAATTCTTTAAAAGAGAGGAAGAAAAGGTGGAGGAATGCAGGGATGAAACCAATGAGCCAGGCTGTTCAGTTCTGCTTGCCTTTTTGTTTGGGTCTGAGTTCCTAAATGTGCCTTTCTCCCTGTTTCCAACAGGCTGGCTCACAGGTATGGCTCAGCATCGTCCTTGCCCTGTGCCTCTGCTGCTGTCCACCAGTGAAGTGTTAGGCCACTTCCAATGCCCGTGGCCTCCACGTGTTCAGTGGCTGCAAATTCAGTCTAAGACTTACATCAGACACAGGCCTAGAATCCCCAAACAGGTTCACAAAGCAGGAGAATATTTAGCTGTCCTGGTTTGAAGCTTTGGCCCTTTGAGCTGTTCTCTTGTTAACATTCAAGTGAAACCATCCTCAGGACCATGGCCTCTGTTAGAGAAGGTTGATGAAGCTGGTTCCTTTTTATTTAAGATGAGAGCAGCCCTAAGGGGTACCTTGAAAAAGATCTTCAGCCTCCTAAAGTAGTCAGTCCCCAAATCCTCCATAAGCAGGATGCACGCTCTCCAAATGCGGCTTCAAGGTACATCCTTGAGCCCGTCTTGTAAGAAACTGCCACCCTCCTAAACAGATCATCTGGCTCAGGATTGGTGAAAGGTAACTTGCCCATATGAGGAAGGATGGAGAAGGACAGGTGGAGTTTGGAATACCTATCCTCACAGGCACTCAGACCCACCCCTCTGCCCATGGCTGAGAGCTCTGAGCCCCCAAGAGGGAGGTGCATCTGCCTGGGGACCACAGATGAAAGTGGGGAGCAGGATGTGGCCACAGACAACAAAGAGTGATTACAGCACCTCCAGGCCTTCCAGGGGAGCCTGCCTGTGACAGTGGTGGCCCAGCCACAGAGCTGGGGTCAGGATCTGACTCTGGTCCCTGACACCCCAGCTATGAAGTGAAGGGTTGGGATGGGCATTGAGAGAAGCACTCAGGTGCAAGGAGCCATCAGCATCTCAGGCCCCAGAGCTGGAGAACAAAGTGGCACTTAATCCAGGTAAAAGCACAGGACCCATCCCTACAACCTCAGAGTCGGGTCTGTGCATGACCAGTCCTGGGTTTGTGGTTTGTTGATGCTGGGTACTCTAAGCAATGGACCAAGAACCCCTACATTGTTCCCCCACACTCACACTTCTCACTGCCACTGAGCAAGTCTGTTCTAAAGGATCAGGAGCCTGGACAGGGCTATGAGGGGCCAACAGAGGGAGCAGGACAAGATAATGGGTAAGTAGGGAGACCCTTGCCTTCTAATTGCAGGAGGCACACTGACCACACACCTCTGCATGCCCACTGCCTCCCCTTGCACCCACACATGCATGCACCCTCACCCATACGCAGAGCCACGGGACACTGCTGACCCTCTGGAGAAGAACTGATTCCATCATTGCTTTTGCCATAAGGGCCCAAGCAAGTCAGGCTCCCAAACCTGGTGAGGCTATTGTTAATGTCAGCAGAATTGCATTGGAGATGCCACCCAGCCATACCCCTGGGGCAGTGGCCTATCTCCTGTTTCACCTTGGAGCCCAACCCTGTCCCTACTCCTGAAAAGAAACTTTCCCCTTTCCCGTTTTCCCCGCAAGGCTTAGCTCATAAATAATCATTTCCTACTGCATAACCATTCGAAATGGAATCCCTGTGCTTGACTGTAGTGGGGAAAATTTGTTTAGCAAGGGGTTTTTATTACATAATATGTATGTGACATCTGGTAATAGAAACTGCATTATATTTATTGTTTTATCTCTAAGAAAATATTGAAATAAAAGGAAAATGATCAGGGCCCATTATTCTCCAATGAGAAGGAATCTCGGGGCTTCGCTGGAGAGATGAAACAGAGGAAGTGAAAAGAATTCAATTCTGTAATAGTATAGCAGTCCAAAGCATTCTGCTAACATTCAGGAGAGAAGGGGCTTCAGGGGCCCCGGAAGAAAATCAGTATTGAAATGATGTCACTAGTTTCCGTGGAGGTTTTCTTTCTATATAAGCAGGGAGAGAAAACTCAGAAACTCAGGATGCCGTTAGACTCAATGAGATAAAACTGTGTGTAGTATTTCTTTGCATCCATTGTAGTGTCCAGGGTCTAGATGAAACGACAGTCTAAATGCTACTGCTTTTTGAGAGTTCAGCTGAGCACCGTCTCCATTTATAGAACCTGTAATGTTATCTTGGTAAATGGAGAGGGTCTAGAAGGTGGTGGGTCTTTCTTGGTGCCTGGGGTCCATGCACAGAGGGGGCTTTCTCACAATAATTGTATTTCTTCTAATTCCAGAGATACCGGGAGAAATTTCCACCCGTGATTTCTTCCCCGTTCGGCAACGTTGTCCAAAGCTCAAATAATAACTCCCACCGCAACTTCACTGTGACCTACCATCTGAGCCCTGGGAACTATGCTGTGGTTGCACAGACGCAGAGAGAATCAGTGGAGTTCTTGCTCCGAATCTTCCTGAAAACGCCAGACAATGACAGGTACAGAACCCTCTGGGATTCTAAATGTTTTATTCTATTTAACTTTATAAAAACGCATTGTGTCGTTATGGGCTGTGCTCTGTGTATTAGTGCAGCATGTCACTGGGGACACGCCATTGGCCCCACTCTAGAGCAGCTCACCATAAAGGGGGAGCAAGAAAGTCTGTGAACCAAGAACCAGACCAAAAACAGGATGGGGCCATTGCCAGATGGAAATGCAAAGTGGCACTGGAGGACTGAGTGGCAAGAGGGACTGAGAGAAATGGCACTTGAGCTGGCCTTTGAAGAAAAACATAATTTAATAACTTAAAAGGGAAGGCGATGGTGGCCATGGGAAGGTGGGTAGAAGAAAAAAGCATGAATGGTGGCAGGGAAGTGACTGTACACAGGGCTGCTTGGAGAGTAAGTAGCATCAGCATCTATACAGGAAGGTGGAATATCGCCAGCATGTCACATGTCCTGAAATGTGGGGTAGAGCAGGGAGACAGTGAAAGATGGGCCTGAAAGAAAGAGTCCATCACGGAGGGTCTTCCATGCCAACTTGATCATTCAAGACTGCGACCAGCAAGTGCTCACCCCGCTGGGCCCCTTGTCTCCTCTTGGGCCCAAGGCAGACATTGCCATCATTATGGCAGTCTTTGCAGCTGAGCATGGGTGAGACCTTCTAAGTCCAGCATGGCAGGCTGCCATCACACCACCAATCAGAGATGGAACCTAAGGCAGAGCCTATCTGCCATCCTGACAATGGGGGTTGCTGGAAGTATCTGGTTGTGGAAGGAGCCATTTACTAAACAGTTGAAGACCAGACCATGTCCAGCCAAAATGCTGGGCTTGTGGCCACAGTGCTGTAGCTGCTCACTTCATGTCCTGCGGTGCTGAGGGTGCCCTATTCAGGAACTTGGCATCAATATCCAGTGCCAGCTGGGTGCCCTGTATATGCAGGCCCCCTTTGAGTGGTGAGCTGGTCATCCTTGTCACACTGTCCTCTGATTTTCTAGGCACCTGAGCCGCCATTTCAACCTCAGAATGCAGGTAGGTATGCAGCAAGGTTTGGCTGACAAGCCTCATTGGCCCCATCCCATCCCCAAGAGCTTCCGTCTCCTTCTTTGTGCCTTCCCCTGCCCCCAACCAATGAAAAGAGAGACACCATGATAGGCTGATGATGGCTCAAAGGGGCGGGCGGGGTAGGGGGAGAAGACCAGACATCCAAGGCCAGGCTCCACACAGTCCTCTTCCTTCCACAAACTTCAGTTTTCTCATTCCCCAGAAGGCTTTTTCCAACTGCCCAATAAAGCCTCTTTCTCAGGTCTTGGCAGGGGTTGTGGTGCCCTTGCTGTACCAGATGTGTGGCCTCCTTCCCTAGAAGTCTAACACTGGCTATTTTCCCTTTGATCCAGGGAAGCCCTTCAGAACATGGCTCCCAACAAGGCATTTTCAACAGATATGCTCAGCAGGTATGGTACCCCAGGGGCCTTACATGGGAGCAGAGAAAGGGACCTGAGGGAGGGACAGCTCTTACAGGCCCTTATTGGGATGCAGAGAGGAGAAGTGACTTGATGGATTATTTTACCTGCCTCTCTTTCTGGATCATCTCCTGAACTGCTCTGGCTGCCAAGCTCGGTAGAGACACGGCGCCCCACCCAGCGTCATCTGGGTGACATCAACATGGAATGTAGAGCTTAGAAAGGAAGGGGATAATTATGGGTTGTGAGGTGTATTGCCTTCTAAATCTTTAAACAAGCAATTGGCAGTACCCCTTGAAACCTTTCCTTCTTCTACTCGGCCACCTCCCACCAACCTGGCATCGTTCCTCCCGGGAGCTAGCCAGCTTCAGAAAGCACATACAGCATCCTTGCTGCCAAGCCACCTATGTGCACACAGGATTTCCTTAATGGCTTAATAAACTGTTATAAAGAACTCCTTGACTTGTCAGAATAAAATAGCTGCCAGGGGCTCTGCACAATGGGCCTCTTACCATTAATAATTGTGTTGGTGTGGAAAGTGGACAGTGATACCGATGTGCGTCTCTACCCTGCCGCCTTGAACCAGGAAGAGGCCAAGGACAGGAAGCAGGGCAGGCCCTGCCTCTGCATTCAGAGGGTCACTGGGGCAGAAGCAGCTGGGCCAAAGTAGAAAAACTTAGGGAAAAAAAGAGAATGTGGCTGGAATGAGAGGCATGTGTTGCAAAGAACAGCTGAACACAGGAACACGGACCTCTATGAAGTCAGTACCAGCCCAGGATCCAGGTCCACTATCTGGGCTGATTCAGGAGGCACTTCACTCACTGCATGACAAGGCCGGCCAAGATGGATGTCCTCAGTCTGCAAGCTCCCAAAGGCAGGGATGATATTATATGCATTCTTTGTCCCCAACACTGATCACTGTCCTTGGCCAAGGAGGTGCTCAATCATTTCTATTGAATGAAGGCAGATCACCTCCCCCAGAGCAGATGCCTGAGTGAAGGTTAGCCCCCGAAGTGGTTAGCAGGCGTAATTAGGATGCCTGAGACCAAACTTCCTTCAGTGGCAGGTGGCAAATTCTCACACATGGCCCATGCACCTGCACCTCTAAAGTAAAAATGTCTGCCATATGTGAAAATGGGACAGATTTTCTAATCAGGACTTTTCCAAACAACAGCCAAATCCCTCCTCATAGAGGGTGATTAGTGGCCCATAGGGGGCCTTTGTGGGAATTAGAATAAGACTCCAGTGTGGTACTCTGCCAGATACATGGCTGGGAAGTAGAAAAGAGACTGGATTCCAGCCCCCTTTCACCTCTCGGCCAGGCACTCTTGAGCAGGACCCACCTGGCAGTATTCTGTAATCCTGCAAGCTGTCCTCAGGGTCTGTGTTCTCCAAAGAAAGTATAAAGCAAAATATTCCTCCATGCACTCACTGTGTCCTCTCTTCTGACCTTTTCTATCACTTTAACTAGATTTAAACTAATACAATGGTTGTCGGGCGCGGTGGCTCACGCCTGTAATCCCAGCACTTTGGGAGGCCACAGCAGGCAGATCAGGAGATCAGGAAGTCGAGACCAGCCTGGCCAGCATGGTGAAACTCTCTACTAAAAGCACAAACATTAGCTGGGCATGGTAGCACATGCCTGGAGTCCCAGCTACTCGAGAGGCTGAGACAGGAGAACTGCCTCAACCCAGGAGGCAGAGGTTGCAGTGAGCCAAGATTGTGCCATTGTGCTGCAGCCTGGACGACAAAGCAAGACTCCATCTCAAAACAAACAAACATACAAAAAAAAAAAAAACGAATACAATGACTTGATGCTACCACCGGTTCTTCATTCACTGTAGTAGTAGTGACAACTCTATATCCCAGGGTCTGCCTGTGGGAAAGGAAGGATCCACTTAGACTCTGGGATGAGCTAGGTCTATCCACCAAGTAGCCAGCATTTACTGAGCACCCAGTCATTACAAGTCCCACACTAAGCTTTGGGAATCCCAAGGAATAGCTTTTGGACATCTTGCATTGTGGTGGTTGAGGCAAACATGCAATTTTTTAGGAGATTGTTTAAGCATCCCTCAACTCCATTCCTACCCTCATCTCCTCAGACTCTTTTGGTTGGTTATGGAGTGCAGGACCCGGGGCAGGCTCTGTCCTCACGTGGGAATACGGAGGAAAAAGATATGGTCCATGCCCCAAAGCTGCTTTATAGTGGATGATTCCATGGAAGTCGGAACTCCTCATTAGCATGCTGACTGCTGCTCAAAGCGAGGTGTCCTGAGTCTCTAGAAGAGAAACTCAGTTGATAGTGGGCACCCAACACCAACTTTCCTGATAAAACCCAAAGTGAGATGTGGGAGAAATTACCTGAGGACCATTTTCAGGCACTGGCAGGATGTTTTCCTCAGGAGCATCCTGAGGGGTCATCCTTCTGGGTGAGGACCCCGTCAGGACGGGCTCTGGGGCTGTTTGTGCTTCCAGTTCAAGGTGGTAAGGCCAATCCTGGGAGATGGAAGGTGCTGAATCTCAGAAGACCCTCAGGAGGCACCCTCTTCTACCTGACCAGTGCCACTCCACAGGGCCACCTGCTGATAAATCTTTCCAGCACCAGCTCCCCATGAAAATGCTTTCCCAGGGCAATACCGGCATAGCATCCCCTCTACCCTTCCCAGGCTGGATGTGAGGAACAGCCACATACAGAACAGATCCATGTCTCTGTGAAATTGTCGTCAGAGACACTGCCTGTCAACCTGCTGGATGCCCCCAGTATAAAATCAAATGCAGTTAACTGTCCCAGAAGTTGAGGCCAGGAAGAATTTCTCCCTCCCCAACCTCAATTGCTTCCCGCTCTTAATCCAAAGAAAACCATGATGTCTCCCTTTTTGCTTCAGTGGCTGGGAAAATTAATGCTAAGTAATGTGCTCAATGATAGCAGTTTCTCTTAGCCCACATTTCTGGTATTTTTAACTCCTATTATCACACACATGCATACACACACATGTACACGGTAGTCATTATTTTTTCCTAAGTCTCTTCCTGGAAGCAGATGGGGAACACATCTGAAGGGCTGAGTTGATTCATTCAACAATACTTACCCTGAGGGGTTCCCAAGTGCCAGGGATGGTGGGAAGGACTAAACTGCTTTCAGTCCAGTAATGGATAACGAGAGAAATGCAAGGTCACCTACACCAGGGGCCAAGCATCAGGAGTGACCAACATGACAGATGTTCAGGGGAGGGAGTCACTATTATGGCTGGGAGCCGTCAGGTAAGGCTTCATGACGAGGGCAAGATGGGTACATTGTGGGGACTAAGTGCTTGGAAATCTGAGTGTTTTTACAGGGCAGGCAGATGTGCCTCTGAGATCCTGGAACTGATATAATTCCTGCATTTCTTCCTTATTTGGTTCAGAGGCTGGACATTGATGCCACCCAGCTTCACAGCCTTCTCAACCAGGAGCTTCTGACAGGTACGAGCAGCCCAAGGGCAAGCTGGCCCCACCCTTCTCCCTGCTGGCAACCCCCACCCCACACCCCGCTGTCAACACTTCAGTCCTTCCTGTCCTTCTCTCCTCAGGACCTCCAGGGGACATGTTCTCCTTAGATGAGTGCCGCAGCTTGGTGGCTCTGATGGAAGTATCCTTTGCGGTCATCCCTCCCATGCTCTGAGCGCCCCTCTGCTCTGTGGGCTTCCCCAGAGTCCTAATTAGGACAGTAGGGAACCCTTTTCTCACTCTTAGTATTTTCTCTTCTTTCCTGTCCCTGAGTTTCTGGGGATTCTCTACTAACTCACTAACGTGCCACAGCAACAATGATAATAGTTACCATCTATTAAGCACCTACTATGTGCTGATCAGTGTACTGGGGTGTGTGTGTGTGTGTGTGTCCTTATAATTCTTGAAGCAACCCCTCTGATACAAAACGTATCATCTCATCATACAGTGGGAGAAACAGGAGTTCAAAGAGGTTAAGTAATTTGCCCAGATCACATAGCTAGTCAGGACTCGTGCCCACATTTGAAGTGGGAGCTTTCAGCCTCCAAAGTCTATACTCTAACCTTATCCTAAACTGCCCTTTATAGCACCGTTGGGAACTATTTTCCCTTTCACCTGTTCCCTTCCCACTGGAGGAGTCTCCATTATTTAAATTTCTTACTCAACAAGTCCCCAGTTCAATCAAGATAACTACCACCAAAACATGGAAAACTTCCTGGTCTACACAGCAGTTGCACCCCAGCATTGTTACCATGCTGCATTTGCAGCGGGAGAGGCTGGGCAGATGCAGTTCAGGGATTCACTCCAGGCCCGTGGCTACAAGTGTAGGACCAAGAATTGAACCCCAGGTTCCTGCCCTTCCTCCTGATTTCCATTCCCCAGTGAGCCATTCTTCTCCTGCGTACCCCTCGTTTGGCAGGCAGGAGAGGCTGACTCCATGAGTGCAGACCCCCAGATGCTGCCCTGCCAGCCCCTCACTCAGCAGTGTGCTGTCTCCTGAGATGCTCTGTCCCTCTCCCGCACCATTGACAAGGCTCAATTGGGACTGTGAAGCCGGCCATTGTAAAACAAGAGGGGTTTTTTGATGAAATCATAAATCAGGCCCTGTCTCTGCTGGCTGTACTTTGGAATCTGTCAGAGACACTACCCATCTCCCACAGAGGAATCCAAATGATCCTCATAGCCCCATGGCCCAGGGTGAGTAACCCTAGGGGAGGTCACCTTTGCTGGACCCCTGCGAAGCAGACAGGTCTCTTTAGCCTTCTTCCTACTCACTCGCTGGCTCCCCTTCCAGTTCTCAGAAGTTAATGCTTTTCCCTTCATTAGTCATCACTGAACCCATCATACAGCGCGGCTAGGGCTGGCTTTAACATGCCCACAGGACTTATGTGCACAGGGCTCTACATGCTTGCCTGTGGCTGCTGCTTCTGGGGTTGCCATGACCCCTTCGTGCTCCTCCCCAACTTCCAGAGCCAGAGCGCCCACTCCAACTGGTGAGGCTGTGTTCTAGACCCCTCTCTTCCCTCAGATGCAAGTGATATTGGCCTCTTTTCCTCAGGGGTTCCTTCCTCCAATTGCCCATTTTTCTTTGTGAAGCAAATCTAAGCCAGGTCCCTTTCAGACGCAGCAGGAGCCAGCTGGCATGCAGCCACATCTAGGTGACAATGGACCAGCTGGCATGAGGCCACATCTAGGTGACAATGAACCAACTGTGTTGCTAGTGATGGATGGACCTGCTCCGGCTTCACTGGCAGGACGGCAGCCCCTCTGCACCTTGCACACTGACTGGTTCACGCTTAACTCTGTACCTAGCTAAAAGTGGATGGGCGGCTAGACCAAGAGGAGTTTGCGCGACTGTGGGAGCGCCTTGTTAACTGCCAGGTACGGGCACATTCTCTGTGACTAGCATGCTCATTCCGTCCAGTTAGCAAGGATTTACTGGGTGTCTCACCCTGCACCAGGGTTCGGGGGTATGAAAGAGGAGGAAATCTCACTCCTGGCCTCAAGGAGAGCTCGCATGTTGTTTGGGGAGATGTAGTGCAACTCTAGAAGGCAAACGCAATGCCCAGTTAGGTGGCGGAATGAGGGATGCATTGGAGGAATGAGGGATGCGTTGGAGGTGGGAGGAGAATGCTGTCCCTGTAAGCTAAAGCTGCCTGCTAGTATCTCCCCCAACCCCCGCCCCTCTATCCACTGCAACACCTGCTAGCTTATCTCATCCCCGTCCAATCCATCTGCCAGAGGATCTGTTGAAAACAGTGATGTGGCCTGAAGCCTGTGTGGCCTCCCCATTTTTCCCAGGACAAAGTCTAAACCCTCAGAGTAGCACATAAGACCCTCTAAGTGGGTCCCCATTTGGGGCCCAGGAGGAGCCCTTTCCACTCATCCCACTCTCTCCTTTAGACTCCAATACAAGTCTAAAGGAGACTCACTATTTCCTGTAAACGTCACACCTGTGCCCCTTCACCCTGCCCCTCCCGTCTCTCCCCTCCCTGCACACTCAGACTGGTCAGTGCCCACCTACCCTGAGAGTCAAACCTCTACCACTCCTTCCCTGCAGAACCTTCCCTGGGGACTCTGCTGGCCCCCATGACCCCTCTGGCCCCTAACACTTGAACCCACATCTGTCAGGGCCAGTCACACTGTGTTGTCTTATCATCTTGTACTTACAAATAACATCTCCTTATTAGGAAAGCAATACCTATCAGAGTAGAAAAACAGAAAATATAGATGGGCAAAAATAAACTTAGAAAACATGATCTTGCCAACCAAAGGGAAACTATTAACACCTAGTGAACATACTTCAGAATTTTTTTTGTAATATGTATACCCACACATGCCAAATAGAAATATAATCTGTTTTTAAAAACTAATAAATGTCTAACCATGTCACTAAATATTTTCATAACATGTTTAAAGTCTGGAAAAAAAAAGCATTCCTGTGTGGCTATTCATTATATATCCCCAGATCCCCAACTAGGGGCCACTTGGTTTCTCATTTCATTGCAGAGCACTGCGACGGCCTGCATGTCCACTCCCCTGGGTCCCCCAGGGCAAGGGTTCCCTCATATCCATCTTTCCCCAGCACCTCCATAGTGTCTAAAACACAGCAGGGGTTCAAAATGCTGAATAAATGACCGAAGGAATTCCGAATGAACGAGTGAATGCCTGAGATCATTCTAGGTCTGTCCTTGCACTCACCAAAAGCCGAATAACGCCCCCCAAAAGCTGTCCAGCTGCTATTTTGCAAAGGCAGTTGTCTCCCACAGTTGCCTCAGTCACATGCCTGTGTGTGGGTACTTTGCTTTGGAGTAGCTCCTAGGGACAGCTAGGCATAGACCCAAATTAGGGTCCTGAGTTCAGTCCTGCAGCACTTACACACCTAATCCAAGGCAAAATGTTCCCTGCCTCAGCATCAGTGTCCTCATCTGTGAAGTACGATGTTGACCAGGATTATAGGGAGAATTGAGTAGAAGTAGAAAGGCCTGGGTAGGTGCAAGAGCTGCCTCATACAAAAGTGATATGTTCCGGGTGCCACCTTCTGCCCCCGTGCTGGGCTCCAGGATGCAATTCCAACCTGCTTTCAATATTTTCTATAGAGCATTCACTCATGTGCAAAGCACTCCCCCAAGCACTTTATAAATATTTAGTCATTTACTCCCTGCCACGAACCTATGAGGTAGGCACTGTAATTAACCCTATGCTACAGATGAGGAAACTGAGGCCTAGGAATATTAAGTTATGGCTAAAGGTAAAACAGCTGGTAAATAATCCACGATTTAAACCCTAGCAGTTTGGTTGGAAAGCCTGAGCTCCTCTTAACCACTACCCTATGCAAACTCTCTAGAGAGCCCTATGTTCCCCTCAAAAGCAGAAAACTGCCTTATGTGTCAGGGCTCAGCCTGGGGGCGCAGAAGAGGAAGGAGCATGGGTGAGGAGAGAAGCAGCCACAGCCCCTCAGCAGGCAGCCAGGATGGTCAGTTCACCAGGTGTGGCCACTCTGTCCTCCCAGTCCTCAGTGCTGTGACCGTGCCTTCCTCTGAGGTTTAGGGAAGCAACTTCCCAGGATGGAAAAGGAGCACCCAGGACCTTCCCCATCTTCACAGACTTCTTGCTTCTCTTCCCCTATTAGCATGTTTTCCAGAAGGTTCAGACAAGCCCTGGAGTCCTCCTGAGCTCGGACTTGTGGAAGGCCATAGAGAATACAGGTACAATGGGGACTTTGGAGCTGTGGTGTCCGGGGTCCGGGGGTGCGTGTGATGCCCACACTCCTAGTGGCAAAGCTGGCACAGCAATGCCAGGCAATCCGAGAGGAGCACTGCAGATCTGGTGTCCTCCCCAGTTCACGCTGACCCTGGGGGGCCTCCAGGGCTGCAGACTCAGACATAGTTGCCCCTGTCCGAGTTCTTACGTGCCAGTCAATTTTCCCAGATGCCTTTCCTCCCCCGCACAGCTCTAATTGTGAGAAAATAGCTGCCACGCGATTGATACCCTACCAGGAATCGAGCTCGCCTCGGAGACGCGCTTCCAGCTCAGTATCTGGGCCATCAGGGTTAAATACCCACAAGCTGGCTGATGAACGCTCTCTCTTCACAGAGAGTTTGGGGCTAAATTAAATCAAATGGCATCTGTCTGCTTCAAGTAGGCAAAGGCTTTCAGCCCTGGGATAATGATAATAATACCTTAGGGTGCATAAGTGCTCCATGGTTCACCAAGCACTTCTGTTCGCGTCATCTCATTTGACTGTCTGGACTACCCTGTGAACTGGGAAGGGCAGGAATCATTACCTCCACCGTCCCGATGGGGAAAATGGATCACAAAAAAAGTTGCACAAGGAAATGGTCACCTTCCTTTAATAAAATGTAAAATCACATTTTCCCGGGTTAACACCAGAAGGAGGGTCTCCATCATCCTCCCTCCCTCCCATGGCTCCTGGCCTGGAGACAGGGCAGAAAGATCAGGCTGCTGCCCCCAGCTGTAGCCCAGATCCTCCCCTTAATGCTTCATAACGTAGAGCTGGGACTCTCAAACCCGAGCTGCCTCCGAATCCCCTTCAGGGCTTGTTAAAGCCCAGATTGTTGCACCTCTGATCAGGAGGTCTGGGTGGGGCTCAGAAATTTGCATTTCTAACAAACTCCCAGGGGATACTCATGCCCCTGGTCTGGGGACCACACTTTAAGAATCCATTAAAGATGAAATCTTTTAAAAAGACCTCACTCATGACTCCAGAATAATAAAAGAGAAAAAAGTAGAAAATTGTTCGAATTCAACTCAATAAGCCTTCAGCAGCCAGGCAGGTAAGTGAAAGGGGCGATGGAGCTCATAGTCAGAAAACAGCTGACTGAGAACGTGGCAAGCAGGAGAGGACCTGGCTTATCTAAAGGCATTCAAGTTCATGTTTTATTAACTCTGCCAGAGAAAGCATGTGTGTCTCTGGCTGCCAGAGGCTCACGGGCCACCAGGCTTGTCCCCATGATGGATGGTTTGGTTTGCAGGGTTCTACTGGCTCTCTAAATCTTGCAAAGCCTGACTGTGAGCCAGTATGTACTTGGCCCTGTGAAGTTGGTGCCTCCCTGGAGCTTATAACTAGAAGCACAGGATGACAAGGCACTGAGCTCCTGCCTGCCTGAGGCCACCTTCTGCATTCTGCTGTCCCGCCAAGGGTCAGTCTTTTCCCTGGATGGAATTAGGACTGCATCTCCTTATGGCAGGGGCCACTCCCACCTACACTAGCGGCATCCCTAAACAACCTACCTACAGTCATGGATCGGGGGAAGGTTGTCAAGGTCATCAGCAGAGAGAAGTTTGACAGGCAGGGCTAGAAGCAACCCCCAGGTGTCCCAGCAGCTCTCCCATTACATGGGAATGATCAGATGATTGCGAAGACTGATGTGTCCCCAGAGCAGTGTCTTTAGTATCTTCACCTGGTCTCTGACCAGACTCCAGAACTAGGTTCCTGGGGCCCAATAACCAATGAGAAAGAGAAGACACTGAAGGGAGGGGGCTGAGTGGGAGGAGGAGTTGGTGGGAGGTTGCCGGGACCTCTGAACAGGTCTCTCAGACCCTAAGAAGCAGAGGAAACCCCCCAGCCCTAGCCGCCTCTCACTCACTCGCTCACCTGTGGCCCCAGACTTCCTCAGAGGGATCTTTGTCAGTCGTGAGCTGCTGCGTCTGGTGACCCTCAGGTACAGCGACAGCGTCGGCAGGGTCAGCTTCCCCAGCCTGGTCTGCTTCCTGATGCGGCTTGAAGCCATGGCAAGTAAGTGTCATCGAGGGGCATCCCAGAGACCTTGGCAGTGACCGGAGAACACAGGAGAGGACCGGCCACCCCTTACCCCACCCCAGGCCTGCCTGAGGCCTCAGCAGCAGGGTGGGCTGGCAGCCTGCGTGGGGCACCAACCAAAGCTGCAGATGGCATGACCAGCTCCCTCTGCACGCCCCCCCTCCCCTGTAGTTCCCCATCCCGGGTCTCTTTTCTTCATCACCCTGCCCAGCCCCTCTCAGGAACAAGGTTAATTGAAATCATGCTGTCTCCCTCTCCAGGTTGTGTTTATCATTGAAACCTGCTCTTCAGTTATGTAATGAAGGATTTTGGTCCTCACTGAAGGAATTTCACACACAAGTGAATAAGTGGGTGTAGGAGGTCCCTCCTCAGGCTTCAGAAATCCAACTGTGTGGGCCGAAGTTTCCACACCTTTTAGCAGCGTGACCCTTTGGTTTTAATGAAATCTAGTGTGAAACCCCGGGCCAGAGTGGGGTGGCTGTGATTGCGGGAGAGAGGCCAGACCCCCCCCCCCAACACTCATAATCCTCTCACCAGCCTGCTGTGAGGCACCGCTACAAAGCCTGCAGCTGTGAGCTGGGCAGAAAAGATCGAGGGACTAAGGCTCTAGGAGGGTGAAAAAGAAGCCCGAGGTTCAACCCCCACACAGTTCTCAGTTGGTTGCACATGGGAGGTCCCCAAATTGTATCACCGAAAGAATAACAAGCCCTCACATCCCCACAGCCTAGTGTGGATGGATGCAGGGGCAGGGAGTGCAAGGAAGCTGGGAGAGGGAGAGGAGAGTGGGAAGAGCAGGCACAGAGTCCCTCTGAGGTGGCGAGCCCTGAGCCACTCACCCTGTGCAGAGCTCGGCTGGACAGAGAAGAGGACAGGTGACAGGCACACCCCATGCAGCAGGAGGGGTTGCTTTACAGAATCACCTCCTGTGCTTCTTATAGGCCCAGGCCTGCCTCCCCTGAACTGCCTGGATTCCTCCCTCCTCAGTCAGTCAAAACCTTCCCTTCTTTTCCTAGAGACTTTCCGCAACCTCTCCAAGGATGGAAAAGGACTCTACCTGACAGAAACGGAGGTGAGTACCTTCCCCTCCCTGGGGCAGGCACAGTCCTAGGCTGCCTCCCCTGACTTGATTCCAGGGGGCATTTTTTTCCCTGAGGATATTGAACGGTCTGTCAAAGGCCAGCCAAGCTGTCCCCTCAACCTCCAATTACTGCCTTATATATCGCTGGCCGCCAGGCTGCTTTAGGATCTTGGCAGACAGATTTTATTTTTTTTCCAATAGCTTAATAAAGCAGAGGATTATGTGGGAGTCATAAATCCAGGAGGGAACAGAAGGACAGCCCGCTGAGCTCATTGTACATTAAACTTACTCCCATTGAGTTTTAGAGGCTCCTGACCAGCCAACTGGTAGACCTAAGATATATGTCCTACTGCCTGGTTATTCAGGGAGTAGCAGAAGATGTGCTGTGAGACAACCCCACCCTGTACCCAGCTTGGGTTGGAATTAGCTGCAAGGGGTGATGAGACTGGACTGAGGTCTTTCAAGGGAGGCGGATGGCATTTGCCCTGGTCTGTATTCAGCTAACAAGTGTAAAGAATTGTTGTAACGATGATGCTTATTTTTCAGTGGATGAACCTGGTCATGTACAACTGAAGCAAAGAGGAAAGCAGACCCCACGGCTCAGGTAAGACATGGTAGCTCTGGAGTCTTTCCCTCCTGGGAGCATGAGTCCCCCTTCTCCTCCAGGAACTGCATATAAGACTCTTTCCTTGGGACAGCCTCCCCAGGGATGACAGACCCTTACTGAAGTGAACCAAGGCTTAGCTGCTCCAGGCCCTTGAGTTTCAAGGCCAATGCTGCAGATTTCATGCAGACAATGTAGACCAATGGACCTTTATGGAAAGGCGTGGCTTGAAAGGCATGAATGAGGGTTTAGAATTCTTTACTGAAGTTCCAAAGGAAAAAAGTGATCTCTCATCACAGGAAAGGCAAGAGAAATGGTGGAAATTGAACGGTGTAGAGTAACAGAAATGGTAGAAATGGTCAGGCCTTGGGGAGAGAAGAGCGGGCTCTAGCCCCAGCTGTACCATTGTCTCACTGTGCAGCTTTGGACAGATGATGAATATCTGTAGGCATCAGTGTTTATCCCTCTAGCATGAGTGTGCTGAAGAATTAACACTCATGTCATTTCCTCTACATTCTTTTTCATGGAACAGACCCTAGAGTTATATAGTCCACACCCCAACCCTGCTGTAGCAGAAGCCCCATCAGTCCTCTAGAATCCTTTAGGACTGGGGAGCTCAAGATGTTGTAGTTCCCGTTGTTGGACATCTCCAAGTGTTAAGTATTCCTTAGCTAGAGGCAATCATCTACTTCCCTGAAACTTTCTACTCATGCTGCTGGCTCTACTCTCTGGACCACTGTAGAAAAAAATACTGGACATGCACGACCTACAAAGGAGGATACCTTTGCTGTTTTGCCCCAAAGCCCATCTTCTTTAATTATTCCTGTTGGTTTTCATCCAGACCTCCTGGTGACCATTCTCTATGTGCCAATGTACCTTTGAAGTATCTAGTTCTCCATGCAGCCGACCTGTGACAATATTGCCTAAAACTCGATTGTTTTTGTAAACAGTATTTAATCTCCCATTCATGTACCTTGAAGTCAAGAGACAGACACTGCCTCCATAAATAATGTTTTAGCATAAAGATTTCCTGATGAACATTTGATGCTTTCTAATGATCGCAAATTAATACTGCAGAGATCATAGTTAATTTGACCCAACCATATTTCCTTGAGTTCTCCTTTCACTCCTTTTTAAAAACAGAACACTTGATTATTTTCAGTTTGATTGTGCCTGTTCCAATCTGCAGGATTTCTAATATCAAAAATGATTCGTCAATTGTATATTTAAGCTAATTTGATATACAGGGCCTAAAGGCTTAAACTTTCAAAACAACTGGATTCTCTCTTATTATCTTTTCTCCTGTACAGGGCCCCAATTCTCTCTTAACTAATCTTTCCACCCTTCCTATTTTTAAAAAATGTGTCAGAAGGAAGTATAATATTAGAGGCATTGTTGTGTTTACTTCAGTTTCTTTCATTAATGCCTATCATCACCCCCAGGAGTGCTTCCCTAGCTTCCTCATTGATCACCACCCTCTGGCATCACATCATTAAAGCACATCCCCTCACTCTTGGCTTGTGGTTTGCTTTACAGAATTGGAGGCAGGAGGGTGAAGAAGTTCTGCCTCCAAATCTACAAATCCACCTTCCTCTGTAATTATTTCCCTTCTTCTTCCTGTTAAGTTAAAGGGCACATCCCTTTAAGGACATTCTGTTTCTCATTACCCTTCACCTTCTCAAGGGCCTGATTGAATGAATTCTCTCTCTCTTCTGTCTTCTGAATACTAAACCTGTCTTTGTCTTCTGGAGTCATTTAACTCCCATTTAAAAATGTGCATCTTTTAAATTTCTTTATCTCCTACCTCTTCCAGCTGAACTCCACCTCTTTCCTCTCATTACAACCAAGTTTCACAGAAGAGCTCATCGTCTACATATTCTCACTTCCTACTCTCCCTGCTAACTGCTTCAGTTGAGATTTCTTAGACATCATCTTTCTCCCTGACTTTGGCATGACCTCCCTATCTGGTTTTCCTATATCCACTCGTATCCCTCAAATCAATTTCCTACAGCCGAACTACACTTTTAAAAATTCAGATCCAATCATTACATTCTCCAGGCTTAAAAACCCTTCAATGTTCTCCCATTGCTCAAAGGAAAAATCTGCCATCATTAACATGGACCACAAGAGCCTGCCTCCTCTGGCCCCTGCCCACCATCTAACCACAACTCGTGCCTCTTTTTCCTGCTCTGTACTCCCACTACACCATCACACCTTTACTTCCTTCTATTTTCCATGCTTTTCCCAGCCTCAGGCCTTTGGCCTTACTGTCTGCTCTGTCTTGGCTATCAGTCACCAAATTCCTGATCCTTTATGCCTTAGCCCAGTTGGTTTCCCGTGTGATTCCCATATGATTTCCCATGTGATTCCCAGTTGGTTCCCATATGATTCACTCACATATCACCCCTCCCCCGTCATAACATTCAACACACTTGGTTGTAGCCCATTCCTTCTTTTAAAGAAATGTATTGAGATATAATTCACACATTGTACAGTTTGCTCATTTAAAGTATAGAGTTCAATGGTTTTTAGCATAGTCAGAGTTGTGCGACAATCACCACAATATGATTGTTAGAACATTTTTATCACCACAAAAAAGAAACCCCATGCCCATCTAGCATGCCCACAGCAGTTGTTTCCCAATTGTGTCCCACCCTCTAGCCGGAGGCAACCACTGATCTATCTTCTGAATCTGTAAGTTTACCTATTCTGGACATTTCATATGAGTGATCCACACAACATGTGGTCCTCTATGACTGGCTTCTTTCACTTAGCGTAATGTTGTCAGGATTCATCCATGTTGTAGCATGTATCAGTACTTCATTCCTTTTAAGTGCCAAATAATATTTCATTGTGGCTATACCCCATTTTTTTCATCTATTCCTCAGTTGATAGACATGTGGGTTGTTTCTAGTTTTGCCTATTATTAATAATCCTGCTATGAATGTTTGTGCACAGGTTTTTGGGGGGACATATGTTTTTATTTCAATTGGGTGTATAGTTATGAGTGGAACTGCTGGATCATATGGAAATTCTATTTGTAACTTTTTGAGGAACCACCAAACTGTTTTCCAAAGCAGCTACACCATTTTACATTCCCACCATCTAGCTGCAAATGAGAATTCCAGTTTCTCCACATCCTCAGCAACCCTTGTCATTGTCTTTTATAGCAATCCTAGACAGTGTGAAGTGATATCTCACTGTGGTTTTGATTTGCATTTTCATGATGACTAATGATTTTGAGCATCTTTTCAGTGCTTATGGATTATTTATAGATCTTTGGAGAAATGTTCATTTAGTTCTTTGTCTATTTTTAAGCTGCGTTATTTATATTTTTACTACTGAGGAGTTGTAGATGTTCTTTGTATATTGTAGACACAAATTCCTTATATACGTGATTTGCAAAAGTTTTCTCCCCTTCTGCAGGTTGTCTTTGCAGTTTTTTGATACTATCGTCTGTAGCATATGAGTCTTTAATTTTGATGGAGTCTAATTTATCTATTGTTTTCTTTTGTCACATATTTGTGGTGGTATAGCTGAGAAATCATTGCCAAACCCAAGGTCAAACTATTTATTCTGGTTTTTCTTCAAAAAGTTGTATAGTTTAGCTTTTACATTTAGGTCTTTAATCCATTTTGAGGTCATTTTTTATATGGTGTGAAATAGGGTTCTAATTTCATTCTTTTGCATTCATTCATTTGTCCCAGCACCAGTTGCTGAAAAAAACTATTCATTCTCCTGTTTCTTTGTCTTGGAACCCTTTTCAAAAATCAGTTGAATATAAGAATTTATTTATGAACTTTCCTTTCTGTTCCATTGATTTATATGTGTATCTTATGCCAGTATCACACTGTGTTGATTGCTACAATGTTATTGTAAGTTTTGAAATCAGGAAGTGTGAGTTTTCCAACTTTATTTTGCTTTTCAAGACGATTTTGGCTATTCTGGGTTCCTTGCATTTACATATAAATTTTAGAATCAACGTATCAGTTTCTGGGATTTTGATAGAGAGTTCATTAAATCTAAAGGTCAATCTGGGGAATATTGGCATCTTCACAATATAAAATCTTTTGTTCCATGTGTCTCTTCATTTTTATAGATCTTCTTTAATTTTTTTGAGCAGCGATTTACAGTTTTCAGTGTAGAAGTCTTACACTTTCCTTGTTAAATTTATTCCTAACTATTGTAGTTTGGGATGCAATTTTAAATAAAATTGTTAATATTATTTTCAGATTTTCATTGCAAGTGTACAGCAATAAAAATGATTTTATATTGATCTTACATCCTGCAACCTTGCTAAACTTGTTTATTAGTTCCAATATTTTTAAAGAGCTTCCTTAGAACTTTATATATTCAAAAATCATGTAATCTGCAAGTAAAGATAGTTTTATTTTTCCACTCCAATATAGAGCTTTTTATTTCTTTTTCTTGCCTAATTGTCCTGGCTAGAACCTCTAATACAATGCCAAATAGAAGTGAACAAAGCAGACAACCTTGTGTTCCTAATCTTGGGAGAAAACACCCAGTTCTTTGCTATTAAATATGATGATCACTGTGCGTTTTTCATAGATACCATTTGCCAGGTTGAGGAAGTTCACTTCTATTGGTAGCTAGCTGAGTTAACACATTTTTCATTACTTGCTTGATGTCAGTATTCCCTGCTAGACGATCAGCCTGGGTATGTCTTGTTTGTTGCTATTTCCTTAGCACAAAGTGAAATACCTATCAAAGAGAAACTAGTTGGTAACTTTCTCCCAAATAACTGAAAGAAATTGTTCTTTCAGGTTTATACCTTCCTTTGTTTTGTTCTCATCCCAACATTTGTTACTATTAGTTTACACCCTAGTCTTCCTGCTTTTTTAGCTATTGTCTATTTTATTCCCCTTTGGTGTACTGAGAGGCAGATAGTTAATATTATCTTGTTATTATCTCTAACACATCATGACCCATATTACCTTATGAAGGCCTATTTTTCCCTCACTTTTTTGAAAAATCTGAAAATTTCCCTCACTTTTTTGAAAAACTTGGAAGTGTCCTGGTCACTTCAACTCTACCCAATATTCCCTTATTTTGCTATTACAAAGTTTCTTTCTTCTAAGAGTTCCAACATTCCAAGGTCAGCAAAGAGACTTTTATTGTTAGCCAGGATTCAATCCAGAGAGTCCCTCTCCTTGCTCACTTGTTCCTCTGTGTTACAAAGTGTCACTGGAGCAAGCAAAGGCTTTGTCCTGAGTTAAGCGAGCTTCTCCCAGAGATGAGGGTTTTTGGAGCTCCATCACCAGTCTACTTTTTTTCCAGGTCACTCCCTACAAACTGTGTCCAAGACGTCTTTTATCTGCCCTTGGACTCACTGGGCAAGTCGAGGTATACTTTCATTGTGAGAATACTTCTGTTCTCATCTTCAACCCATCTGCTCTCCTCTGACCTAGCAGATTGGGTTATAGGTATATGCAACTGGGCTGAACCCCTCCTCCTCTCTTCCCATCAAAAATATTTCTTTTAAACAAAGTTTATGCCTTGTTGTCACATTGCAGGCAATACCTATATTAAAATATGTTAAAATATGAAGTTCATATTTGAAAGAATGCTAATACTTAGTTCGTTGCTCTGTGCTTCTTGGACACTTGAGGCTGTATTGATTTTAATTGATTTCACAGTCTAGAGGTTTAATACACGGCAAATCACATCCTGCTGAGAGTTTGTCTAGCTAATGTCGTCTACATCCGTGTTGATCTACTCTCAATATGCCAGTAAAATGCCTTATTCTAACAAAATTGGTATTTATAACAATTTCTCACTGTATAAAAATACAGTTTCTTGAGGAAAGGGACACCTCCTAGTCTGCAGGATTTAGGTGAAATATGACAACAGTGGCCCTGGTCTTACTGATGACCAGCAACCATTTTCTGCAGGATAAGTCTGCTTCTAGCCTAGTAAATCCATCTCTCCCGTCTCATTCTGTTCATCAAAAGAAATTCTTTTTGAGAGATCTGGCTAGATGCTGGGTTGAAGACTGACACCCCAGGGCAGATGGAACTGTCTGAGTTTAAGTTAAACTCTCCTATACTTGTGAGTTGAGAGTTGTGAGTCTGGATGCGCCTCTGGTGATGTGAAAATGCTCAACACCATTGGCAAGCATACACCTGGTGGTTACCAGGCACCTTGAGATGCCAGGGTGTCCAGCCTTCTGGAGCTGGCTTCGGAAGAAAAATGTATCCAATGGGAAACCGACATGTACACTCCAAGGGAATAAACCAAGGAGGAGGAAGAGTTGGAATCCAGGTAACAGAAGATCCAACACTAGACAGAGGCAGGGAAGTCCAAGGACCAGCGCTGTGCAGCAGAACAAGAGAGTGAGCCATCCCAAGGGAAGCTGGAGGGCAGCCTTTGGGGAAAATGGGAGCAATCATTGATCAGATTGCTTAATTATAGAAAAAATAATGTTCAGAGGGATTTTGAAATTCTGCTGGAGAGCTTTGGAAGAATTAGTAGGATAATGACTTAAACTAAGCAGACAAAAAAGTGAGGTAGTTATTAACTCCTAGAAGAATAAAGAGTTACAGAAGAAATAAAATGTGATCCTAGAGTATTTTTTCATTCAGCAGTGAACAGTACATATATAATTGTAATAAAATAAAAATGGAATATTGATTTAACAAAAATGTGACATAAATATATTAGAAGGATGGAAGGAGGGAAGTTGTAGACATGAAAGGGGGCTAGAAGCAACCTCGCCCCATCTTCCATCATAAGAAGTCAATAGGCATTTAAAATTGACAAATCAAGAATTAATTGCATAAGCATATTACCTAGAAATACGGAGATAAACATCAGAAGAAAGAGTTTAGGGAGGGGAATTTGGATAGAAATGGGACAAGAAGCTGCTATTTTCCTTCATGCCTTGTAGCACTCTTTGAATTTTTAAATTATGTATCTTGGACTGAATTTTTATTAAAAAAACAGGAAAACTAGCAAGTAGTCTGTGAGACAAGAGAGGAGGGAGGCAGGGAAGAAGAGTTGAGGCCTCTTTACCCCATGGATAGGGCAGCTGACTGATCATTGTAGAAAACGTGTCTATGCACAAATGTCACTTTAATCCAAACCCCCTGCACTTGAGAAAAACCACTCTCCTGAAGAAGTCCAAAGCCAACCATCTGGAGCTTGCATGGGATGGAGTTCAGGGCTGTTGTTACCATAGCGCCCCCGGCCTCAGCCCTTCCAACCTGCCTGGAGATGGGAGGAACATCTCTTCCCCAAGTTTCCCTCCACTCCAGTGCCAGCGCTCAAGGTGCTAAAATGGGTTATGATATGAACTCAAGCTTGGGGCAGGACAGGTGCGGGGGTGCCCTTTAAGGAATTTTGAAGAATGGGGTAGGAACATCAATTAAGGGGCCATGGGCATGTTGGGGTCTGTCAGCTTTGCCAGCAGGAAGCGCCAGTGCTTCCTCTACTGTGGAATGATCCAGAACAGCATCTTTGGAATGGGGCCCCTCTTCTGTGGTCACTCAAAGGAAGAAGTTTCTTTACTCACCCTTGGCCTTCTGCATTTGTGCCTCCATGTCTTTCTCTAGGACAAGCTCCCAGTGATCACTCAAGAATCGCTCATTCTAAGAGGCTGTTCTGCCCACTGTGGTTGTGATACATCTTTTAAACTGGCCCTGTGTGAAACGGAGTCCAAGCTGTCTTCCAACAGCCTGGGTTCGGTCCTTGGCTGGTCCAGGCCCTGGTAAGCCTGTAGCCACCAAGCAGCTTATCTGAGCACTTTGGGATGTGCTCAGCCTACATTGCCCTGGAAAATGAAGCAGGAGATGTCTCCCTGTGGGAAAGGAGAAGAGAAGTTGCCTCTGAGTCCCCTGTCACCAGTTGGATTCACTTCTTGGAAGAGCCAAAATGAGCCAGTTTGCCCACCCTCGGGTGCTATGGGTGACACGGGAGCTGTCCACTGGGTGTTTGCAGAATAATTACACTATCTTATGTCTGAATCCTGATGATTTCACAGCTAAATGGCAAAAATAAAACATGTTTCCCATAAAGGTCTCATTCAAGTTCTGTCTCAGAAATACATTTGGAAAAGAGGAAAGGTACCCAGCAAGGCAGATGCTTCCCTCACTCCCTCCTCATCCATGGTGTGGTCACTGGGTGTCTCAAAAAGGCAAGGCCCACAGAGGATGGAAGAGATTGCACAGCATAACTGGGTCAGACCCCACTCGAAAGAATTTGCAGTTAGAAAGCTCATTTCTGGATGCATCAACCCAGTAGGGGAATTGTTGCAAATGGGTGTGTCAAAAGGACAGGAAGGTGGGAAGCTTGCTAAGTGTGTCTTTCTGAGTGGCACGGTCAGAGGACAGGATGGTGTGGGCAGGGCTGCATCATCACGCACAAACCCATGCCAGGAGCAAGGGCAGTGCTCGGCAGTGATTGCATGCTGTATACAAGTACCAAACACGCAGCCAAGTGACCTCATCCACAGGGACTGTTGTAAAGCCTTCACAGTCATTTCAAGTAGAATAGCTGCCTGCTTAAGGAGTTGAGCCCCTCTTGCTAATGCTTTTGAATAGCGAGAGGATCAGACACACAGCAAAGTTTGGGACAGGTCACTTTGCCTCCCAGTCCCCTGCTTGGTTAGCCAGGATAGATGCCCATGTTGTGAGCATGGACTTTGGAGTTAAAGCTAATGTCTAAAGATCCTGAATCCTGGGCTGTCAGACTGCCCTGCTACATAAGATTTTCTGCACGCAAAAAAACTGGGACTGGCAGGTCAACAGAGACTCTGATAAGTGGGAAAATCCAGAAGAATGAATAAGCCATTTCCTGCAGGATTCAAGGATGACCTTCACCCAGGCATCCAGGTAGAAAGTCTAACCCACCTGCACAGTTTGTTGCCACAACCACATGTCATCCCAAGCTCCTTTTGGGCCTCCTTGCATCCTGAAGGACAAGAAGAAATGGACAATTCTGCAGACCTAGGGTCGGTGGCGAGCAGCCCCGGGGGTCTGCACAGGCTGGACTGGTGTCCTCAGGATGCAGGGCAATTTCCTCCCTCATAGGGCTTTGCTCAGGGACCAGTCATTAATTTTCTCTTTAACAGAATTTAAAGGGGCAGGGTCCTCAATTGCTTGATTGAAAAACTGACTCTCCCTGTCATGCTGGGGCTCCAGAAGGCTCAGAAAGGCTCCAGGTGGCCATGGTAGAGGGACCCTGGCTTCCAGTCTCCCCAGGAAAGGGCAGGGCCTTGATCCTTAGCCCCAGCACAGGGCAGACCAGCCAGTTCACCCCAAGGCTGCACCTCCTCGGGACTCCCCATGTCCTTCAGCCAGGGTTGAGAAAGGGCTCCAGAACAGGGCGGGCTTGACAGGCTGATGATCTCAGACAAACCCTGGCCCTGCCAGCCTCTTACCCATGGGTCCTAGGATGGGTTGCTTTGTCTCTGCAAGATGAGGTGGGCAAGGACCATGGCTGGTGCCCAGATGGAGGGGCGGGATACCTCACGGAGCAAATGACAAAGGCTCAGGCACAAATCCCTCCTGCCCCACAGGCTCCCTAGAGCTTCTGCCGCTACAGCCACCCTATGATGGAAGCAAGGTGTCCAGGCTCTTGTCCATTTTACAGATGAGATCCCTGAGGCCCCAAGAAGAGGTGGCCATGCTATTAGAAGTGGCAGATACAATGTGTCTCTGGGATACATTTAAAGCAGTGTATAGAGGGAAATTTATAGCACTAAATGCCCACAAGAGAAAGCAGGAAAGATCTAAAATTGACACCCTAACATCA
>NW_012118655.1:872682-872970 GCF_000951035.1 Colobus angolensis palliatus
TGAAAATGGCCATACTGCCCAAGGTAATTTATAGATTCAATGTCGTCTCCAACAAGCTACCAATGACTTTCTTCACAGAATTAGGAAAAACTACCTTAAAGTTCATATGGAACCAGAAAAGAGCCCGCATTGCCAAGACAATCCTAAGCCAAAAGAACAAAGCTGGGGGCATCATGCTACCTGACTTCAAACTATACTACAAGGCTATAGTAACCAAAACAGCATAGTATTGATACCAAAACAGAGATATAGACCAATGGAACACAACAGAGCCCTCAGAAATAATAC
>NW_012118655.1:874207-944350 GCF_000951035.1 Colobus angolensis palliatus
ACCTAATGTAAATGACGAGTTAATGGGTACAGCACACCAACATGGCACATGTATACATATGTAACAAACCTGCACATTGTGCACATGTACCCTAGAACTTAAAGTATAAAAAAAAAAAGGAAGTGACAGATACAAGATTGAAGCATAAGTCCCCTGATTCAGTGATTGTGGCCTCTGCAGCAACTAGGCTTTAGGCTGGTCCCTGGTGGAGCAGAGGAAAGGACTGGTGGGCTTTCCTAGAGCTGGCAGTTACCCCAGTGAGGTAGCCATCTGATAGCACCTGTGCACACACACGCTCACTCCAGGGCAGGTGGGTTCCAGACCCCATAAGGGGCCTCACTATAGGCAACTAAATTTATGGAGAGATTTTCCAACTTTAAAAAGCATTCAGTTCACCTATGTTTTCAATCAAGAACTAAGACAATATAACACCTAAAATTCAATATTTAGAACTTGTAATTCTATTTAACAACCAGTTAGGAGGAAGGGATGGGAATAAGAAAGGGGAGAGAATACGGACTAGAGAAAGAGTTTAAATGGTGAGGAAGGAAAAGACTGTATCAGCCAGGTTTAGTTCAGGGAAAAAAACAAAAAAAAAAAAAAAAAAACAAGGTATTTCAAGAAGGAAGGGGTCTAGTCTAAGGAATGAGGCACTTACAAAGCTGTTGGATTGGATAAAGGAGCAAAGGCCAGGAAAGTCACCACTAACTCCCAGGCTCACCACTAGCCTTAAGAGAACCAAGAAGCTGCTACTGCTACCCAAGCCAGACACTACAGGGAGCTGCCAGTAATGCTCCTGACCTCCTACAGTCTAACGCCAGTGACTTGCAGGACAAAACCTCACATTTGCTGAAACACACCCGACTGCACACCCTGCTGGAGGCAGAATCATATGCCTTCTGCCTCTCTTCTGCCTTCCAAAAGTCACCCACATGCATCTCGCGGGTGGGACTTAAAATGTACCTGGATCTGTCCTGGTAAGGGTATTTCTCAGGCTTCCAGTCCCTGCCAAATAGGAGAGAATATAGAAAAGGGTGTAAAAGCTGCCAGGTGCCAAGAGACAACAGCCAGCACAGAGAGAAGAGGAAAATGGAAGGAGAGATAGAAAGACGAAAAGATGGAGATGGGGACCTGAGGGAGGGAGGAAACTTTAGACAGATAAGGAACAGATAGATGAGGCATGGCCCGGAGCGATGCAGACAAATTAGATGGGAGAGACAGAGGATATGACAGAAATAGGAAGATTAAAACAGAAGGAAGAAGACTGGGGCCACAGGTACTGCTGGGAGTATTGGAGATAGAGCCCAGCCACGTGAAATCCATTCCCAGTGGAAATGTTGAGTTGCCCAAAGCTCATCAGAGTTGTTTAACTCTGTTCGTCTCAGACTTCTGGGGCTATGAGTTTCAACATTTATGTATGTAGGAATCACCTTGAGTAGCTTGTTTACAATTTTTTCTGAGATCCTAATCCACGTCTGGGACTGGCCCTGGGGATCTGTGATTTTTAAAGCCCCCAGCTGACGCACATGGTCCTTGGGTGACATTTCAGGAACCACTGCTTTTGCAACTTGGCTGAATGGTGGCAGTTCTCTAGAGTGCAGCAACCAGGGTGACTGTGAGATCCCTAATGAATGCAAGCTTAAGGCCTGCTGTGTCCAGAGGCTTCTTACCCTTCCCACCCCCACCACACTCTGCTCCCTGGAATGTCACCACGATCCCTTTCTACTACCTCCCAGTTCCCAGAGAACTGATGTCCTTGTTGATTTTTACCTCTAAACAAGCTAATTAAGCAATAATCTTAAAAGAATCCATCCCTCTGACAAGGTTGTTGATTAACAATTCCCCAGCCAAGCCAAAGTGCTTAATATCTCAGCAGAATGATCAATAATGAGTACAGCAGTGGCACCTGGCTGCGGCAAAGCAGGTGATAGCTGTATCTGAGAAGACGGGTGCAGAATGGGTAATGGGTGCGACCTTGCCGCCTGGTGGAGGACAGAGGAGGGGAGGGTGGACGGGCTCAGGACTGCACAGATGGGACATCTCTAACCAGACTCTAGACTATCCTTTCTGAGGCCACCAAATGCCCTCAGAGGGCTTCTAAATCTCGGAGAAACTCTGGATCATAGGAGAAGGGTCATGTGAAAGGTGGTTAGACACATGGACAATTTTGTTTTTGTTTTGTTTTTGTCTTCCGAGACAGAGTTTTGCTCTCATTGCCCAGGCTGGCGTACAGTGGCGCGATCTCAGCTCACTGCAACCTCCACCTCCCAGGTTCAAGTGATTCTCCTGCCTCAGCCTCCCGAGTAGCTGGGATTACAGGTGCCTGCCACCATGCCCGGCTAAGTTTTGTATTTTTAGTGGAGACAGGGGTTTCACCATGTTGGCCAGGCTAGTCTCGAACTCCCGACCTCAGGTGATCCGCCCGCCTCGGCCTCCCAAAGTGCTGGGATTACAGGCATGAGCCACCGCGCCAGGCCGACACGGAAAATTTTGCAGTTTTGTCAGCGACATACCTACTCAAGTTAGAGAAGAGACAGGCAAAACGATAAAATGACTGCCTTTGAGAGAACAGTGTTAAGTCCAGGCTAACGTATCTTTCTCTTTTCTACACTTAAACACTCTTATTTTAAACACCTCTCTGTTCCCTTGAAAAACATTTTCTTTCTTCTGCCTTGGAGGATAGGCTCTTTGACCAAGTGGAATGTGATAAAACACTGTCCCCTGATGGTCAGAATTGTTGCACCTTCAAATCCTTCACAGTCCAAAGATTCCTGCCCATTCAATCAATATCCAGTGTGGGCCACAGAAGGTGGAGCCTCCAGGCAGCCCGGCTGGAGCACGCACCATCCAAGCTGCCACAGCTGTGGAATTGCTCCATCATCTTCACCTGACTTCATCTTGGTCTGAATCCTATTCTCACTTTTGCTGTTGTTTGCATAAAGATTGGATGAGCTTGACAAGTACTCTGGACCAAAAGGAAGGAAACTGGCCCCACCTGTGATCTCTGGTCACTGACCTGCCATGTCATGCCTCTTTAAGAGTTCCCAATTCCTTTCAACCACAAAGTCAGGCCCTCCCTATGGCTAAGTTGGCAACATTAACCCACAGTGTGAGTAGCGCAGGGCCTGGGTTATAATCTCAGTCTTGCAACTGCCTCTCTGACCTTAGTCAGATTCTCCAATTGGGGATTTTGCCTGGTCCCTAAATTCTTTCCTTCTAACTCCCTTGTTCTCTCAGACTCTGCCATGGTTTATGCCTAAAGGGCTTTCCTAGAGCCCAGTTCTCCCATTTGCCAGCCTGACACATAAAATCAATTTCGCCTCTGTTAGAGCCATTGCAACTTCACCACCCATGTATTGAGCCTGTAGTAAGTGCTCAATAGATGTTAAGGGAGAGAATGAATGAGCACATGTGGTGTAAAGATAGGCACCCCGGGGAGTGGACAGAGCACTGGGTGAGGACTCCGGAGTCTAAGGTTCAAGTCCCGGTTCTGCTTCCATCCAGCTGTGTGCCTCAGGGAAATGGCCTTCTCTTCTGGGCTTCCTTCTCCAAAAATGAAGGGGCTGGACTTGCAGATTTCTAAGGTTCCTTCCACGTCACAAACGTGGGGATCCAGGTCCTAACAGATACTACTCCGCAATCATCAGCAAGGGGCAGCAATTAACAGCCAGAAAAAAAAAGAGACCCTCCAATTCAGCAACAGCAGCTCTGCTGAGATCCATGCTCTCCAGGGCAGTAAGTCAAAACAGTCCTCTCCTTCCTCAGCCTGGGAGTTGCTGCTTCTCTTATGATGCTTGTGACAATGAAAATTAAAAACCTTTTCACCCACCTGAGGTTGGCGGTTAAGCCAGCATTCACATTGCTTTGGGGAGGTAAAAAAAAAAAAAAAAAGAATCAGGCCACCGTGCAGTCGCAGATAATGGTGAGACAGTGACACCTAGTGGTCTTCTCCACTAATCACTGCTCAGCCCTGCCGCTCAGCACTGCAAGCCAGGAGTTTGCCAGAAGTCAGGCCCTCCCTATGGCTAAATGGGCAACATTAACCCATAGTGTGAGTAGGGCAGGGCCTCGGTTGTAACCGAGGTCTTGCAACTGCCTCTCTATCTGACCTTAGTCAGTTTCTCCAATTGTGGGTTTGGCCTGACCCCTAAAGTCCTTCCTTCTAATTCCTTTGTTCTCTGAGACCCTGCCATGGCTTATAACTTAACAGTTGGGAGTCCTATATATATATATGAAGTAGTAAAAGGTGTTAACTTCTAAAAGGGGCAAAAGAAGACTCTAAGGAATACAGGAATAGTAAGTGCAGGCAGCAGCTGCTACCTCTAGGGCTGGGAAGGTTACCCAGAGAAAGAGGTGAGAGCATGGATAAGAGTCCCACCTTGAGGGAGACAGTGTGGCTGCAGACCACTGGGCAGTGGAGAAGGTCCGGTATGCTAGTGAACTGGAGCTGGAGTACAAGAGCCTCCTCTGCTGGATGGTGGAAAAAATCACTGGAGAAAGCACCATTAGATTTCCCCCTGCTGAGACGACAATCACACTGTGGGAGAAAAAAGGCACACTAGAGCCAAGACGAGGAGCTGGTCCTCTGCTGTGCCTTGCAGTTTCCCTCTAGCACCCTCTACTGACACAATGTAACATTGCAACAGCTGACGAAAGAGAAATATTAACAGGGTCCAGCTCCAGTATTACAAAGTAGGGCAAAGAGGAGTGGATTTGCAGTTGAGAGGCAATAAATTGACAACAGGCACACCTACTTTGTGCCAAGCCCCATGTTATGCATTTCCAGCACGAATCTCCTTTAATCCCATTGATAATTCTTTGAAATAAATATGATTCCCATTTTAATGTTGAGAAAACTAAAAACTAGGAGAAGTAATCTGAGAAAAATATGCAACTAGTATACTTTAAAATATGCAACGGGGCTGAGCTGATGGTTTCACTGATGGGAGTGTGACTGTAGAGTATGTGTTTCTGGCCGGGCCCGGTGGCTCACGCCTGAAATCCCAGCACTTGGGGAGGCCAAGGCAGGCAGATCACCTGAGGTCAGGAGTTTGAGACCAGCCTGGCCAACAGGATGAAACCCCATCTTGACTGAAAATACAAAAGTTAGCTGGGCATGGTGGCAGGCACCTGCAATCCCAGCTACTTGGGAGGCTAAGGCAGGAGAATCACTTGAATCCAGGAGGCGGAGGTTGCAGTGAGCAGATATCATGCCACTGTACTCCAGCCTGGGCAATAGAGTGAGACTGTCAAAAAAAAAAAAGAGTAAAGAGTATGTGTTTCTACATCAAGCTAGCAGTACCTGTCACTGTAAAGGGTTAAGGACAGTAAAATTTTGTTCTCCCTCTCCCAACCTCTTCTCTATTAAATCACATAAGCCTTCCCAGCATTGGTTCTTGGACTCTGCCTTGGACAGGCAGTGAGGCAGATGCCCTGTAGGTGTCCCGAGGTCATGAGTCTCAAGCCAGAATCACTGGGAAAGTTGGTGAAAATACTTTCCTGGGTCTACCTCTGCAGAGTCCAATTTGGTAGATTTAGGGGGACTTAGACTCTGCATTTAATAAACTCCCCAGAGGACTCTAGTATACTGCAAGAGAAGAGCACCAATCTCCACTGGGCTAGGAGTGGAAAGTGAGGAGCTGCCGAGCCTTTGATGAGTGGAGGAGGGGCTTCATGCTAACAAGCTCTCTTGGCCCCAGCGCCCGATGGGAAGGTCAATATTGTACCTGGTTTTCCAAATGAAAATCAAATAAGGCACATGGATCTGCTTTATGGGTGATAGAGTTGCAATGGCTGTAACAGAGGCGAAACTGATTCATATTAGACTGGGAAATGGGAGAACTAGGCTTCAGGACCCCTTGGCCTCTGGCCTGGCAGCCCCTGTAGGCATATTTTGGGACAGGAGGTATTTCAGAGTGAGAGCATGCCAGAGGTAACTTCACTTAGCTCAGAATGGGAGCCACCAGCTTTTGAGTACCTGTCATGTGACAGGAATTAGGCTCCATTATCTCCAGCCCTTAAACCCCCTAACAAGGATTAATACCAGAATGGTCAGATGAGGAAATGGAGGGTCTTGCCCCAGGCTGTGAAGACACAAGGGGCAGAGCGCGGGTTGGTTGTACTCCAAAGCCATGTTCTTTCCATTGGCCCACACAGCCCCAGGAGAGGAAGACAGCTCCTGGCCCAGGCTTGCCTGCTCGAAGGAGAGCCGGCCAGTCGCAAGAGGGGCTAAGAATCTGCTGCCCTGGGCTGGGGAGGGCTACTTTAGCACCACCTGCCGGGAGGGCCGAGAAGTCTAGAGATGAGAGTGAGAGAGATTGACAGGGAACCTGGATGGTGCCTTGGTAAGGTACAGTGATCCATCTCGATAATAACTATCACCCCATCAATATTAAAATATCTGATCAGCCTTCACGAGTCACTGTAGGAATGGCCAGCTGTAAACTCACGTCTAGAAAAGGGGAAAATTCAGAAATGTCTCAAGTGCCAGCCTGTTCAGTCCTATAAACTCTTCCATGCCATGCTGCCCAATCAGTGCAATAAGCAGAAAACTCGGTGAGCGTGAGCTGACTCCAGGCCAAAACGAGCTCAGATGCGTCTGTGACTCCACGAGGCTACGAGCACCTCAAGAGCAGCAGCTCCACCTTGCCTGGGGTGATCTCCAGGGGCCAGCTTGCCTGGCGAGCCCTCAATAGGAAGCTGTGTGGCCTGTCCAAAAATATGCCTAAAGGAGCTGCCAGGCAAGAGGCCAGGAGGTCCTGAAGCCTAGTTCTCCCGTTTCCCAACCTGACAAATATGAATCAATTTTACCTCTGTTGGAGTCATTGCAACTTCATCACTCATAAAGCAGACCTATTTTCACTGGGGAAACCAGGTACAATGTTGACATCTCCATGGGGTGCTGGGGCCAAGAGAACTTGTTAGCATGTAGCCCCTCCTCCATCAAAGGCTCCATCGCTGCCACCTACCTCCTGGCAGTTCAACCGTGGCCCTAACCTCTGGGCCTAGCTGCTGTCCTGTGTCAAGTGGGCATTTAAAAATACTACCACTTGCCCAAACCCACAGAATATACGTCACCAAGAGTGAAGGAAAACCTCCGGGCTGCAAGCGATCACGCTGTGCAGGGACTCATTGATTGTGTCACACTTGCCGCTCTGGTGTGGGATGCTGGCCGCAGCGAGGCTGTGCATATGTGGGGGCAGAGGGTCTACAGGAACTCGCTGTACTTTCTGCTCAGCCTTGCTGTGAACCTAAACCCGCTTTGAAAAAAATCAAGTGTATTTAAAAGGCAGGGAGCTGGGAATACTGCCTCTTGAGGTTGCTGTGAGAATTGAATAAGATAACGTTGTTGATGCACCCTGCGCGGTCTTTGGTGCACGGTGGGGTCCATGGTAGCCGAATGAGGGGCTCTTACCATCCTGAGACCCAGGAGGAGGCTAAGGACAGTGACAGATGCTCACCTCTAGCACATCTCATCTCCTACCAGGAGCCCTCCGGGGTGGCGACAGGTGAAAGAATTGAGGACCAGATGATCTTGCTAGTACTCAGGAGATAGGGCAGCAAAGATGACTCAAGAGAGAATAACACGCCCATGCCTAGTTACCAGAGGTAACTTCACTTAGCTCAGAATGGGAGCCACCAGCTTTTGAGTACCTGTCATGTGACAGGAATTAGGCTCCATTATCTCCAGCCCTTAAACCCCCTAACAAGGATTAATACCAGAATGGTCAGATGAGGAAATGGAGGGTCTTGCCCCAGGCCATGAGAGACATGATCAGACCTCTCTCTGGGCTCCAGAGAACAGTGTTGCAGGAAAGCTCAAAGTTCCACACAGACCCTTCTCCCTATATCCCCTATGGGAAAAAAAAAAAAAACTATTGGAGAAAAGACAGCAAACTTTGTTGTCCTTAGGGAACAAGTGAAAATCTATCACAGCTGGGAGAAGAGAAGAGTAAAAACCCTCTGCCCTGGGTGAGGGGAAAAAATATGAGCAGACCAGTAGAGTCTGCTACAGAGAGGAAAGGATCTGCCTCTCTAGCAGGCAGATCTTCTCAGAGTCAACACAAGGAATGGGAGAGGACTTGGCTATTTGGCAAAAGAGGGCACAAACCTGGCTGGGCTACGCCCCGGTTCTCAAGTCCTCGCTTGCTCCACAATGACCTCACCGGGCACACTGGCCTCTCTTCCCACTGGGTGGACCCTGCAGCCATTATGGGTACCATTCAGCCGAGCAGGAAGAGAACAGGCTGGTGTCTGCAGACCTGCATTTCAGGCCCAATTCTGTGGCTGTGTGACTTCGAGAACATCTCTCTCCTCTCTGTGCCTCGGTTTCCCCAGGCAAGTTTTTCTCCCTTCTTTCACTGAATACATTGCTGAGCGCTATCCTTGAGCCAGATAATCCCTGAGGGTCCTTTCAATGTGATACAATTTTTAAAATAATGCTTTTTGTTTTGTTTTGTTTTTGAGACGTAGTCTTGCCCTGTCACCTAGGCTGGAGTACAGTGTCGCCATCTCGGCTCACTGCAAGCTCCGCCTCCTGGGTTCATGCCATTCTCCTGCCTCAGCCTCCCGAGTAGCTGGGACTACAGGCGCCCGCCACCTCGCCCGGCTAATTTTTTGTATTTTTAGTAGAGACAGGGTTTCACCGTGTTAGCCAGGATGGTCTCAATCTCCTGACCTTGTGATCCGCCCGCCTCAGCCTCCCAAAGTGCCGAGATTACAGGCATGAGCCACTG
This sequence comes from Colobus angolensis palliatus, assembly GCF_000951035.1. Lineage (NCBI taxonomy): Eukaryota > Metazoa > Chordata > Mammalia > Primates > Cercopithecidae > Colobus > Colobus angolensis. The sequence goes on from NW_012118655.1 coordinate 882,943, forward strand.
CACCTGGCTAAAATAATGTATTTTAAATGCATTGGAGAAATATAAAACATGCAGACACAAAATATACAGATAAAAATGGAAATGTTTTCTTAATCACGGGAGATGGCACTTTTCCTCCTGAGTTCTGCCTTCGAATCTACATTTCTGTAGACTTTGTGAACATGAATGCTTGCTTGGAAAGTTCCTGGATAGCTTTGAAGTCTGCAAGGCTGTGATCTTGCCCTCAGGATCTGGCTGGTGTTGGTCAATTGCCTGTCTCCTTGCAAAAGGAGGGTAATGTGAAGCCAGAACAAACATGGATACTTCCTGGACCACAGCTCTTGAGTTCCCTTGAAGTTCCCTCCACAGCCACACCTGTTCTCTCTGCCAGACCCGTCCCCTGGCCCAGAGCCTGTAGAGGAACCAGATCTCTGGGGGAGGCACAGGATGTGTATGAGCTTTGAACATGTATGAGCTTTGGCTTCAAACAGATATAATTTCAATCTTAGCTCTGCCAGTGACTTGCTGTGTGACCTTGGGAAGTAAGTTGCCATTTCTGAACCCTGTTGTCCTGTATCTATTTAGCAGAGAGAGTAAATCTCTACCTGACAGGGTCTTTGTATGAAATGACACAGGTCATGTCTCTAGCCACGTAAATAGCTGAATCACTTTATTTAATGAGATAGTAGGAATCTCGTCCTTAGATGAGATAAACCATATAAAGTGTTAGGTCAGTGCCTAGGTAAGAACTCGCCTCTAATGGCTACTATCATCATCATCATGTTGCTCATTTTCATCACCATCTCAATCATTTTATTCCCTTCCCTGTGACCTCCAGGTGGCAGCATGGGGCCGTGGAACCACAGCGCTCCCCCTCAGGCTGTCACTTCAAAACTGTGAGCGGGCAGGACCCTTGGGTGACACTCCTTGGGTGACACTAACCTGAGCTGTCACCATGCTAGCCAAGTGGGGAGCACTTAAACCCCTTATTTTCATCCTTAGGAGCTTCTGCAGGAAGCAGTTATCCACATCGTATATGGATGAAAGGTGGGCTCGGGTGGGAGGAGCCACTAGGGGGCGTGGAGCCAGGAATCAAAGCCAGTCTCCGCTGCCTGCCGGCTGGGGCACTTGCCCACTATGCTGGAGCCTCCGAGTGGGTTCCAGCATCTCACCTGGCAGGTAGTGAAGTGAGGCCAAGGAGCGAGGGGACTAGCCCCAGGATCGGGCCCCTAGGAAGGGCTCCTTCCCACAGAGCCCAGTCTCCGGGAGTGGCCCGTCAGCCACCGCCCCAGCCCTGGCTTGAGGCTCCGCCTGGGCTCCCTGGAGGGTCTTGGCAACCTCAGGGAAGCATCCCATGACTCCTCTCCTTCTGCCTTGCCCAATGGGACCTCTTCTGATCTCCAAGTAATCTTTGCTACCAGGAGCCAAAGTGATTTGTGGAAACTTCCTCCAAATCCCCAGCTAATCCTCTTCTTTTAGCGAAGTCCTTTAGCAATCACATTTGCTGCTTGGTGGCCTCTAATCCCTTTATTCCCAAATGTCCTGGGGGGGCACATGTACAGATGTGTGTCCCTGCTGGGGCCTCTTAAGCTGGTCCAGGCCAGAGCAGCATGTCTGTGACCACCAGCTTGTCCCACTCAACTTCGATCTGCGCTCCTCCCTCCTAGGGGTCTCGCTTTAAAGTTGGCCAGGGAGAGGCCTTAGGTCTGTGTCCAGTGGTCTCTGGATAGGACCTGCTGGCCATCAGCCGAGAAGCCCCAGTCCCCTGGCCTCTCCACGCTGATTGACTCTCAGAGGGATCCTCATGTTTGAAGTTAGGGCCTCAGTTGCCTCCTCTCTTAAACAGGGATAATATTAGTTGTACTTCGAAGGCATGCAATGAGGAGTTACCAAGGTAATATATCCAATGAGGTTAAAGAAATCAGAATCAGTTAGCTATGGTTACCTAGAGTATCTGCCTGCCACCCCCATGCCTCAAGGACTCCGATCTCTCCTACCTCTAAAGGGGTGGGTCCTGGGGGACACAGATGCTCACGAAGGCTGAGAGATGCGATGTGGGGCAGTTATTCAGCAAGCTGAGCCCACTGTGGGCTTTGCAGGTTCTGGGGAGTCCCTGTCCCTCAACAATTCTGGCTGGGAAGGGGTCCAAGAACCTGCAGCTGTAAGAAGGTGCGCTGAACAGAGGGGAGATTCGAGATGTGGCTACACAGGGCCAGGGAGGCAGGAGCTGGGGAGGGGTGGCATCTGCCTCCCAGCCAGAACAGAGAGGGTGGTCCCAGCAGTGCCCAGGCAGTGGGGGAAGCCACAGGCTCAGGCGGGCGGCAGGGGAGACGCAGAGGAGCTGGGCAAGGCAACTCTGTGACCTGGGATAATTTATTTAATCTTTGAGCGCAGTTACAGTATATATTTTGTGACCCACAAATCAACAGGGTTCCCACTGTCCCCAAGAATGAGATAAGATTGGCTCTAGCTCCCTGTGAGAGTTCAAGTTCAAGTCCCTCCCAGGGATTTATGCTGGTGCCCTGGCCTCCTGCCCCTGAGCTCTCTCCCCCTCCCCTCTGAACTCTGCAGCTGCTCTCTTATCTCTTCCTAGGTGTTGACCTGATCATGGAATCCTTTTTCCTTTCCTTATGGCCATGCAACACTGGGAAAACCTGAAAACAAAACTCACCCTCTCCAGGAGAGAAGGTTCCAGGCCTTTTCTGGGATCATGCCTTGCTTAGAACAAAGCTTAGGACCTCATCCCGGTCATCGAGGAGCTGCCCCTCCCAGGGACACACAGGCATGTCCTTCTCCACATTCTTCTGCCCATGTGTCTTGGCAGCTCGTGTGTCAGATACACAAGACCATGGCTTCAATTTCCTCAGAAACGTGGCATAATGAACGTGACTGAAATCTTTCTCCTCTCTCAGCCTAGAAATCCTCGACACACTCTATTCCCTGGATTTCCTCTAAGGAAACTGACATGCAAGGAATAGGGGTCTTGCTCCCTCATCAGCCATCAAAAGTGATTAAAACATGCGTTGCCTTCCATCAATAATTTTCTATTTAACTATAACAGAAACATTTTGCTCACAATAAAATTTTATGCAGGAACTCCAATACATATTTAAAACATGAAAACAGAACTGCTTGGCTGAATCTGGGAGAGGCAGAGGGAATGATAATGCCTGCTCCTGGGCTTGTCTCTCCCAAACCCCAGGGAATCTCTGAGGCACTCTGGGCTCTGGAGAACAGAAAGAGAAATAAAAACTGTGTCTTTAGCCAATGTAAAGTCATCCAGCTTAACTCTTAGTAAGATAAATGTAAATTAAAACTGCACTGAGATACTATTTTTGCCCTATCAGATTGGCAAAGATCCAAAAGTTTGGGAATGTTTTATTTTGGCAAAGGTATAGGAAACAGGCACTCCTATGCATTTTAGGGGAGACTCTAAATTAGTGTAGTGCCTGGAAAGGGCAATATGGCAATATACATAATATAAATGCACATACCCTTAGGCCTAGAAATTTCATGAGCAAGAATTTATGCTACAGATTATCTCTGCACATAAGGGAAGTAAGCTTATAGTACTGTTTGTTAACAATGTCAAAGGCGGTAAACAACCTAAATGTCCATCAATGGGTAAATAAATAGTATGTGATTAAACTAATGTACCCATACCATGGAATATTACAGAGTCATTAAAATTAGAAAATTCTTTGTGTTGATCAGGAAAGGTCTTCGAAACATATTGCTAAGTGAATTTTTAAAAAAACAAGAAAACAGAACAGCATGCAAAGTATGCTACCATTTAGTGTAAAAATAAGTGGGGAGAGGATATGGAGGTATTTTCTTGTAATTGCACAAGATATTTCTGAGAGGATAGTAAGAAACAAGTAACGCTGGCTTCCTAGAACCAGGTGGCCGGAGAATAGGGATGGGATAGAGACGTTTATTGCATACTCTTTTGAATTTTGAATAATGTAATTGTGCATTCCTATTCAAAACTTAAAAATGTTTAAGACAACAAAAAGAAAATCATTGCATGAGAGAAAACAAAAGTGTACGTTATTCTTCCGCTTTATACATAGAATAATCTGTACTCTCAAAGAATCCAAAAAGTAAAAATACAAATAACATTTTTAAAGATTACCTAACAAGTAAGCCCAAGACTCTTAAACTCCAAAGTTGTGGATTTCTGGCTCCTGCTTAGGGTGTAGAAAGCTGCAAAGGGCATTGCTCTCATCCTTTTACCAAAAGAAAAGGCGAGCAATCTGCAAAATGACTTTTCTTGATCTCATCAGAGAACTGGGATTGCAAGTAACAAACTAACCCAGAATGTAAGAAAAAACAGGCACCTCCAAAGGGAGACAGAACACAGGTACTTGCTTACATGTCGGACTCCATACAAATTGGAAAGAATTCAGCCAAACTTCCTAACAAATATGTGGGGGCTGTATAATCATCTAGACCCCTTGGAAGCTGTAGACATAAGGGGAATCCACACTCCATTGCAATCTCTTCTCCATGGACCACACTGGATGCTCACAAGAAAGGAGGAGGGTGAGAGACATGATCAGACCTCTCTCTGGGCTCAAGAGAACAGTGTTGCAGGAAAGCTCAAAGTTCCACACAGACCCTTCTCCCTATATCCCCTATGGGAAAAAAAAAAAAAACTATTGGAGAAAAGACAGCAAACTTTGTTGTCCTTAGGGAACAAGTGAAAATCTATCACAGCTGGGAGAAGAGAAGAGTAAAAACCCTCTGCCCTGGGTGAGGGGAAAAAATATGAGCAGACCAGTAGAGTCTGCTACAGAGAGGAAAGGGACAGGATCACTGAAATATCTCCACCCCAAGACACAGGGTCATAGCTTCTGCCTAAGACTGAAGCTGAAGCAGAATAGCAGACAGTGCCCTCAACCCTGCCCTGTTCTTCAAGTTCAGGCTAAAAGGGTTAAGTAACAAGTAACAGCAATTTATTGCTGGGGGAGGATCAAGAGTATGAGGAGAAATTTTCTTGAAGGTGTAGCCACAAAGGGAAGTTCTGAAGCTGATGGTGAAACAGACATTAAGCAACACCCTCTGGCAAACCAGCTACCACCCTAAACATAAGGCACTTCAAGAGAAATTTAAAGCCTGTAATGCACTAACAGTAGCCATAGTGACAGTAAAACCCAAACACAGCTCAATTCCTGACTAGTTTGCTCAAACCTCCATAACAAAGGCCCAGAAAACGACAAGGCATGCCCATTTCCAGCCATAAAGTACTATTTACCTCAGTCTGTACTGTTCTGCACAGTATGTCTGACTTTCAACAAAGAAGTTACAAAGAACACAAAGAAGCAAGAAAAAAATAACACCCTATAAAGAGATAAGACAATCAGCAGAACTAGACTCAAACATGCCAAAGATGTTGAAATTATCATACAAGAAACATAAAAGCACTCCAGCTAATATGTTAAAAGTTTTAGTGAAAAGGTGGGCAACATGTATAGTCAAGTCAGTAATTCCAGCAAAGAGAGCAAAACTAGAAATAAAAAACAAATGGAAATGCTAGAAATGGAAAACTATGAGCTGGAGAATGCTGTTGAAAGATTCATCCGTAGAGTTGACACAGCTAAGAAAAGAAACAGTGGATTAGAAGTCAAGTCAATAGAAATTATTCAAACAGAAACACAAAGAGAAAAACAAGTGAAAAATGGAACAGAATTGAAGACCTATGGGACAATATGAAACAGTGTAACATGGATGGAAGTGAAATCCCAGAAGGTAAAGAGAGAGAGAACAGGGCAGAAGCAGTATTTGTAGGAATGGTTGCTCAGAGTTTTTAAAAATAAGAATAGACACCAAACCAGATTCCTTAACCTAAGAACAGCAAACAGGATAGAAGAAAAATAAGAGAAAGAAGGAAGAGAAAGAGAGGCAGGAGGAAGAAGAGGAGTAAGCTTAAACATATTATATTCAAACAGCTGAAATTCAAGAACAAAGAGAAAATTTTGAAGGTACCCAGGGAAATATGACACATAACATAGAGAAACAAAGGAGAGAGTATAGCAGGCTTCTTTTCAGAAACTACGTAAGCCAGAGGACAATGGAACAATGTCTTAAAAAGTGCTGAAAGAAAAAAAGGAAAAAAAGACTTTAACTCAGAATCTATTCTCACTGAAGATATCTTTCCAATATAAAGGAGCAATAAAAAATTTTCAGGAAAATAAAAACACCAAGTCCATTGCCAGCAGACCAGTGCTACAAGAAATAGCAAAGGAATTTCTTTAGAAGAAAGTGTATGATAGTAAACAGAAACCAATACCTACAAAAAGAAGTAACAAGCATTGGAAAGGGCATAAATGAAAATAAATTTTCATTTGCTCCACAAGATAATTGTCTGCCTGAGGCAAAATGCTTATAATATCATGGGTATTTGTAGCACATATAAAAGGAAAATGTAAGACAACACTGGCACAAAGGATGGGAGAGAGAAATCAGGAATATATTGCTGTAAGACCCTTACTGTACAAATGAAGCAATATGATAGTATTTGAAGTTAGACTGTGATGAATATTTATATTATAAGTATTAGGGAAACCACTAAAATAAATTTAAAATGAAATAAAAATAACCCAATAATAGATATAAAATAGAATAAGTAATATTCAATCTGAAAAAATAGAAAAATAAGGAAAAATGAAATAGAAAAAAGGCTAGCAAGATTGTAGATTTTAATCCAAACATATCAGTAATTATATTCGATGTGAATTGCCTAAATATACTGTTATAGACTGAATTGTGTCTCCCTAAAACCTATTCGTTGAAGCCCTAACCACTAGTATCCTAGAAGGTGACTATATTTGAAGATAGAACCTTTAAAGAGGTAGTTAAAGTTGAATGAGATGATAAGAATAGAGCCCAATCCATTATGACTAGTGTTCTTATAAGAAGAGAGATACCAGAGATATGCACACACAGAGAAAAGACCACATGAAGACACAGGGAGGAGGCAGCCATCTGCAAGCCAAAAAGAGAGGCTTCAGTAGGAACCAACCCTACTCTCACCTTCATCTTAGACTCCCAGCCTCTAGAACCGTGAGCAAATACATTTCTGTTGGTTAGACCACCCAGTCCATGATATTTTGTTATGGCAGCCCTAGCAGACTAATGTGTACACAAATTAAAAAGTGCAATTGTCAGATTGGATTTTTTTAAAGATAAAACTATATTCTGCCTCTTATTATATAGTTAGGATAAAACTAAAATGATGGGGAAAGATATATTATGCAAGCCTTATTTAAAAGTAAGCTGGAGTGGCCACATTAATATTAGACAAAATAGACTTCAGAACAAGAAATATTACTAGTCATAGAGGTGGCCAATAAACAATGATTATAGGGTAATTCCACTGAAAGACATAATAATCCTAAATATGTGTGCAACTAAAATAAGAGCTTAAAAATACATGAAGCAAAAAATGATATAACTGAAAGGAGAAATAGACAAATCCACATTGTACTTGGAAACGACAATGCTCCTCCATAAATAACCAATAAAAGTAGTAGTCAGAAAATCTCTAAAGATATAGAAGACCCAAACAATACTGTCAATTAACTTCATCTGAGTGATATTTGTAGAATAGTTCACACAACAAGAGCAAAATACTCATTCAAGAACACATGGAATAGTCACAAAACAGATAATATTCAGGGTCAGTTTTAAAACTTATACATTCAAAGGAATTTAAATAATAGAAAATAAGTTAATTGACCACAGCAGAATTAAACTAGAAATCAAAACCAAGAAGTTATCTGGAAAGTCCTCAAATAGTTGGAAATTTTAAAACACCCTTCTACGTAATCTATAAGTCAAAAGGAAGTAACAGAAAATTAGAAAATAATTTGAACTGAATGAAAATATAAACACAATATCAAGCAATCAAGCATTGTGTGATACATTTCAGTCAGTACCTTGAGGGAAAATGTATAGCACTAAATACTTACATTAGGAAAGAATAAAGGTATAAAATAAATGACTAGTCTTCCACCTTATAAATCTAGAATAGAAAAGCAAATTAAACTCAAGTCAGGCAGAAGAAAGAAAACAATATCAATATAAGAAAGATTAGAAATAAATGAAATTGGGCCAGGCGCGGTGGCTCATGCCTGTAATCCCAGCACTTTGGGAGGCCGAGGCCGGAGGATGACCTGAAGTCAGGAGTTTGAGACCAGCCTAACCAACATAGTGAAACCCCGTCTCTACCAAAAATACAAAAATTAGCTGGGCGTGGTGGTACATGCCTGTGATCCCAGCTACTTGGGAGGCTGAGGCAGGAGAGTCACTTGAACTCAGGAGGCAGAGGTTGCAGTGAAACGAGATTGTGCCACCCCATTCCACACTGGGGAACAAGAGCAAAACCCTGTCTCAAAAAATAAAATAAAAATAAAAAATAAAAATACATGAAATTGAGGACAGAAAAGCAATATAAAAAAGTCAGCAAAATGAAAAGCTGGCTCTTTGAAAAAAAATTAATGAAATCAGTTAACTTCTAAGCCAGACTGAAAGAGAAGACCAAATCACCAAGTGCATTAAATATTTCAGTTTTTAATTCTGCAATATATGCAATATCTATATTTTGAAGTTTATAAAACACTGATGAAAGACATCAAAGGAGGCCCAATATTAACATGTCAATTCGCTCCAAATTGATCTATAGATTTGATTCAATTCCAATAAAACTCCCTGCAAATTGTTTATACAAATTGACAGTCTGAGGCTAAAATTTGTATGGAAAGGCAAAGGAACTTGAATGGCCAAAACAATTTGGGGGAAAACAAAAGCAAAACAATTTGGGGAAAAACAAAAACAAAGTCATGCTACCTGATTTCAGGACTTACTATATTTATCATAAAACTAGAGTAACGAGGTCAGTATATGATTTTGGAGGGAAAAAGAAAAAAATAGATATGTCAATGGTACAGAATAGAGTCCAGAAATAGATACACACATATAGTCAACAAATTTTTTACACAAATACAAAGGAAAATCAGTAGAGAAAGGATAATCTTTTCACAAATGGTACTGAAACAATTAAATATGAATAGGCAAAAAGTAAACTTCCAATCCATACTTCCCACTCCTATGTAAAAATTACCTTAAAATGGATCATAAAGCTTAATGTAAAGGTATAAATCTTTTAGAAGGAACACAGAAGAAAATCTTTGTGACTTTGGGCTAGGCAAAAATGTCCTCAACTCAATACTGGAAGCATGATTCAGAAAAGAAAAAAATTGATAAGTTGATTTCATCAAAATTTTAATAACTTCTGTTTGAAAGACACTGATAAGAGAATGAAAAGACTAACCACAGACTGGCAAAAAAATTTTGCAAATCACACATCCAAGAAAGGATTCGTATCCAGAATATAAAAAGAACCCTCAAAACTCAATAGTAAGTAAAGAAGCAACCAAATTTTTTAAAAGGGAGGGCAAGTACTTGTAACAAAATAGATTTGTAGATGGCAAATAACTACTTGAAAGGGTGTGTAGTCTGGGTGTGGTGACTCACGCCTGTAATCCCAGCACTTTGGGAGGCCAAGGCAGGCAGATTGCCTGAGGTCAGGAGATGGGGACCAGCCTGGCCAACATGGCAAAACCCCGTCTCTACTAAAAATACAAAAATTAGCCGGGCATAGTGGTGCACGCCTGTAGTCCTGGCTACTCAGGAGGCTGAGGCAGAATGGCTTGAACCCAGGAGGCGGAGGTTGCAGTGAGCCTAAATCGTGCCACTGCACTCCAGTCTGGGTGACAGAGCAAGACTCCGTGTCCAAAAAATAAAAACAAAAAATGTGTACAACATCATTAATCATTAGCGAAATGCAAAATAAAACCATAATGAGATATACAATTAAAATGGTTAAAATAAAATAACCTGACAAATCCAAGTGCTGACGAGGATGCAAAACAATTGGAATACTCATTCAGTGCTGGCGGAATGTAAAAGGGTACAGCCACATTGGAAAAGAGTTTACTGGTGTCTTATAAACTTAAACAAACATCTAACATACAGCCCAGTTATTCTATTCCTAGGATTTACTGTAGGGGAAAACAGATTCACAGAGAAATCTGCATGTTTACTGCAATTATAATCATAGTGGCCCCAAACTGGAAACCCAGATGTCCCTCAACTGGGCAATTGATAAACTGTAGTACGTTCATGGAGTACTATTTGGCAATAAAAAGGAGTGAACTAACATGCTGCCGCAGGGATGAATCTCAAAAGTATTATTATGCTAAGTGAGAAAAGCCAGACATGCTTCCATTCATATGACATTCTGGAAAAGGCAAACTATAGGAGCAAAAAACGGCTTAAGTGATTGCCAGTAGCTGGATGTATGGAGATCAATACAGAGTAGATGGGGAAGTGTTTAGAATCTTGGGACCATTCGGCTTATATCTTGATTGTGGTGCGGGTTACACAAATAAATTTATTTGCCAAAACTCACAGTACTGTATACTAAAAAGACTGAATTACTCTATGTAAATTATACTTTAATTGTTAAGAAACAGTGGGTGGAGGGGATGGCTATGCACCTATCTACTTATGTTCTAGAACTTCCCCATGGCCACACAGCTTATAGGGGATATAACCAGGATTCCACCTGTCCATTTTCAAAGCCCACGTTCTTTCCACAGAAGCCCTCTGCCTTTTTTTAGAGAAAAGTAAAACAGCACTTATATTGTGCTTTACTGTTTAGAAAGCACTTGTTAAAAGTCCTTTTCCATGGCCCAGCTCATTCAATCCTCACAAAGCCCTCTGCAATATTATCACCACTCTCCTGTAATAGATGAAGAAATTGAGACCGAGAGAGGTTTGATGAGCTGCACACGGTCCTCCAGCGAGTCAGCGACAGGCCTAGAGCTTCTGACTCTAGTGATGGTTCCTGTCCCCAATAGCTGTAAACCCTGGCATGGAGGGTGCTGTCCCCAGGGACTTGCACACTGTCTGGATTCCTCTGTGACCCAGTGGCCCCTCCAGGAAGGGTCCTCATCCCAAACTCAGGCAAGCATTTACCCACTCATCCATACACTAAGTAATGTCCTATTCTCCAAGAGCTGCTGGAACCACTGTCTTGGGAAGGGCAGCTCAGGGCTCTGCAGCCCCCAGCACAGCCCGGCTTCCACTAGGAAATTACCTTAGGTTTGAGTCCCTTTGGTCAACTCCTGTCGTCTTTCTACCAGATCCCAACCCTGTCTCTCCCTTTCCCAATCCCTGGTTCTTGAGTCTGTAAGACTCCTTCTGCTGATGTTCTCTGGGTCTCAAATTTGGTCCTGTCTTTAGGCACACACCCACCCATTTTTCTCTCTCTCTTCAGTTGTTTGATACCGGGACCCAGCATCTGTCTGCAACTCAGCTTAAGAGACCTGGAGCCAAGTGCTTCCCCTCTTCCTCCCTTTCTGAGTTACTGCCTGGAGACCTTTGCAGCTCTGACAGTCCCAGCACCCAGATCACACGGCAGGCACCTGCTCACCCTGTAGGTAGGAGTCCCCCAACCCATACTTAAGGCATTGGTGTTGGTAATTTAATTTAAATGCAGAACAAAAGATGCTCATCCTGGTAACAGTTCATCGTATTGTGTTTCTCAGGCTTGCCCTAAAATATCCTGAATCTTGCTTCAGTCTTCCCTTACCCGAGCTCTCAGCTTTGGGTCTCCTGCAGTTAGGGTACCTCTGCTCTCTGTGACTTCTTGGAAGCTAGAGAGCAAAGTGCTCTTTCTGACCTGGTTCCCCCAGCTGCTACCCTGGCAGGTGTCTCTCAGAGCTCTCTCTTGCCCTCATGCCATTTACCATAATATTAAGTGTTCAGTGAACTTGGAGGCAAAAATATAAACGAACAAACTCACAGTTTCCTCTTTGTTTCTCCTGTTCCTCCTGTCTGTCTGCCTTTCTATCCACCATGCTAGGTAAGTCTGAATCAGCCATAGAGAGTCATGGAATTTTAGCTGTTGGACCATGTGACTGCCTCTGTGTGTGTGCGCGGATGTGTGGATGTGTATGTGCGTGTGTGTGTATGTGTGGGGGGTATGTTTATACAAAAGAAGTGTGTGAGAGACAGAAGCAGAGGCAGGAAGAAATGAATAGGAATGACACGTTTTTGTTTCTTGAAGGGAGGGAGCCAGAAATTACATCCGCTCAAAAATATCCTGCCTCTTTCGTAGATAGATATAGCATCATGAGTAGATGTATCACTGAATGATACTTTCAAAACAAATCTGGGAAGGTCACTTGAAGAGGCTGCCACTACTGGCTCTCTCCCCTTCCTCTAATGTCCCCCAGTCCTTCATTCCCTCCCAGAGCTCTCAGACTACGGTCAGGAATAAGAGGTGGGGGAAGTGTGCAGACTTCCCACTAGGCATTCTGGAAAGGGGAGAATAGCAGGAACAATGGTGCTGCTTAAAACAGACTACTGGCCAGAGGCTCCGGGTGACCAAACGTCTCCCTCACAGAGAGGCACTCAAGAAGCCACGTCTCCCTGTTATAGAGAAGTACAAGCTCAGCACAGGAGGCCAGCCCCATAGAAATACATTTACCAGGTGTGCTGGTTGGTTGCAGGTAACTGGAGCTTAAGAATACTTGACTTAGTTCCAAGGGGTAGAGTAAAATCATTTAATCCCCGGTGAGGTGCTGGCAGCTGCCAGCCAGAAGGGACTCCAGCCCCCGACAATGGGAGGCATAGCGGTCAGTACCAGCTGAGCATCAGTTCCACTTAGACTAACGTGCAACTGATCCTTCCAACAGCCCACAGAGGTGACACTGCCATCCCATCTACAGCTGGAGAGACTGAGGATAGGAATGAGTCAGTGATTTATCCAGGGTCTAGTGGTCAGTCATGGCAGAGCTGGGCTTTGTCTCTTCAAAGTGTCAAAGAAGGTCCCCTGCCTTTTACTCACTCCATGTGAAGAGGTAAGAGGTTCTGCTGGCATGGAGCCCAGCCTCATCTGTCAGCAGAAGCCCCAACCAGCTGTGATCATGGAAGGGCAGCTCCTGGGTCCTAACCCCTGTGAGAACAGAGAGCTGTCAGATAGCTGCAGATCCTCCATGAAGAAGCAGGGGCTAGGGGACATTTTGCAGTTCTGAGCTTCTCAGCTCCTGGCTCATGTGGAGCACCCTTCCAGTGCCTCAAGGCAAGGCTCAGCATTGGTCCCTCCAGCTTGGCTGTGGGCTGGGACACCTCTCTTACCTGGGCAAGTAGCATCACCCTTTGCTGTGTGTTCTGAGCTTCTTAACATCTGTATTCATTGGCTTGAGCTGCTATAACAAAATACCCTAGACTGAGTGGCTTATTTCTCACAGCTCTGGAGGCTGGAAGTCCAGGATCAAGGGAGCGGCACTGTCAGGTTCTGGTGAGGGCTCTCTTCCTGGCTGGCAGGTGGCCACCTTCTTGCTGTTCTTGCTGTGTCAGAGACAGAGAGAGAGAGAGATTCCATTGTTTGTTCTTATCAGAGCACCAATCCCATCTAATCGGGACCACAACCTTAGGTCTTCATTTAGCATTAGTTATTTCCTTAGAGGCCTCATGTGCTGGGATTTAGGGCTTCAACACACGAATTGTAGGGGAACACAAAAATTCAGGTCATAACATCTTTTGGAGTCAGACTTGGGTTCCGTTTTAACCTCTTCCCCTCTCTAGCTCTGTACCTTGGAAAAGTTCATGCCTCTTATATTACTTTCCTGTTGTTGCTGAAACAATTTATCACAAAATGAGTAGTTTAAAATGACAAATATGTATGATCTCACAGTTCTAGAGGTCAGACACCAAAATCAGCCTCACTGGGGTAAAGCCAAGGCGGAGGCAGGGCTGCGCCCCCTTCTGGCTCTAGCTAGGAGTGTCTTCACTTCCTTGCCTTTTGCAGCTTCTAGAGGCTGCCCATGTTCCTCGGCCCATGGTACCACATCACATGGACAACAGCTTCCATGGACACATCTACTCTCTGACTCTGACCCTCCTGCTTCCCTCTTGTAAGGACCCTTGTGATGCCATTGAGCCCACCTGGATAATCAGGGTCATCTCCCCATCTCAGGATCCTTTACCTGATCGCATCTGCAAAGTCCCTTTTGCCATGTGAGAAAACCAACCTACAGGCTTTACAGATGATGATGTGGACTTCTGATTTACTTTGGGCTTTGTGGGCTGAGGGCATCCTGAAGTGGCCCAGCTTGGGGCCTCTCCATCCTGTTTATTAAGCTGGCCTGGATCATCCTGAACCTTGCTTCGGATTTCTCCTACACAAGGCTCCCCGCTCCGTGCCTTGGCATTGGGTCAGCTGCTGTTCTGCCCTCTGGGCGTCACTGGAGACACCGCAGCAATGCACAGAGCAATGGCTCCTGCTGACCCAGCCCCAGACGGTACCTCCGGGGGTTTTCTCTTGCCTCTCCATGTGCCTGAAGACGAGGCATGTTCCTACTGAAGCTGGGACTCAGCAACACCTGACCTTCCTCTCAACTCCTCCCAGCCTCTGGACTGAGGCTGACCCTGAAGTCCCAAGTCCAATTCCCAGCCACACCTGCCCCACACTGAGGCCTGAACCAGGAGGGCTTGGGGCCCACGGCAGATGGTCGAGCATGAAAATCCTGCAGGCCCAGGGCCACATGGTGTACCAGCGGAGACTGCAGGTGGGGGTGGGGTTGTCTCCCTCTTCATGGGTCTTTCCCCTGTGGGCAGCCCCCACCCCCAGCTTCAGAAACCCAGCATCTTCACACCTCCCATCCCCTGAGAGCAGATGTGACCAGCTTAGCTTGGTGCTGCCTCAGGCTTTGGGGCTTGTCCCCAGATCTAGGCCACAAGCCTCCCATCGCAGGGAGTGGGGAAGGGGTTCAGGGCCATGGACTCACCGGAGGGGCAGGGAAGGGCCGCTGACCCTGAAGCAGCCCTGCCACACACAGCTGGTGAGGGCAACCAGGGTGACATCTCCAGACTAGAGCCAGGCAAAGCCGCTGTTCAAGGCTGGAGCCCCCAGGGATTCGTCAAGGCCTCTGAGTGGGGGCTGTGGTGGGGTGGCGGGTCAGCCTCTGTGAGTGAAACCCGTGGCTCTCCAGATCTCCCAGTGTGGCCTGGGCCTGTTGTTGCCTTCAGCACTGGAGAGGGAGGGGGGCTGAGAGAGCCTCTCTTCCTTCACAGTTTGAGCTGCGCCTTCACCAGCTGTCTGGTGTCCTGTTTCCCTTGGGCTGAAGCTACATGGAGAAAAGGACACTCCAACTGAGCCCCTGCAGGCAGGAAAGCCACACAGGTAGAGTGACCACACACTTTCCTGCCTAGAACCTCCATGGACATCTCATGCCCAGCTTCCCAGCCGCCTCTGTCACAGCTCCTTCCGTTTCCCATGAGTTCCAACCATAACGGCCCAGTGGCCACACCCAAAATCACACACCTCTGTGCCTCTGAAATTGCACCTCTGGGCCTCTGGAAATGCGCCTCCGTGCCTCTCAAAATGCACCTCCAGGCCTCTGGGCCTTGGCATATTCTCCGCCTCTGCTTCTGCTGTCTTTCCTTTGCTCCTCCCCCTCAGGGGGCCTAGCCATCCCTCAAGCCCAACTCAAACAGCTGCTTCTTCTTCTCTTTTGGTGCCCCTCTTGTACCCCGAATGTGATTACTGCTCCTTCCTCAGTGTCCCCAAAGGGTATATGCAGCTCTTCCCTGACACGCAGGACACTGGCAGAAGTGTGGTCTCTGTGTGCCTGGCTCTCCCCGGGATCGTGAGCATTGTGAGGGTGGGAAGCAGGTCTTATTTTTCGAAACCCCAAGGACTGCCACAAAGCTGGACTAAAGGAGGTGTTCAGGAGAGGTTCACTGCCTTTATAAGGCACCAGCTGTGTACAATGTGCTGCCCAAAGCATTAATGTTCTGATGTTTCAGCAACTTTGTAAACCAGGTGGAAAAACAAGATACCCACCCTGCCTGGCAGGAGAGGCTCTCACTAAATTGAACCAACGATGGCAAGATTCAAAGAAACAGAAGAGCAAGGAAAGCAAGCGTAGTTTATACTGGTGGTCTCCAGAGTGGAGCACGCCCACCAAATTCATTTGTTCCCAATGCAGGATCAAAATGTGGATCCTCTGTTTACGTTTATTTGTATCCTTTTACTTTTCCATGCTTTTTTAAAAGTTTTAATGTGTATAATACACAGATCTGTACAGTACTTTGTGTCATATAATTTGTAAATGAATACAATATACATTTAACGGGGCAAGCTGAAAGATGTTTTATTCATATAACTTTGGAATAAAATGGGTTTAAACTGTGCTAGGTGAGAGCCCTGTAGCAGGGGGAGCATCAGAAATGCTTCCTGGTGATGTGGGCGCCTCCCAGCCCCATTTCCCCTTCATTAAGGACATGGCCCCTCAGGGTCTGAGTTCCTGCCCAGATGACAAGCCCTTTCCATCCACTACCTGTGGCTCAGCCCCTGCCACCTGGTGCCACTATCTTTCCAAGCCAAGGCAGTGATGCAGGCACACCTTCTCCCGAACAGGGTACTTGGCCTGCCCTGCTCCCTCCTAGGGCCTCACCTCTGCCTGCAGGAAGGAGGGGTGGCTGGAATGGGTCTCTGCTGAAGCCAACCTGGGAGAACAGTTCCAACATGGGGAATGTGGATGGAATTCTTTTCTTCAGCTTTCCCAACAAAAATAACTTGGAATTTATGTCCTTGGACATGCTGTTCCATGTTTCTGCTCAAATTCCTCCCGCTGCTGCCTAGGAGCCTTTAGATTAGCAAACAGCCCAGTCTTGGCATTTGGAGGTCAGAGCCATCTATCACCACTGGGCACTTTATTTTAACAGGGATTCTTTAAGTCCCCACTGAGCACCAGGCCTGAGGCTGGGCCTTGGTGATTCCAGATGAACTCAACACAGAAGCAGAGAGGGGCAGGGACCTCTTATTCGTGATTTTGTTGTCATCTTTGTGCTGGGCACTTAGTAAAAGATGAAGGCCTCCCTGCCGACCTGTGAGGGACAGATGATCATTTTCCCATTTTACCAATGAGGAAATCAGGATCTGGCAGGCCGAATGTATGTCCTCTCCCCACCCCATCACCAGGAGGGATGAGGGATCCTACCCGAGAGGCTGCAAGGCTCAGAGTGGTGAGGCCAGAGGAGAGGTGAGACAGGCTGATATTTGGCTCTGGCCCTGACCCACTGAGAGCTTCCGGCTCCTCACCGGGCGATGAGGCAGGAGGGTCACATGTCTCCTGAGGTCTCTGCCAGCCCTGACCTTCTTGGCTCTGTCTGGGCTCATCCAACTCTACCCTGCCTTCTCCATCTTCCAGTCTGAGCCAGGAGCCCTTCAAATGGTAGGCCCCCCAACAGGGGACCTGGCACCACTGTGGCTTTTCTGAGAATTTGCAAACAATGGCGACAGGCAGTTTCCTTCCTGAGAAGTAGGGAGGCACACGAGCCTTGTTCTCCTCTGCGCCCATTCCACCACAGGTGCAGGGAAAAACTGTCACCCTTTCCTTGGTCTCCAGGCCTCTGTGGCATTCTGTGAATGAGTCTGAAAACAAGCCATTGCAGAGAGGGAAAAATAAGCCGCTTACCCCAAAATGGCTCTCTGAAGCTCTGCCGGCCACCTCCTCCCAGGCCTTTGCCACAGAGACACCCTCCTATGTTGGCAGGGCAGGTCACCCTAGGAATCCCGCGATTCTCTCTTAGGTGTGAGCTTGCAGCACTCCCAGGAGGACAGGCTGGGTCAGAAGCCCGCCTTCTGCTCTGATGAACTCCCACAGACCCAGCATGGAGAGGCCACAGACTCCCTTTTGCAGCTTTCCCTGGTGGAGGGACAGGTTGAGGGACAGGCTCCAGGCCAGAGGCACTCGGCTTCCATCCAGGGAGAAAAGCTGTGCAGACACGTTTCCCTCACTAGTCACCAGGACTGAGAGCAGGGAACGAGTGAAGCTGGGACAAGCCAGGCCATGGTGCCAGCTGTGCCTGAAGCAAATACTAACAACAGCTATAATTAGCAGTAATGACCTGAATGGCTAGCATACTGTGCTGATGGATTTACAACAGGGGCAGTGGGGCCGTGGAGAGAGAATTCGAAAGGTCTGTGAACCTGAATGGGGAAAAAATTTACATCCTTATTTTCACTAACCTTCCACTGAAATTGAGTATCTCCTGCTCTTCTGAATGTAGTCAACAGGCCTCAGACATTTTAGCAGCATCTGCGACTTGCCAGTAGAAATCAAAGTTACATTTCATATCACAGTGCACTTGTTACGATATCCGAAATTATTGTTTAAGCTAATCACTGCTTCAGAATTATGGGGGTTGCTAGATCTGTCACTAGATCTTGTTTATCGTGTTAGGAAGAATCTGTGATACCAGAAATTCTAACTGTTATAAAAATGTTATGATAACTGTATTTCAATGTAATTGGTGTTATCCTATGTCTTCTGTTTCATGAATTTAAAAATATAGCTCTGAGGAGGCATTCAAAGCTTCACCAGGCTGCCTTAACAAGGAAGAGAGGGGCTGCTCTACTCGCATGACCTTGAACAATGCTCCCAACCAGCCAGTGTGGTGGGGGCAGGGCTGGAAGGACCTAGGTTGGCCTGCATACATTTTGGGGGTGCAGGTCCCTTTGTTCAAACAAAAAGTTTTTCAGGGGCCTGGCGCGGTGGCTCACGCCTGTAATCCTAGCACTTTGGGAGGCCAAGGCAGGCGGATCACTTGAGGTCAGGAGTTCGAGACTAGTCTGGCCAACATGGTGAAACCCCATCCCTACTAAAAATACAAAAATTTGCCAGGCCTGGTGGTGCATGCCTGTAGTCCCAGCTACTCAGGAGGCTGAGGCAGGAGAATCACTTGAACCAGGGAGACGGAGGTTGCAGTGAACCGAGATCACACCACTGCACTCCAACCTGGGCGAAAAGAGCAAAAATTCCATCTAAAAAAGGAAAGAAAGAAAGAAGGAAGGAAGAAAGGAAGGAGGAAGGGAGGGAAGAAGGAAGGTAGGGAGGGAGGGAGGGAGGGAAGGAAGGAAGGAAGGAGAGAAAGAGAAAGAAAGAAGACCAGGAGAGAGAGGGGTTCCTAGCTCAGAGGGCAGAGGGCCGCACCAGCAGCTCAGGAGTTAAAAACATGGACTTAGAAAACTCTAGGTTCAAATACTGTTCCACCGCTTACCAGTGGTGTGTGCTGTCCAGCCTCCATTTTCACCTGGTAATTAGGAATAATAAAATTTCCCACATTTAAAGGTTGTTTTGAGTTAAATGAAAAAATGCATGTAAAGAGCTTAGCCTGACCCAGCAAACACTCAGTAAGTGGCTGTTGCTACCTGAGCCCTTTCTCTGGGGAAGATGTTTGCACCTGCCACAGCCTCTGCCCTCGTCATCCTTTCCCTCTAAGGCATCTCCCCACTGGAGACCACCTCCAGGCTTGTTTTCACCCTCCAGGCCTGAAACTCTTAGTTCTTCCAATCCTTTCCAAACATGTCACTTGGCATTCTTGGGGTGTTTTGGTAGCAGCAGTCACAGCTCACCCAGACAGCACACACTGTAGCTATTATCTAATCATCTAATAATTAGCTTGACATTTGTAAAGGGCCTTGAGGGATAACTGCTTGGGATAACTGCTGTTTTCAAATGCGAGGGTACTGTAATTTTGCACCTGTGCCAGGTAAAATGTGAGCAGGAGGGAACAGTGACCCAAGCCTCTGCCTGCCCTCAATTGTCCTTAGTATGTTTAAGCAGAAGCAGATTTACCCAGAAGCTAACAGAGCATAAACGTCAAGACCCCTTACCTGCACGGTCCTGTGTTTTCTGTAAAGTTTGCAAAAGTAGCATGTTTGCTTTTTTTGTTTTGTTTTTCTGAAGAGGTGCTTCAAAATTGTATGAGCTGCAGGCACCACAAAACCTAACCTACTCCTGGGTTTAAATCAGAGCTGTCTCTTGGATCAGTCCTGCCTGGAAGCCTACTTCTCCTATTGTTGCCATTAAGAACTGGCAAATGGGTTTGGGGCAGACAGGTTA
Organism: Colobus angolensis palliatus; assembly: GCF_000951035.1. Taxonomy (NCBI): domain Eukaryota; kingdom Metazoa; phylum Chordata; class Mammalia; order Primates; family Cercopithecidae; genus Colobus; species Colobus angolensis. The sequence goes on from NW_012118655.1 coordinate 902,907, forward strand.
AGGAGGGGGCTGCACTGTGGGCTAAACATGGTAATTTGCTGGATCAGAATGGAGCTACAGACTTTCCAGCATTAGGGAGTCAGAGTTCCCTGCTCTGCCACCTGCTGGCTGGAAGACTTGGGTGCAGCCACACAGTCTCAGTCCAGGAGTCCTCAGTAAATTGCCATTTAGAAGCCTGACCTGCCCATAGCACAGCCAGAGGTTACTATGAAGAGCAAACAAGCTCTCTGTCAATATGCTGAGGTGGCTGTTTGGTGGTGACTGCAAAAACACACAAAACATTGAGTTAGGAATTAAAAGGCCAGCAATAAACTCCCTCCCGAGCCCATGGCAAGTAAGTCATGCATGGAATGAGGTACATAGCTTTCGTGTGCCTTACTCGACTAAGAAATAAAATAGGGAAAATACTCCCTAGCCATCATTAGTAGGAGCACAGGTTGTGAGAGGTGAAAGCAGTCATCTGCCCGGACACCTGGGGGACCACAGTCTTCCCACTTCTACAGCCTCAGGCCTTTGGGAGTAGCCCCCAGGACAGATGACGAGGGAAAGGATATGGCTTTGACCACGACGTGGAGGACTGGGGTGAGAGGTAGATAAAAGCTCCCACAGCAACAAGGGCAGGCTCTCATTACTGCTGTTAGTGGCCCCACCTCCCAGCTGGGCTCAGACCCCAATGCCTTCTGATACCTTCCCTTCTGGTTTCCCCACATCTTATTAGTTAAGTCCTAAAATCCCCACTCTCAGTATCTGCTGCTTCATCCCCTCCCTCCTATTCCTACAGGCCATCTTCTGCTTCTGATCTGAACTGTAGCAACAGACATCTAACACAGGGCTTCCAACAAATGGGCTGCAGGTATGCTAGGGTTTTATATCCTTGGCCCTGGACACAACCAGACCAGGCTTGGGGAAGCTGGGGCCTCTGAACTAGCATCTTGCAGCCCGGGGAAGCCTCCTGTGGTACTCCCAGTATGCAATGCAAATGTCATCATTTTTATATTGCCTCTATGTGGAAAATCTGGGAAGTGCTGACCTCCCAAGGGCCCCTTTCTGCCCACTCAGACGCATCCTGGGCACTGTGGCCACATTTATTTCCATGGAGTCCAACTATAATAGTGCAGTTCGCCTTCAGAATGGCAGTCAAGATTCTGCACCAAATGACGGTTGCAGCAAGGCACACCTGGCCACAAGGGCAGGTGAAAAGACCCAATGCCAGGGTCCTTCTCACAGCGTGGTCCTGTGAGTTGCGATGTGTGGAGAAACATAGTCTGGGAGCACAGCAGACACGCTCCTTCTCCTAGGTTGTGGTTCTCAGATTCTATGGCGTACATGCATCACCTGCTACACTTGTGAAAAATGCAGATTCCAGGGCCTCCTCCCTTCCCCCTACCCCACCCCCAAACCCCCACCAAAATGTTAAACTAGGGGGTTTGCAACTAGTCCGAGAAATTGACATTTTTGAGAAGCATGCTGACCATGAATGCAGGTGTTACACAAACCCTACTTTGAGAAACAGTGCCCCAGTGACCAGAGCCAATTGCAGATTTCACCCAGTCAGCCCAAAAGATGAAACCCCGCAGATGGACAGGAATTAGCAATAAAAACTGTGTTTCAGCCTAAAACTTGAAATCAAATACATCACTTGGAATAATTCCATAAGAATAAGAGATCATTAAAATATGGAAAGTGGTTGAAAGGAAGACCATCTGTGCAAACCAAAGCATTTTCGAGGAACCAAAATAAGTTACTTAGACCCAAGAGCATTCTCCCAGAAGGGCAAACCGCATGAAAAATACAACATGTAATCCTAAAGAAAAAGGAAAGTCTTGAGATTCTGAAAATAAATTTTTTATAATCCATAACCAAAGCAGCCCATCGGGCAGACAAATACACAAACTGCTCTCTACAGTGCGAGCAGATGGAAGACACTGAATATGCACATGACCAAATATGAATGGCACGAGTTCCTTTAGGGGGTTCCCAAAGTGGCGTGAACTTCATCAATGGCATTATCATCTGCAGTGGGGATGATGCTTCAGCAACAATTCCAGCAGCTCAGGGACCTGTCCTGTCCTTCAGCTGGGAGGCTCTACAGGCTATCACCACCTTTTCTGATTCCCAGATGGAGGCACGGTCGGCTCACGAGAATGCCATAGATTTGTATCAGGCAAGTGGCACTGAACATCCGAAATCAAGACCGACTTGAAAAATAGAGATTGCACGTTCACCGTAATGTTATGGGATATTTGACCCTCAGTCGGCAGATGTTTGCCATCCTCACGGGTTATTCCTGCCATTTGCTCCTTTACTTCCTTTTGCCCACCACATGAACCATTTCATCACAGTTCGAAACTCTGCTCAGTATGTGGAGTGGAGCGGAGGGCTCAGGAACCATTCTAGGTGGTAATGGACTGTGACTAAATAGAGACCCAGGAGTGACCACAGAGTCCTTTTAACCAGGACAAAGCTGTGGTTCTTCCCCTTTGCTCGGGGACAGTGGAGGCCAGAGAAGACCAGGAGATAGTTCTGGAAGGGGTGACTCCACCTGGTTTACTAGCACTTTATTTGGGCTGGTTCACACCCATGGGATGGGCGCTCACTGATACTGTTTCCCCACAGGAAATGTAGGACTTCGTGACCCGCATCAACCTGAGATCTCAGTGACCTGGATCAGCAACGTTTCAGGGGGAGGTTGAGAATCAGCATAAAGAAGCAGTTAGCGACTGATACAGTGTGACTCTGTGTCCCCACCCAAATCTCATCTCAGTTTGTAATCCCCATGTGTCCAGTAATCCTCACACATCAAGGGAGGGACGTGATTGGATCATGGGGGGTGGTTTCTCCCATGTTCTCATAATAGTGAGTGAGTTCTTATGACAGCTGGTACTTTTAAAGTGTGGCACTTCCTCATTCTTGCTCACACTCTCTCCTGCTGCCTCATGAAGACCGTGTCTGCTGCCCCTTCTGTCATGATTGTAAGTTTCCTGAGGCCTCCCCAGCCATGCTGAACTGTGAGTCAATTAAACCGCTTTCCTTTATAAATTATGCAGTCTCGGGTATTTCTTCATAGCAGTGTAAGAATGGACTAACACAGAGATGGACCATGTTTTCAGCTTTTATGTGAGGCTCTATTTTTAACCAGGATGAAATATCTATCAGGGAAAGAAATAAAAAAGCCCTCAATGGGACCCTTTTAGAGGTATACTAAAAACACATCCTGATATAAGCAACTTCAGCAAAATCTCAGGATACAAAATCAATGTGCAAAAGTCACAAGCATTCCTGTATACCAATAACAGACAGAGAGCCAAATCATGAGTGAACTCCCATTCACACTTGCTTCAAAGGGAATAAAATACCTAGGAATCCAACTTACAAGGGATGTAAAAGACCTCTTCAAGGAGAACTACAAACCACTGCTCAATGAAATGAAAGAGAACACAAACAAATGGAAGAACATTCCATGCTCATGGATAGGAAGAATCAATATCGTGAAAATGGCCATACTGCCCAAGGTAATTTATAGATGCCATCCCCAACAAGCTACCAATGACTTTCTTCACAGAATTGGAAAAAAACTACTTTAAAGTTCATATGGAACCAAAAAAGAGCCCGCATTGCCAAGACAATCCTAAGCCAAAAGAACAAAGCTGGAGGCATCATGCTACCTGACTTCAAACTATACTACAAGGCTACAGTAACCAAAACAGCATGGTACTGGTACCAAAACAGAGACATAGACCAATGGAACAGAACAGAGTCCTCAGAAATAATACCACACATCTACAACCATCTGATCTTTGACAAACCTGACAAAAACAATAAATAGGGTAAGGATTCCCTATTTAATGGTGCTGGGAAAACTAGCTAGCCATAAATAGAAAGCTGAAACTGGATCCCCTCCTTACACCTTATACAAAAATTAATTCAAGATGGATTAAAGACTTAAATGTTAGACCGAAAACCATAAAAACCCTAGAAGAAAACCTAGGCAATACTATTCAGGACATAGGCATGGGCAAGGACTTCATGTCTAAAACACCAAAAGCAATGGCAACAAAAGCCAAAATTGACAAATGGGATCTAGTTAAACTAAAGAGCTTCTGCACAGCAAAAGAAACTACCATCAGAGTGAACAGGCAACCTACAGAGTGGGAGAAAATTTTTGCAATCTACTCATCTGACAAAGGGCTAATATCCAGAACCTACAAAGAACTCAAACAAATTTACCACCACCACAAAACAAAAAACATCAAAAAGTGGGCAAAGGATATGAACAGACACTTCTCAAAAGAAGACATTTGGGCAGCCAACAGACACATGAAGAAATGCTCATCATCACTAGCCATCAGAGAAATGCAAATCAAAACCACAATGAGATACCATCTCACACCAGTTAGAATGGCAATCATTAAAAAGTCAGGAAACAACAGGTGCTGGAGAGGATGTAGAGAAATTGGAACACTTTTACACTGTTGGTGGGAGTGTAAACTAGTTCAACCATTGTGGAGGACAGTGTGGCAATTCCTCAAGGATCTAGAACTAGAAATACCATTTGACCCAGCAATCCCATTATTGGGTATATACCCAAAGGATTATGAATCATGCTACTATAAAGACACATGCACGTGTATGTTTATTGTGGCACTATTCACAATAACAAAGACTTGGAACCAACCCAAATGTCCATCAATGACAGACTGGATTAAGAAAATGTGGCACATATACACCATGGAATACTATGCAGCCATAAAAAAGGATGAGTTCATGTCCTTTGTAGGGACATGGATGCAGCTGGAAACCATCATTCTCAGCAAACTATCGCAAGAACAGAAAACCAAACACCGCATGTTCTCACTCATAGGTGGGAATTGAACAATGAGAACACTTGGACACAGGGTGGGGAACATCACACACCAGGGCCTGTTGTGGGGTGGGGGTAGTGGGGAGGGATAGCATTAGGAGAAATACCTAATGTACATGATGAGTTAACGGGTGCAGCACACCAACATGACACATGTATGCATATGTAACAAACCTGCACGTTGTGCACATGTACCCTAGAACTTAAATTATAATAATAATAAAAAAAACATCCTGATAAATGCAAAATGGCCAAGTTTTAAGATAAGCATTGAGCTGGAGCCGAATATTGCTGTCATAGATACCCTTTGAGATACAATAATAAATAGGAAATTTTGTTTAAATGAGTAATAAGCATTACCCTTTTATTATTAAACTATTTAGTGGTCAGAAATCTAGTCTGCCCTTATAGTGCAGGAATAATGATGTCTTAGCATGGTCTGCTGTGAGATTGTACCTTGCATTTCACTGGGTGCTGCATATTTACAACACTCACTAGAAATCCATGCTCACTGAGACCAGCACACACTGCCAATACAGGCTTCTCATGATGGTGATGTTGTCCATATTATTAATCTTTCCTTTCTCTTGAACTAAAACAATTCCTTTTTAACTCCTTGATATAAAGAATTCCCAACCAGGACTTCTTAAAAGCCTCATGGCACATATTAAGTTAAATAACTAAAAGTGAAAAGTAGCTCTTACAGGTTAATTCTCCCCACCTGAGCGTAGGATCTACCCTGAGACTGCAGTGAGGATCAGCCTACAAACAGGTGCTCATGGGCTCTCAGAGAAGGGGTCTTGGAAGCTGTAAAAACATCAAGCCAGACAAGCCATTGCACTTAGCAGAGGAGGGAAGCCTAAGAGTTACAAGGTATTTCAGGCTTTGACTTGATTATGTAACCCTGAATAGAGCAACTGATCATCAACTGACCAATGGTGATTCAAACTGACAAGTTTAAACTAAATATGCAAAAGGCATTGCTATACACTGAGAAGAAAGTGAAGGCAAAGGTGCTACAGCCAGAAAGTGCTGAGCATGGGTGACAGTGGTCATGGTGGGCTACCTGGAGGAGGTGGGGTATGCCCCAGACCTGCAGGATCCTGCAGGTGTGAGTTGACTGACTAGAGAGACGAAAACATTGGCCGGTTGCGGGGGCTCATGCCTGTGATCCCAGCACTTTGGGAGGCCAAGGCAGGTGGATCACGAGGTCAAGAGTTCGAGACCAGCCTGGCCAATATGGTGAAACCCCATCTCTACTAAAAATACAAAAATTATCCGGGTGTGGTGGTATGTGCCTGTAGTCCCAGCTACTTGGGAGGCTGAGGCAGAAGAATTGCTTGAACCCAGGAGGTTTTAGTGAGCCAGATCGCACCACTGCACTCCAGCCTGGGCGACAGAGAGAGACTCTGTCTCAAAAAAAAAAGAAAACATTAACCACTGATTCCTTTGCAATTCCTGACCAAACACATCCCTCAGAAGTAAGCAACACAGTTTACTAAACTAAAAGACAGCCAAGGGAAGAAAGGGACAATAACTCGGCCCTTGTGTCTTTCATGAATTTTATCTCACTGGTGAAGATCCTGAAGCACATCATTCTGTGACTGCCCTAGGTCACATTGCTGGCTGATGGTAGGGTCAGATAAGCAAGGGCAATTCCAAGTCCCATAAGACTCCACGGGCCCCAACATCTCTTGTAACATAAAAGAGCTGCCTTCCTTTCTCCTGCTAATAGGAGAGTTGGGTTTGGCTATATAGTGAGGAGTTTGGCTTGGTTAGATTCTTCGAGCTGTCTCTGTTTTGTTATATTTTGTTTTGAAGGGTGATTTGTCCCCTCCAAATATCATGCTGGAAAGTGACCTCCAGTGTTGGAGGTGGGTCTAGCAGGAGGCGTTTGGGTTATGGGGGAGGATCCCTCATGAATGGCTTGGTGCCCTCCCCATGGTAATGAGTGAGTTCCTGCTCTATTAGTTCACACAAGAGCTGGTTGTTTCAAAGAGCCTGGCCTCTCTCTTGCTTCCTTCTCACCATGTGATATGTCTGTTCCCCCTTCACCTTCTGACAGGAGTAAAAGCTTCCTGAGGCCTCCCCAGGAACGCTGATGCCATGTTTCCGGTACAGCCTGCAGAACCTCTTTATAAAATTACCCGGCCTCAGGTATTCCTTTATAGCAGCACACAACAGACTAACACAAGGGGTTAGTGGAGGAGGGAAAGGGCAAAGAAGTCACTTCATTTTTTCCCTGGTGGTAGAACCTAGATGCAGGCAAGAAAACCTCGTGCCCCTGAGCAGCAGTGCCATGGCCCTCCCACTTGGATCATGCTCCTGTTGCCGCTAGAACAAGTTCCCACAACCTTAGTGGCTTAAAGCAACACACATTTACACCTTAGAGTCCCTTGGTCAGCAGTCTCACCGGACATCAGCAGGGCTGCATTTCTTCCTGGAAATGCAGGAAGAAATTTTTTGCCCCTTTCTGCCTCCTCTTGCTTGTGGCCCCTTCCTCCATCTCTGAAGCCAACAACAGCCGGTTAAGTCCCTCTCACGTCGCATCCCTCTGACCTGCTCTTCTGTCTCCATCTTCCACTTTTACGGACCTTGTGATTATGCTGGACTCACCCACCTAAGCCGGGATATAATCTCCCAATCTTAAAGTCAGCCACAACCTTAACATTATCCATAACCTGAATCAAACATAACATATTTACAAGTTTCAGGGATTAAGATGTGGACATCTTTACGGGGCACAGGCACTATTCCACATCACAAATGCTAAGGTCAGAGGATAGCATATATTTTTTTATTTGACAATCTCCTGACTTGGTTTGTAATTTTAAGTATTTAGAGACACGGTATGTGGCCTCCATTTGCACGCTTGCTCTAGGTCTCACAAATGTTGGGGGTGCTCTGGTGGGAGCAGCATTTGTCCCAAGGTGTCTGTTGCCACGGCAGGTCTTGGTGGAGTGGGAGGCACTGAGTACTCAGCTTTGGCCAGCAGCTGCCCCCGCTGGAAGCAGTTTCCAAGGTGCCCCCAGCCCGTGGGCCTCCAGAGGAGCAGGTCATCTTCCTTATCTTATCTCTGCCTCAAACCCAATTCTCTGCTCCCAAAACTGCTCTCTTTACAATGGCATTTGTCCTCCCCAAAATAAAGTTCCAGTTCTTTTCACCTTTTACTTTTACGTAAAAAAAGGGAGACACAAGGAAAGAAACATCCTACTCATCCCAGCCCTCGTAGTACAGACACATCAAAGCATGCCAAGCCCTTCCGGAAACCCGAGCATGGCTGACATCATCCTGCCCACATCGCTAAGCAACTGTGGAATCAACATCTGTTTCCATGGAGATGTCTCATCATCACCATTCACCAGGCAGTGCTGAGAAGTGCACCAGGAGGAATGAATATGCTGGGCTGCGCCAGGGAATAACAAAACCCTGTGGCCATGAGCAAAAAAGCAATCATGAGGGTGAAAGGAGGATGAGAGAGATGCGAGGAGGAGGAAGAGAGGGAGAATGGTCCTGAATGGGGTTCAGCAGGGAGTCACTGGCCAGAACCAGGCCAAGGTGGACATCACCAAGCCCAGCCCTCTCATTGCCTGAGAGAACCCCAGTTTCAGACTGCTGCTCTGTCTTGCACATTGCTTCACAGGCCATTCTGGGGCCAGAACCCCGGCCCTGTGCCTCCTAGCCCAGGATTTGTCTCCTTTAGAATGAAGGCACTGAGGAGCAAGGATGCTCTGTCTCCTGTTGGTTCCAGGCGAGCACAGATGGTTCCTACTCCTTTTCCTCTGCCCCTTGCTCTGGTCTGCTTAGCATAGTTCCTTCCGAGGATGGTGGCTGCTGCTCATCCAAGGCACCCCCTGTCTCTGCAAGGCATGGCCTCTGGTGTGAAGGTGGTGGAGGGGAACGGAAGGGAACTGACTTTACTGAGAGCTCACTACGTGCCAGGCACTGTGTCTCGTGTTGATTATAGGCCATCTCTATTCATCCTCAAATTCCTCCGGTGAGCACTAGAATCTCATTTAACAGGCAAGAAACTGAGCCTCCTCTGAGTTCTTCTTCAATATAATGATAAGAAGAGAAAACACTTAGAACTCACGTACTATGCACTGGGCATTGTTTGAAGCTTTTTCAGATATTAATTCATTTCATCTGCACACCGAGCTGTGAGGGGAGGAGTATCATCTCTCAGTTAAATAGATGGCAGGGGGAGGATTTGAAGCCTCCAGTGACCTTCCCACTGTAGTCAGCTGACCCTACTGTCCTCACTGAAGAGAACAGCTCAGGAAGTTCAAGTCAGGTACACTAGAATGAGCTGATGATGGACTGGATGTTGGAACAGGAAGCCAAGTGGGATTTTTCCTTGTGTCTCGAAATTGCTGACAGTGGAAAGCACTGAAGACCCAGCAATCCTGAGTTCAGAAATCCACCTGCAGTGGTGTTGGCTCCCACCTACAGACCCGGGGAGAGATCTGTCTCCCAGCAAATGCCAAGTGCTCTGCCTGCCTTCCCACTGGCAGTGTTGGAAGAGGCAAGGCCTCCCAGGGAGGGCAGGGGTTGTGGTGAGAGGCTACTCCCGTGAGGCCCAGTGGGAAGGCCTGAGATTCCCTTGTTCCTGGGGTGTCTGCAGCAAGGGAGGCCAGTGGCTGGTCTCCAGGCTGGGCCAGTGTTCAGCAAGCCGCAGACCCAAAGCCAGCTGTCGTCAGAGCCTCGGGCACATTCTGGGAATATGTGTCTGACACAGGGCCTCCCACACTGTGGGGAAGAAGAAGACCCATGGCCGGCTCCCTTGACATTTTGGGGTTCACTTGGACCCCGAGATCAGTGCCTACCTCTGGTCCAGAGATTTCCAAAGGCAGAGGCCTGGTGATGTGGCCTTGGCCAGCAGGGCTCAAGAGCAACAGAGATGGAGGGTGTTTCTGGGACCGTACCCATTCTTCTAGCTCTCAGAAAGTCTGGATGAACACCCTAGAAGGTCCCTGGGGTCTATGTAAAGGGTCCCTGGGGTCTATGTAAAGGGATCCTGGGGTCAGCACGGAGCAGGAGCCGCATAGGTCACTGGGGCAAGTAACGGCACTCCCAACCCAGGGTGGGATTTGTGGGTGCTCATTTGCTGTCAGGGCCGAAGGTAGACACAGCTGCCCTCGGGAGGAGTGTGGGACTCAGCTACAGAGGGGACCATGGGGAGCTGACCACGAGCCCCAGAAAATGTTGTGCACCATCTATGCAGAGAAGACCACCTCATCAGCACCACCAGCATTGGCCAGAACCAAATGAAGCCAGGGACACCAGGGGACAGAGAGAGAGACAGAGATGACAGTTTCATAGCAAAGAGGTGAAAGCAACCTAAATATTTATCACTGAGGAAAATGAATACTACATATCTCTGTCATTTCCACCTTAGCTGGATTCCACACCATTTTGTTTGTTTGTTTGTTTTGAGATGGAGTCTCTCTTTGTCACCCAGACTGCAGTGCAGTGGCACAATCTCAGCCTCCAGAGTAGCTGGGACTACAGGCGCCTGCCACCACCCCCAGCTAATTTTTTGTAATTTTAGTAGAGACAGGATTTCACCCATTAGCCAGGATGATCTTGATCTCCTGACCTTGTGATCCACCCGCCTCGGCCTCCCAAAGTGCTGGGATTACAGGCGTGAGCCACAGTGCCCAGCCTTCCACACCTTTTATTAACCATAATATTTTTACTTCGGTTCTAAGAATGTCTACTTTCCATTATAATTTTTTAATCCATGAATTACTAGAGGTGTGTGTGTGTGTGTGTGTGTGTGTGTGTGTGTGTTTTAATTTCCAAATGTGTGAAGAGATTTGTGTTATTTTTTGTCACTGATTTCTAACTTAATTTTGTTGTGGCCAGATAATATGGTTGGTATGATACCAATCTTAAGAAAGTGGTTGAGACTTGTTTGCCTCATTCATAGATAATTTTTGTAAATTTTTCATATAGATAAATGGATATATGAATGGATGGATGGATGGGTAGGTAGGTAGATAGATAAATGGAGATAGACAGACAGGCAGACAGATAGACAGACAAATGGAGAATGCTGTAATTTGTTATAAGGGAATATGAGAAAAATGTGTATTTTCCAATTGGTGAATGCAAAATTCTTCATGCATCTATTTAAATCAAGTTTGTTACTGGTGCTGTTCATTCCCCAATATCCTTGCAGGAGTTTCATGATTTAACAATGATGAGATATGCTGAAGTGCTAAAGGAACTCACTGTGAATTCAGATTTCTCAAGTTCTCTTTTCCGTGCACTTAGGCTATATCTATCTTTTCTTGTAGTGCTATAGCTAGATAAGATTTCTTTTTGTTAGTGTTTCATTGGTGTATATTTTTCCATCCTTTTACCCTTTGGAGTTCTTGAGTTTTTTAGTATGTTTCTTTGGAGTCCTTAAGTTTTTTATATGTCTCTCGTCAACAAAATATAACAGACTGTTGTTTCTTTGTTTCAAATAGTCCAACAATTTCTCTTTAAACTAGAAACTTTCGTCCATTTACATTTACTGAGATGATTAATAAATTCAGATTCATTTCTAGCAAAGGCATGTTGGTTTCTATATATATTGCTTTTTAATTTAGTTTTGTTTTTTCAAAGTTTATTGAGATACAATTGACATACAATAAACTGCACAGATTTAAAGTATACAATTTGATAAGTTTTGACATATGTATAAACCCATGGAGCAATTAGCACAACCAAGATAATGAACATATCTATCATTCTCCTGAGCCTTTCCTATTCCCCATTGTGATTTCTCCTTCCTGCCCTCCCCAGGCTCCATCCCTGAGCAAACACTGATCTGTTTTCTATCACTATAGATTAGTTGACATTTTCTAGAATTTTAGATATATGTAATTATGAAATATGTACCCGATATTGTTTAGCTTCTTACATTCAGCTGTAATTACTCTGTGGTTGGCCGTGTTCATTCCTTTTTATTGCTGAGCAATGTTGTATTATGTAGATATTCTTTAATGTGTTTATCCGCTCCCTTGTTAATGGGCATTTATTACAGATAAAACTGTCATGCGCATTTGTGTAAAAGTCTTTGTTACAGACATATGTTTTCATTTCTCTTGGTAAATACTTAGGAGTGCAATGGCAAAGTCACATAAGAGATATATGCTTAACATTGTAAGAAATTGTCGGCCGGGCGCAGTGGCTCAAGCCTGTAATCCCAGCACTTTGGGAGGCCGAGACGGGCGGATCACGAGGTCAGGAGATCGAGACCACCCTGGCGAACATGGTGAAACCCCGTCTCTACTAAAAATACAAAAAAATAGCCGGGAGAGGTGGCGGGCGCCTGTAGTCCCAGCTACTCGGGAGGCTGAGGCAGGAGAATGGCGTAAACCCGGGAGGCGGAGCTTGCAGTGAGCTGAGGTCCGGCCACTGCACTCCAGCCTGGGCGACAGAGCGAGACTCCGTCTCAAAAAAAAAGAAATTGTCAAGCTGTTTCCCAAAGTGGTTATACTATTTTATATTCCCATAAGCTGTGTATAAGAGTTCTACTTTCTTCCATATTTTTACTAAAACTTGGTAGGGGCAGTCTTTTTAATTTTCTCTTTTCTAATAGATGTGTAATGGTATTTCACTGCAATGGTTTTACTTTGCATTTATAATATAGTGATTTTAATTTGCATTTACCTAGCTACTAATGATGTTGAGCATCTTTTCATGTGTTTGTCTGCCATCTATCTATCTTCTTTGGTAAAGTGTCTGTTCAAGATTTTTGCCCATTTTAAATTAGGTTTTTAGTTTTATTGTTGAGTTTTGAGAGTTTTATATATTCTGTATACAAGTCCCTTATCAAATCTTTCCTTTGCAGATACTTTCCTCCAACCTGTGGCTTTTCTTTTCATCCTTTTAACAGTATCTTTTTAAATGCAGAGGTTTTTAATTTTGATGAAGTCAGGTTTGTGCTTTTGGTGTCATGTTTTTTAAAGTCTTTGCTAATTCAAATTTATGAAGATTTTCTCCTAGTTTTCTTCTAGAGGTTTTATAGTTTTAAGTATTACATTTAGGTATACGATCCATTTTGAGTTAATTTTTATATGTAATGATATATATGAATTAAAGTTTATTTGTTTGTTGTATGCAAATGCATATCCATTGTTCCAGTACCACTGAAAAGTAGAGACCTTATTCTCTATCTATTTAATTTTGAGTAATTTCTGTTGCTGTCTTGAAGCCCTCACTCACAAGCTCTTTACCATGACCTTCCATTAAGTACTTTTGAAACAGAATGGGGGAAGGAGATGACCTTTCTTAATGGCAATAGGTTTAAAACTTGGGTAATCCACTCCCACTGGAGGACAGGCACAAAACTCCAGCCACTTCCCAGACCCTTCTCTTTTACAGGGAAAAAGCCTTAAGATACTGGAAGGATAGGAAATTAAGGTCCCAGGAGAAAATCACTTTCCCTGGCTGAAGGTAAAAGCAAAGGTCATTTGACGTTGGAGGAGGGGTCAGAAATTCTTCTGCTCCTCATCTACTACTGGTGAGGCAAGAAGCCCACTCTGTCCCAGGATTCTGCACTGATACAAAGCAGAGGTCTGATATCACTGGAGTTGGGACCATAGTGAGGCAGGCAGCTCTCCTCTGTCTAAGATGCCCCACAGGTATGAGGCAAAGTATAGATTCCACTAAAGGGAGAAGCAAGAATTATGAGGGGCAGGTGCACAGATCCTGCCTAAGACTAAGACTAAATGAGAAAAATGGAGAATCCCTCCTGCCCCCAGTATGAGCCTTGTGCTGAGTAACAAGCAATAACAGAAGAACACAGAGGGTTCCCCTCTGTGGTGGAGGCATGCCAGGTCCCCTGAAAGCTAAGTAGGAAGTAGAAATACTGAGAAAGATCTTCTGGCTCCCCAGGCCCTATACTAGATACGAGACAGCAGCAACCCACCACTGGAGGAATTTGAAGTATGTGTTGCCCTAAAGTAAGTTATTACAACTACAAAACTAAAACCCAGCACAACTACTGATTTTAATTGACTCAACCCCCCACACTAACAGCCTGGCAGATACAGAGGGATACCTACTTCCTGGCATAAACACACGTTACCTCAATCTTTACTGTAATTCATACTCAGTGTTTGGAACACAATTTTTAAAACTACAAAGACACCCTCATACACACATTTATAAGACACACAAAAAAGCCAGAAAATAAACAACTTATTGTAAAGAGATAAAACAATTCACAGAACCAGACCCAGAGACAGTACAGATGCTGAAAGTATCAGGGGCTTTAAAATAATTATGATTATTTGGTGGAAAGGGGTCTAGTGGAAAAGGTGGACAACGTATGTGAACAAATGGAGAATTTCAGCAGAGATGGAATTATAAAAGATAATCAAATAGAGATGCCAAAATAAAAAAAAGATATAGAATTTCTTGAAGGCTTTTAAGCAGACTGTATGCAACAGAGGAAAGAAACAGTAAATTTAAAGATAGGTCAATCAATAGAAGTTATCCAAATTGAAACACAAAGAGGCAAAAAATGGAAACAATAAAAATAACAATTGAGAAAAGCATCCAAAAGCTGTGGACAATATCCCTATCAATGATCTAACACTGGGATCCCAGAAGAAAAAGAGAGGGAGGGCCTGGCACCATGGCTCACGCCTGTAATCCCAGCATTTTGGGAAGCCAAGGCAGGCAGATCACCTGAGGTCAGGAGTTCAAGTTCAGCCTGGCCAACATGGTCAAACTCTGTCTCTACTAAAAATACAAAAATTAGCTGGGCGTGGTGGTGTGCACCTGTACTCCTGGCTACTCAGGAGGCTGAGGAAGGAGAACTGCTTGAACCAGGGAGGCAGAGGTTGCACTGAGCTAAGATTGTGCCATTGCACTTCAGCCTGGGCAACAAAGCAACACTCCAGCTTAAAAAAAAAAAAAGAAAAAAAAAAAAAAGAGGGGCTAGAAGAGAACTATTTGAATATACGATGTCCAAGAACTTTCCAAAATTAATTAAAAGCAAGTTTCCAAAATTAATTCATAGTTCCATGAATCTTAGCAAACTCCAACAAGAATAAATAAAAACAAAACAAAAATTAAGCTCATCATAGTCAAACCACTGAAACCGAAAGATAAAGATAAAATCTTGAAAGCAACCAAAGAGGAGGGTATCATGCAAACAGGAGTAAAAGATTAGAATTATAGCAGACTTTTAATCTCTGCAATCCAGAGCTAGAAAAACATCTTTAAAGTGCTGGGGAGGGCAGGGGCAGAAAACCAAAAACCTGTCAATTCATAATTTTATACCCAGCAAAAATATTTTTTGAAAACAAAAGCAAAATAAATACTTTTCAGGCAAAGAAACCTGAGGGAATTCACCATAAAAACTTGCAAAGGAACTTTTGCAGGCAGAAGGAATATATCAAATGGAAACTTGGATCTCCACAAAGAAATGAAGATTGCTGGAACTGGTAAAAATGAGGGTAAATAGAAAATACTTTTTGTTCCTTTTAAAAGTCTCTTTACAACAGGTAAAATGTATGACAAAAAATAGCATAAGGAATGGGAGGAAGGAAATTGGATTATACTGTGCTGAGCTGCTTTCACTACTGTCTAATGGTACAATGTTATTTGAAGCTGTTTATTGTAAACTCAAGAGCAGGACTGTAAAAACAAAAGTAAAAATGGAGATGTGAGTCACAAGTCAAAATGTAAACATATCTGTTGACAATATATAGTTAATACAATTATTTTAAGTGAAGAAGAGCGGTAAAAAAATACTGGAAACAAAGTAAGTTTTGCTAATCGCCTTCTCTGTAACATGTGATAATGAAAAAAACTGAATAGTTAGGCAATAGAAGTATGTGCATATTTAACATGGTGAAGATAAATGCAAAAAGATAATTTCATAAACCAGGAGAGCATTGTAGAGGAAAGGGAAAAGGAGGCATGCTAGTTTTATTCTTATTTATAGAAAAGAACTAATATATTCTGCCTAAGGAATGCTAAGGCCATTACACAAAGCTTTAATCTTAAAGATAAATACTAGAAAAACAACAACAATTCACCTTCTTAACATGAGAAGAACCACATACACAAAAGAAACAAGGCCAAAAGGAAAAAGAAAAAAATAATAAATAAAAGAATAAAAAAAGAATAAATGATATAATAAAAGCCACAGGGTAAAAAACTAAAAGACAAGTAAAAATTAAAAGTAAAAACAAGAAACATGATACAAAATTATATGACAAAGCTAGGCATGGTGGCTCACACCTATAATCCCAGCACTTTGGGAAGCTGAGGCAGGTAGGTTACTTGAGGCCAGGAGTTCAAGACCAGCCTGGCCAATCTGGTGAAACCCTGTCTCTACGGAAAAAATAAAAATAAACACAAAAATAAAATACAAAAATTAGCTAGGCATGGTGGGGCACACCTATAATCCTAGCTACTTGGGAGGCTGAAGCAGGAGAATTGCTTGAACTCGGGAGGCAGAAGCTGTAGTGAGCTGAGATTGGGCCATTGCACTCCAGCCTGGGCAACAGTAAGACCCTGTCTCAAAAAAAAAAATTATATGAAAAAACCCTACACAAATGTATTTGTCATATCTATAAATGTAAATGAGCTAAATTCACCTCTTAAAAAGATTTCAGATAGACTCATAGAGCAAAACCCAACTCTGTGCACCGTACAAAAGGCACACCTAAAACCAACTGATTCAGGAAGGCTGAAAATGGAAGAATGGACAGCGTTACACTCGGTAAATGCCAAGAAGAAAAAAATCAAGATTCACGAAGTTAATGTAAGGAAAGAGAGGATTCAGAAATCACTATACAAGACAAAGACACTTTATAATGCCAAGGGTTATAATCCACAACTCAGATGTAAGAATTATGAACATGCAGTCAAGATAAGTAGCAAATTTTATACAGTAAGAATGATGGAAAAAATCAGGAGAAATTGATAAACACCCATAACAAGAGATTTACATTTATGTCTTGGTCTAGGGCAGATCAAGAAAACAAACAAAAAGAAACAGGTCAAGTTATAGTCAACCTTAGTAAAATCACAGGGCAAGTACTGTTCCCTAATAATAGAGAACACACCTTTTCAATGCCAAGTGAAGATAAGCACTCATGAAAGCCTTACATTAAGCCACAAAGGGAACCTCAATAAATAATATAGGTGATGTTCTTTAGTCACAATAAATGTAATAAAATTAAAAATAAATAACAATATCCTGAAAACATTCCTTTCATCTGAAAATTAATAAACTCCTTTCTAAATTAATAAACTCATTACTCTTAGGTTAAAGGAGAAAATAGAAACAAATAGAATTAACTATGGGTATCAAAGAAAAAGTACATATGTTAAATCCAATGAGGATATAAATAAAGCAGTGCTCAGAGGAAAATTAATAATCCTTGACAGATATATCAGTAAAAAAAACTATAAAACAGGCAAATAAGATTCAATTCAGAAAGAAAAGGAAAAACAGCAGGAAGGAAAATATAAAAACAAAGTAATTAATAACAGAGAAACATAGGACCAATACATAAATCCAAAAGGTGATCCTTGGAAAAGAGTAAATTGAGAAATGAAAAATAAGACACAAATAACAAAGAAATAGGGAGAATAAACATAGAAAGGAAAATTAAAATAATCATGTGAAACCACTTTGCATGCTATTAAGTTAATATATCCTAAAACCTGATATAATGGAAGTCAATTTGGGCTGGTAAGAGAAAAAAATTAGATAAATTGAGCAGAGTATTTGAACAAATAATGATTCACGAATTGGGCAGTCCTCAGAACCAGGAGAGGTTCAGAGAGCTATACTTAGCAACGTGAGCAGGCAGTATTTACAGATAGAAAAAAGGAAGTGATGCACAGAAAACACTTGATTGATTACAGCTGGGCATCTGCCTTAATAAGGACATGATCTGATCAGTTGGTAGCCTGTGATTGGCTGAAGCTCAGCTGCTCTAATTGGCTGAAACTCAGATATTTTTTACAGGAATATACTCTTCATTAATTTGCAGTTTGTTTACATACAAAGTTAAGTTGCAGTTTGCTATGTAGGAACTCAAAGTAGGAAGGCAGCCTCAGGCCAAATTTAGTTCAATTTAACAGGGCTCAGAGGGGTTGCATGAGTAACTAGTAGAGCCAAGACTGTATCCAGTCTTGTGACTCCCAAGTCAAAGTTTCTCAAGCACGTCCACTGTCTTCTGCCTGCAGCTTCCTTGGACAAACGCTGGGAGATCCGGATCCTGTCTAGGGTCTGCAGGAGGGGAAATTGGCAGAAAAGGCTGGCTCTGGATTTGTTGAGCCTGTGAAAAAAACCATCATTGGCATCAGGGACCAAGAGGCCTAGCTAGACAGAGTCCTCCCTCTTTATGGAAGCCCCAGCCTGCCCACCAGGATCATCCAGCACACAGTGCACACCACCCCACAGCTTTCTGGCTCTACTGGACTCTGACCTCTCCCCTTACTCAGCCTGGACTGCATCTTTCATCTGTCTGGGGTCCTCAGGACCGCACTCATTTCTGCCACTTCCCCACCTTGTCCATTTCTAAGAGCCAGATCCCAGCCAGCTGTAATGCAGGCCACATTTCCTCAAGAAACTGATACAGCACCCAAGAGGTGAGGGGCAAACCAGCATCCCCAAACCCAAGTGTGGAGTCCACCCAACAGAGAGTGGGCTCCAAGAGAGCTGGAATGTGGATCAGCAGCCCATAAGGATGCAAAATCAAGGCCAGGCTGACAGACACCAAAGATACCCACCATATTGCGTTCAGTGGAAGAGAGAGTTGTGGAACAATGCGATTAGTGTAATCTACTTTGTAAACCTTTTTTGCTGATTGTAAAAGTAGGAAGATGGGGGGAGAAAGGAACATATGAGGTGAAAATATATTTTCCTATCACCCAGGAATCCCCAGCCTCTGTTTCTAGGAGGCAAGCTCAATTTTCATGTCTGCTGTATTCTTATTTTTCCATATATGAAATAGCATGTAAATATTTATAAATAGGTTATACATACACATATTTTATATTAAAATTTAACACCAAATGGAGCCATTCATTAATGTGTTCATTCAGTCTTCCATTTTAAATGGATTGGATGCCAAAGATCCGACGATGAGCAAAACAAGGGCCAGTCCCTGCTCCCACAGAGCCCAGCATGGATGCGACCATCAAATAGCCACCCAAAGGAAGGTATAATTAGAAACTGACATCCAGTGAGGAAACACATGTGAAAGTCTCAACAGTGAAGCTTTCCACAGTGGCAGCCACAACTGTCATTGTTTAAGAGACAGTTACCAGCAAGCTGGGCATCGCAGACCTGGCCATCATTGCATTCTCTTCAGGCCTCTACTCTGCTTCTGATTGAGAACCAGAGCTGTGACTCACTGCCCTCCACCATCTGCTGGAGGGGCTCAAATGACTCAGCCCCACCCCACCCCACCCCATCCCATCCTCCAGGAATGCTTCAGAGGAACAAGAGACAAAATTATTCCGCGTGACTCAGGCCCAGCCTGGCCCACACCCTCTGCCCCTCTGTGCCTGAGAAGCAGTGGTGGCCATCGCCGTGCCCCTGAAGGACACATCTTTTCAGGTAAGCAATGCGCTTAGGGAGATTGTCTTAGCCTGTTTGGGCTGCTACAACAAAACGCCACAGACTGGGTGGCTTAAATGACACACATTTACTTCTTACGGTTTTGGAGTCTGGGAGATCCAAGATCCAGGGAGATTCAGTGTTGGCTGAGGACCCACTTCCTGACTCAGAGGTGGCCATCTCCTCACTGTGTCCTCACATGGCTGAAGGGGTAAGGGGTCTCGCTGGTTTCTCCTTTATGAGGGGACTAATTCTATTCATGAAGGCTCCACCCCACCCTTGTGACCTAATCACCTCCCACCTCTGCATGCCATCACATTAGTGAATACCACGCTAGGATTTCAACATACAGATTTGGGGAGGAAGCAGCTCCAGAGAGGGATCCTCACAACACAAGCTGTGATGAATTTCTCAGGGTGGAGCTGAGCTTGCCAGTGGAGCAGTGAGGAACCATGGCTCCACTCCACCTCCTCCCTTAACAGGGCCCTTCTGACCACACCTTTCCCCGTGAGTGTCATCTCTGCAGAGAATCACACATCTGAGTCTCCAGTCTCTGCCCAGAACCTCAAACTGCATACACCAGAGCAGAACCCACCATCCCCTTCCAGAGCCCCTTCCAGAGTCCAGCATTACCTCGCACATCTACCTCCTCGAATGACTCTACCTTCTGCTCTGAATCCTAATCTTGAAATCCTGGAGTTCACTTCAGCTTCTTCTCCCTCTTCTTCACTCTCCTTGCCTAATCCATGATCAAAGCCAGTCACACTTATGAATTTCTTCCCAGTCTGACCTTTCTTTGCTTCCCCTGCTTCGGCCTTCTGGGCATCTCATTTTCTACAAGACTCTTTCAAGAACACCTCACTGGCCTTACTGACTCCAAGCTACACATTTCTCACTGTGCTCAAAATATTTTCCTAAACACAATGAGGCAGGAATTTCCCACCATCCATTGCCATCGCTGGTATCTCCTCAGGGTCTACACCAGAGACCACAAACTCCATGGAGGGCAGGCAGATGACCAAAGGGAGCAGGCCGGGGTGAGTTGATAAAAGGGCCACCACAGGGAGTGGTGAGGACTGGGGCAGATTGGAGGATGCTTGTCCTGCTTAGGAGCAGCCACTGCCCAGCTACAGCTAAGTATAGCTGCAAGAGAACGGAGACCCCAAATTGCCAGACTTGTTAGAGTTTCACAGGATGCAAGAACCCAACTTTGTCTACGAAATCTCTTTTTTTATAAAAGTTGGTGACTAATTCACATGTAAAATACTCTCAATAATTTCCTTATTCTTGCCATTTTGGGCCCTCTCTGGTCTGGGTTTACATACACTTCCAGCACCATCCTCCCTGTTTATGGCCAAAACCATGCCACGCTCCAGGACACTAGGCTCTTTGCCATTCCCAGGACATGGTTTGCCTGGTACATTCCATCTCCTTCCCTGCAGATGCTGTTCCCTGTACTGCACTGTGCTATCCCTTCCAGGCTTATCCAAATCCTACCCACCTATGAAGGGTCTCCTCACTGCCACCTCCTCCAAGGACCTTTCCCATAGCCCTGAGACGAATGACTCCATTCTGCTCCACTTTGTGCTTCCCCTGCATGTTGTACCCCTGCCCCAGTGCAAGACACAATCTGACCTGTTTATCTTTGGCTGTGTATGTACCCATCACCCACACGGTTGGAAACAAGAGTGCAGACACTGTGTCTTAGTCACAAAGCCTGCACACGGTAGGTGAACTAGAGACATTTCAGGAATGCTGCTAATTAGAATTTAGGAAAGGGGACTGATGCCACAACAGAGCATAGACTTGAGAATTTGGGGTGTCCATGTCTTTGCACAAGTAGGGTCTTCTCAGCATGAACTTCCTGATCTGCACACTCAGTGTCCCTGAAGCCTCCAGCCCCTCTCCCACCCCAGCTTGTGTGAAGTGGAGCCCAGCACTCTGAGGAAGTTCTGAGTCACTGTCTGAGCCTCGGCCTAATGCACTTTGCAGGCTTTGTCATTAGTAACCTGGCCTACTCCTTGCTTTGCAGTTCCCCCTGGTTTATGGCTAAAAACATCTGTATGAAAGTGGGCCTTGCCAAAGTGTTTGCAGCTACTCCCCATTCCTCCTCCTGCACCTGAAGTCCTGGTCCCCTTCCAGCTGTTTATGACTGTTTGCTGTGGAAACGACTGGATTCATAGCCCAGGAGGGAGCAGGTGCAGAGGCGACAGAAGAGCAAATGAGTTCACTCAAGTCAATGTGCCTGCTTCTCATTCTGACCCTGAGGGGCAGGGAATGTGGGCCAGACCAGTTAAGGGAGGACGTGAAGCAGGATGAAATGCAGGCTGCTTTTCCTGGAGATGTGAGCTGGATGTGAAATGGCCTCCAGATGTGGGCTGAAAGGTCCTCTAAAGTTTGAAGCTGAGCTTTTAACAGTCTCCCTATGGGGAACCAGAAAAGCCCTCAAGCTGAGGAAGCTTTATTTGTTTCATTGCACACAGTCCTGGTCTCACAGTTCCTACCACTGTGTGCAGCTGCTGGGCCTGGGTTCCTGAACACCCACATGGGCTCTGGCCATTTGGTCATCCAGGAGGACACAGAGCCATCCCACCTGGTCAACTTGCTGCGGAGGCGGGAGTTTTCACCCCCGTGTTTGGTTAACATATAGATGAGAAGGGTTGTTGTGAGGACCAAGTGAGAGGGTTTGCTGGGCACTGGGGAACACTACACAAATGCAAGCAATCAACTCACTAATTATTGGTGGTAGTGTTAGTAGGCCAAGGAGTTGTCTGGAAGAGACAGACACAACTTACTAAGGGACCAGCCCCTGCTAGGGAATGCTTTTTGTTCGGATCTTTCATGCAACAAGCTATTTTTAAGCTCCTACTATGTGCAGGGCATAGTACTGAGCTCTGCAGGAGAAAAAAGTGCAAGTTAGGGGTCCTGTTCATAAGACCCTTAAAACCGCTAGCAGAGATAAAGCAAGTGCTACGCTAATGAGAAAGGAGCTAGGAAGGGAGGGAGCACTGGTTAGTGTGAGAAGAGCACCCATGGGGACAGCAGACAGGAGTTTAGAGTCTCCTGTGCAGCTACTGGGGAGGGGTGTTGGCGAGCAGAGTGTAGAATGGGAGCAGTGGAGATGGCGGAAGGTGGAGGGGCAGCTTGGGTCCATGAGAAAGGTCCAGGAAAGCTGCCTCTTCAAACACACCTGGCCACTGGCTTTGTGTCTTTAGCAGTTGGTGAGACTCCTTTTGTGGGATTCCCTGAATAGAGATAGTAGCTGGCAGCTAATGAAAGAGTTGACTGATGAAATGGAGATCTCCTACTTGGGCCAAGAGTCTGTTTCATTGCTGGCATGGAGTCACAGCCCAGTCATGGACAGATGAAAAGGTCATCCCCTCCACACCATCTTCTACTGGGAATCCAACTCTACCAGGTCCTTGGCACTGGGATGTTGACCACAAGGTCGAGGCCAGATCCAGCTCTTTCTGCTCCAAGAAGTAGGAGAGTTTTCCTCCAAGCAAATAACCTTTCACTCTCTATAGCCAGAGCTTCTATAATCTCATGAACACTCTTGCTGTTTTTTAACAGATGCTGGGTAGTTCTAATAATCCTTTTACTCAAGGTCAGGACACTTGCTACAACAGTAAGGACTTACCGAGCTTCTTCTTGATAGTTAGGAATTACTATCTTGACCAAGCTAAGGCTCAGATCCTTAACCACCATCCCCTCTCCCTGACTTGTGGTGAGTACTTTGTCTTCTCTGGAGTACCTCTTGCCCAGGAGTTGAAGGACTGACTTTTGCTGAAGGTGGAGATGGTAATCTCAATCCTGACAGTAGAGAGTTTAATGATTGCTTCAAAGACTCCTTACTTAAAGTTCCCATAAAACCTAGCAGGTTTATGCAAATTTAGCTCTCCTTCCAATTCCCTACCCCTCATCTTATGCTACAGTGTTTGGGGGCAGGTCAGTAGATCAGGCCCTACTCTGACCCAAAGCCACACATTTAATGAAGAACAGCTTCATGGTTCAAGTAGCATCACGTGCTTTTACTTGATCAGCTTCCCAGCACTGCTAATAAAAGCTTTACCTAAAGAGAAGCCTCATGTCCTGAACTAACTACACCCAGCACAACAGCTGTCAGGTCAGATAAGGCCTGTACTCCGTGCAGCCTTCTCATTTCAAGCTAAGTGTTACCGATCTCCATGAGCTGCTTCTGTGATCAACTGCATACTTTTGCACAAGAACTCAGTAGGAATGACTAACCCCATGGAACGTTCACATCTGAGGGAGACCAAGTGCTTTTCAGAGGGTACGGGGATCACACTGAAATGTGATCACACTGATCACATTTTCAGTGTGATCCCCACACCCTCTGAAAACATGGAATCTGTTCCCCATGAAGAGTTGTGTATGACGGGTTCGGGGAGGGCCAGCACGCCACCCATGGTCATTTCAGGAGCCTAGGGAGTCACAGACATCATCGGCCGCCCCTCCCCACCTTCCTGCTGTTTGCATGTTCTTTGCCAGGTGCCACTTTTCAGTGTCTAGGAATGAAATTTAGTTGAACCAGGACCATACATTTCTCTGGAATGATACCAAGGGATGATTGGCAAATGATGTAGGGACCTCAAATAAAATGAACCATTCCTTTCTGAAACAGTCAACACCTGCTTTCTAGGGGCATTCAGAGTTTGAGCCTCATTGACCATACGGCAGAATGGCTTCTACAGTTTTATTATTGATCATGGAAAGTAGCCTTTTATTTTCCCTCCCTCTTTCCTTTCCAGGCTCTACTGTGGAATGAGTTCATGTCCACTGATCCAACCACAGCTTTCATGATTTTTTTTTTTCACCTTAGCTATCTTACCCTTTGCCCCTATCTTTTCCATCACTAAAGGCCTAACTTCTCTAGTTTATAAGGCGCTGATTAGAAGTTCTCTGTGAGCATTTGCTGTCAGTGTCCTGGGTGGCCTTTGGAAGTCTCCCTTCATCCTGCCTTCACAGTTCTGCCCATGGCTGTTCAGGGTGGGAATAAACACTCTCCCAGCCAGGGGTGGCATCACAGTCCCAAGGGATAGGGTGCCTGGTGCACAGTAGGAGCTCAATAAGAGTTGCTGTTGTGTGGCCTTGGATGAGTCACCTGCCCTCCCTGGGCACCACTTTTACCATCAGCTCTCATTTTTGCTAATAATGATGATGGAGGAAAAAGACAAAGAGAAGGAAGAAGAGAACACTAAGAGACACATACGAAAGAAGATGTAGTGTATGATATAGTGGTTGGGGGAAAAGAAAGAAGAAAGAGAGGAGGATGGAAAAGCCAACCTTGAAACATAAGAACATAACAAAGAGGAAGATCTGCAGGACCACAGGAATCCCACAGCTACCCCTACACCAAAGGGCTCCTGGATTCCAAGTATTTGCTACATGGGAAGGAAAGTCCACAGCCTTGTCTTTCCTTTAGTACAACAATGGAGCCCTCCTTCCACTCCTGGAAACATGAGAGGTCACATCTCATCATGTCTCAAGCATGTCTTCTCATGTCTCATCGCCCTCCACCTTGCTAGAAGAGGGATTTGTGAGATTTAGGGTGTGGGAACCTGGCCTGGGAGAGTACTGAGAGATTCGACACCCTTTAGTGCTGACCTCTGCCTCCCTCCAAAGATCAGAGCCTCAAGGTCATGCTGATGGCAAGAGCCAGAGCCTAGACTGAACACCAAGGGTTCTGATTCCCCAGCTAGTTCTTCATCCTATCTCCTGACACCCTCTACTTATGAAGGAACTGCTCTCAGCCCTTGCATTCGGAGAGGGCTTCCAAGTCATGCCCACTTTGACCATTTTCAATAATTCACCCTGGGAAGTGGGTGTCACCTCCTCATTTTGCAGATCAAGAAGCTGAAGCTCAGGAGGATTAACTGACTTGCTCAAGTCTTGAATTCTGCCTCTTTCATACATAGCTGAACCACTTCTTTATGGCAAACTCTGCACCATGCTGAGCTCAAAGTGGCTTAAATTAGGTCTTGAGTCGAGGGAATGATGCATTGATTCTTCCCGTGGTTCCTGGAAGTCTTCTAGCTCTAAGGAGACATTGGCTGCTGCCTTCAAGCTCTGTGACTTGTCTCTTCCCAGGGCACTGTGGAGGAACCTGGAGCCCCTGGTACCCACCTGCTTGACCTGGGGGCTACAGGATATGCCTTAGGCTGTGACTCTTAGGATTCCATAACAGCCTCATCAGCACTTTGTGTGCCTGACTTCCATCTTCCAGTCCTGGCCTGGGGGAATCCACTTTCCTACTGTTCCAGAGACTTCCACACTGAGTGTCCAGAGGGCTGGACTTCTGCAGAGGGTTTTTTTCCTATGGTATGGGGATACCATGCCTGTATAAGGTCTTGGCCCTGGAGCTTTGGCTACCAAGATGCCAAAATCTCTTTATATTTGAGTCTTTATAAAACCAAAGTTTCTTCCAGAGGTGATCTCATGTCACAATATATACCAAAAGCATGACTTGCACCTTTGCATTTCTCCAGTCCCTGGGGTGAAAAAACAAAGGGGAAGTTCATGGAGAGGTCTATGGAAAACTGATGGCTTCACCTGGCTACCTTCTCTGCTGGTCCACAGTCAATCTTCTGGTTGAGGGCCTGGAGCCTTTACTAGTCAGGAGCACCAGAAGTCAGAGTGACAAGCTAGATGGGAAGCAGAAAAGAGTGAGGACAAGCTGGGACCTGCCAGACACATTTGCATCTGTTTCACACCATATGCAACCATGACAATCATTCAGAGAGTAATGGCCTCTGCTCTACTTCTGTCTTCCAAATCTCATATCAGTTGCCATTTGGCTGACTCTATATGGCTCCAATAACCTGAAGCCTTACAGGGAAGATAATTCTGGGAGTATAGCCCCTAGCTTAACCAAATTAACACAGCACCATCCAACATGGTGTACTTTAGCAACTCACTTCCCTCTGAGTCTTTATTCCTCTTCAGTTAAACAGGGGAAAAATACTAACAATAATCTAACTCAGACTGTTGATTAAATAAGAAATATATGCATAGTCTGGCATATTCTAAGTATTCAGTGCTAATATGGTTTGGCTGTGTCTCCACCCGAATCTCATCTCGAATTGTAGTTTCCACAATCCCCACGTGTTGTGGGAGGGACCGGTAGGGGGTAATTTAATCATGGGGGTGGTTACCTCCATGCTGTTCTTGTGATAGTGAATGAGTTCTCACAAGATCTGATGGTTTGGTAAAGAGTTTTCCCCCCACTTTGCTCTGCACTGCTCCTTGCTGCTGCCATTTGAAGGACGTGTTTGCTTCCCCTTCCGCCAGGGCTGTAAGTTTCCTGAGGCCTCCTTCGCCATGCTGAATTGTGAGTCAATTAAACCTCTTTCCTTTATAAATTACCCAGTGGTGGGTATGTCTTTTTTAGCAGCATGAGAACAGACTAATACAAACGCATACTATTTTGCTTATTATAGAAGAAACTCATACATACTTGTTGAATGAATGAATTGGAACTCTTTGCAGAGGTATAAAGGGGACAGGAAATAAGTCACCAGCCAGAACTTCAGGGCCAAGCTTCCTCTTGTGGGAAGCTTGTGACCAGAATGAATCTAGAAAATGTCTGTTTAGACATCATCTGGGTGGTCTGGCACTGAGAATTAGGCTGGGCTAGGGAGCTCAGCCCCACTTCACCTGCCTCTATCAGTTCAGCTCTTCTAAGTCCAGAAAAAGGCTTCTCAGGAGACCAAGCTGTCCAAGAATCAGAAAACCTGAGTTCTGGGCTGGGCATGGTGGCTCAGCCAGTCATGGTGGTAAGTGGTCAGGAGTACACAAGGGGAGAAGCAGCACCCAGGATGAGTTCATTATATGGTGTCAGCTAAGCACCGAACCCTGAGATAGGGGCTCCAAGACAAGGGGAGGGTTCCTCACTTTCTATCTTCAGTGGCCCAAGGAAAAGGAAGGGAAAGAAGGCACCTTTATTTCTTACCCTATGGCCTCCTTGAAGGTCTTGCTCCATAATGGGAAGTTTGCCAATGTGGGACACTTCCTCCCCCTGAAATTCTCCAAGGCTGCCTGGAATTTCAGATAGGAGCATATTATCCCCTGGGTATCTGCAAACAGTGGGTGGAATGGAGACCAGGTGTGGCTACAAGGGCAGGGTCTGGGGCCTGAGAGCCCAGTGCTTGCCTTTGCCTGGGTCTGCACACAGCAGGTTTTTGACACACCACCAAGAGCTGGTGGGATGGATGGGAGGAGGGTGAAGTCACCAGGCCACAGAACAAAGAATCCAAGGAATTCCATAGCAGGTTTGGCAGACAAGTAGGGAGTGAGAAATGCTGGTGCTCCCTGTTATGTGGTGAGTAGTGGCCTTCGCCCAGGTAACTGTCCTGAATTCATGAGCTGATCCTTCAGTTCTACTCTAACCTCTATAGCCCATCTTTCATGCAGCATGGGAGTGATCTGTTTATTTAAAACATAAAGCAGGTCATGTCATTACTTGTGATAACTCTCCAATACTCATATGCTATGCAATGGACATTTTTCACAGCTGCCTGCAAGGTCCTATGTGAAGCGGCCCTGCCCTCCTCCCCTCCAACCACTCTCAGCTCAGTGGCTTTGCCGCAGAACTGCCCACCCTCACAGCCTGCAGCCACAGCGGGACACAGAGGAGACTCCATGATACTGACTGAGTGAGTGAGCAAGGACAGCTGAGATGCTGATCAGAGTGTATCTGGCCATCCCGATATCTTCCTATCCCCACCTGCTGAGCAAAAGACCTCACTTTGGAGCCACCCAGTTCTGCACATTCTCCTGCTAGCTTTAACCAAACTCCTGCTTCCTCTTCCCAACATCTAGAAGAGGTTCTTAGGAGGCTTCTCCAGTCAACCCACCATCATGATGCAGTGAGCACTTGAGCCCTAGAGAGGGGAAGCGACTTGGCCAAGGTCTTTCACAGAGTTTGGTGGAGGTGCAGCCAAGTCTGGTGCTGGCTGCTCCGCTGGAGGCCAGTGCCCCCACTGCCCCTGTAGCCACAGGGCCTGGGCTGCAAAATCAGGGGATGCCCCAGGACTCACAGCAGCCCAGAGGGGCCCCTAGATGGAGTCAGTGGCCTCATGATTCCTCTGGGGCACTGAAAGGACCTGGGCCCCGAAAGGCTGAGACCCCACATGGGATCAAGTCCAGCCTCAGAATGCCCTGGTTGCCCCATAGTTGTTCTTGGCTGAAATTGAACCTCTGCTCCCAGGGGCCTCTGAGAACATCTTGAGGCAGCCCCAAGGAGGACAGCCTCATGGTTCTAGGGAACAAGGAGAAAGCAGGGAGGAAGCTGAAGAGGAGAGGGGAGGGGACTTAAGCTCACCGTGTGGTGGGAGAGAAAGACCATTTCAGCGGCAGCACTTCACAGTTGGCCAAGGAGGCAGGGGGTGGGGAGGGGGGTTGCTGGGGTGGGTGGGCCGGGAAAGGGGATGCAGCAACATTTGGAGCTTTACAGGGAGCCTTGCCTTTGCAGCTGACCAGTCCATACGTGAAGGGGTGAAAGCAGGGACCCCGGAGCCAAGTCTGCCAGATCTTTCCATCTCAGCTCAAACTCTGCCAATTAGTAACTCTGTGACCTTGGTCAAGTCACTTACCCCTTCTAAGCCTCAGTTTCCTCACCTGTAAAATGGGAATAGCAGTAGTCCCTATCTGCAGAAGGCTGTTTCTTGGTAGCTCCAGTGAACCATGCTGACTCTCGGACAAGCTTTGACAAAAGGTGATGCAAACAGAGGTTTGGCAAACATTTGCACATCGGAGCTCATCCTTTGGAATATTCCTTCTTAGAACTCAACCACTACACCATGAGAAGGCCCAAGCAGGCACGTGGAGAAGCCTGTGGGGAGGAGAGTCAAGGACCCTGGCCAAGAGCCTCACTGAGCTCCCAATCAGTGGCCAGCACCGCCTGCCAGCCACATGACTGAGGCCACTGCAGAGCTCACCCAGCACCACAGGAGGCAGAAAAAATGCCTTGGCAACCCACAGAGCTGTGAGATAATGAGTGATTCTTGTTATGAAGTCACTAGGGCTTTAGAGATTTGCTACACAGCAACAGAAAAACTCAAACACTGTCTCATAGAGTTATAAGGAGGACTCAAAGAGATGATTCACATGTGTACACAGCACAGTGCCTGGTGTAGAGCAAGACTCTATATATGCAGCTATTATTTGCACTGTGGTCATTTGATCATCATAGCAAGCTGTGGAATAGTGACCCTTATTGCTGCCCTTATACAAATGCTAATAAGTAGCAAGCATGATACTGTGCAGTTTGCAAGTCGCTTTCTCATACGTAATCCGTATCATGGCAACATGAACCCTGACAACGTTAAGGGCTGTGCCCAAGATTACACAGCTCCTAAGTGGCTGAGCTGGATTCAAACACACACCTCCATAGCCCAAGCATAGCATCAGTGAACCCAAACACTGCCTCATGGGCCACAGTGACTGGTCTTGGATAATATGCAACAGTACAGAGACTTAGCTCCTCCCCAGAAAAGCTGACTTGGGATTGAGTCCTAACTATGTGATCTTGGGAAAAAACTTAAGCAAGTCTTAAGTTCCACATCTGAGAAAGGGACATAATATGCTTGGTCCAGCTTTTCTCCATCATTGAATGCCGTGAGATTTGAATCAAAGAATGGGTGGAAAAAGGTAATGGATTTTTAAATATTTTTATATTTTTTTAGAGACAGGGTCTTGCTATATTGCCCAGAATGGTCTCAAACTCCTGGGCCCAAGCCATTCACCTGCCTCGGTGTCCCTAAGTGCTGGGATTACAGGCATGAACCACGATGCCCAGACGATTTTCTTGAGTTTTCTGTAAAACTCTTTGGCAGGGTCTGAACTCTTTCCATCATTACAGCAGATGTGCATCCCAAACAGGACAATTTGGGGTACAAATTGGTCTGTGTGCCCTTTCCTCTGATCAGGGAGAGCCTGGAAACATCTGGCCCCCAGTGGTGGGCTGAGGGTGGAGGGTGCTCTTGGCCAGCCCTGGCTGGGCCTGACTCTGGCCCTGGGCCCTGGGCCAGAAGTATGGTGGATAGAAGCTGCCTTTTGTCCTGCCTAACACTACCCCCATTTGGATATTTGCAGGCCCCTCTCATGGCTCATATCCCCTGACTTTCTTTTCATCTGGCCAAGAACCATGGTGCACTGGCCCGGCCCTTCCCCTGCTTGATATTTTCCTTCTCGCTCTCAATGAGAAGTTTGTGGGATGCTTCTGAAAAGTGAATGGGGAGCACAGAGCTTGGTTTAATGACATTCTCCCTTGGTGGAAAAATTGATGGCATCTCATGCCTCAACATATCTGAGTAAAGACAGGAAGAGAATGAATGAACAAACCACGCGAATATCTGGGAAAAGAGTGCCCCCAGCAGAAGGAACTACAGAGCAAAGAATCTTGAGGCAGGAGTGTACACTTCTCTCAGCTCCCCTAAATGCTGCCATCTTACATAGCCAGAGTACAGTTATCAAGCCCAAGAAATTAACATTGATGCAATATGATTAACTTATCTACAGAGCATATTCACATTTCGCCAGGATCCAATTCAGGATCCCACATTCCATTTAGTTGTCATGTCTCCTTAGTCTCCCCAGTCGACAACAATTCCTCAGCTTCTGTCTTTCTTGACCTTGACACTTTCAAAGAGGGCTGGCCAGCTGATTTGTAAACATCTCTCAATTTAGGTAGTCTGAAGTTTTCTCAGGATTAGATTAAGTATTTTTTGCAAGAATAATGTTGTGTCTTTCTCAGGGAATACCTGACATCAATATATCTTAGGCCTGGTGGTTTTGGCCTTGATCACTTAAGATGGTGTTTGCTAGACTTATTCTCTATAAAGTTATTATTTTTTCCTTTGTAATTAATGCTAGCTCCTGGGGAGACACTGCAAGGCTATGCACATATCACATTTCTCATATATTTTTACTCAATTCAGTATCCATCAATGATTCGTGTCTGCAATGATTATTACTGTGGTGTTTGCCAAATGGTGGTTTACTATCTCCATCATTTTTCAACATTTATTTATTTATTTATTTATTTTGGAGACGGAGTCTCGCTCTGTCGCCCAGGCTGGAGTGCAGTGGCGGGATCTCAGCTCACTGCAAGCTCTGCCTCCCGGGTTTTATGCCATTCTCCTGCCTCAGCCTCCAGAGTAGCTGGGACTACAGGTGCCTGCCACCTCGCCCGGCTAGTTTTTTGTATTTTTTAGTAGAGACGGGGTTTCACCGGGTTAGCCAGGATGGTCTTGATCTCCTGACCTCGTGATCCGCCCGTCTCGGCCTCCCAAAGTGCTGGGATTACAGGCTTGAGCCACCGCGCCCGGCCAACATTTATTAATTGGAATGCTACCGTAAGGAAGAGTGGCTCTTTCTCCCCATTTACTATGTGTTTAATTTTTTGTTACTATGAATGTATGAATATTTCCTGTACCCTGTGGGTTATTCATTCTATCATTATTTTTTTTGTTGCTCAAATTGTTCCAGCTTTGATGTCTGGGTTCGCCTTTAGGTTGGCACTTGTGACCTTTCGAAGTGCCACATGGGGAGCTTTTCCGGATTCTAACACCCAGCTTCACATTCCGATATCCTGATACCATCGGTCTGGAGTGAGGTCTGGCTTTTGGACATTCCCACAGCTCTCCAGGTAGTTCTATTATTTAGCCTGGGTGAAATCCTTTGGTGTAGCTCAATGTCATCAGTGTACAGATGAGGAAACTAAGATGCAGAGAGCTGGGAGATGGGAAGGGACGTGCTCAGTGTTACAGCTGTGGAGTGAAGGGAGCTGGGCCCACAGCCCTGTCTCCTGATCACCAGGCCTGACTGTCCCCAACTCCTCCCTGTCTTTCACAGCCCCGGCTGCCAAATCACATGCCAGACACAGACATCCAGAAAGCGGTTCTTACACTGGGGACACCTGTTGTTCCTCCCCAAGACCTTTTCAGGGGGTCCATCAGGTCAAAACGGTATTCTCTGCTCTCTGATTGGGTAGCATCAGGGGAAATACTAAGATGTTATTTGCCTTTTTCGCTCTCATTTTCTCAAAAGTGTACAGTGGCGTTGTCCAGAGGCTATATGACATGCGATATTCAGCAGGTTGACTGTGGAACAGGTATGAGAATTTAGCCTCTAGTAACCCAGACATTGAAGAGACAGGCAAAATGTAAAACAATGCCATACTTCTCGCTAAATTTTTGTTTTGGAAGATAGTTATTTTTGATAAAAATTAATCATTTACTTTAACATATTATAACATTTATTTTAAATATATACACATATATTCATAAACATAAATATATAAATATATGTAATACACATATGAATATTTGTTACAGTAAATATTGATGGATATAATCCACATAAAGTTCTTTAGAGGCTGCAATAATTTGTAAGTGTGTAAAGAGGTCTCAGGACCCAAACGTTTTTCTAGAATATTCTAGAAATGGTTTTCTGCTTTTCTAGAGGATTCTAACCAAGTGGGACATAACAACTTATAATACAACAGGACCTACCCTCTACCACCTTCAAACCCTTTGGCACTGCTGGAATCTCGGAAAGTCTCCATCACCCCTTGATCTATCATCACCTGTCCTCGCGCTAACGGAGTCTATTTCCACCTGGGCTGTGTGCTGCGTGAGAACAGCAGGCTCCTCATCTCTAATGCCTTCTGCAAAAATAAACACAGAAAGACTGCACAGAATGCACGACCAAAACACAGTGCACTTCATACGCGTGAAAAAAAATGGATATTTCAAAATTAAACTTTTTAAAGTTTCTGAGAAACAACAGGACAACTGAAATATCTGAGAAGCCAATTAGGCTTTGAAGGAGCTGTACTAGAAATGTAATTCTCAAGTAGTAGCTGGAGCTCAGGAGTAGCAGAGGAATTTCAGCCGGAGATGAGAAGTCCTTCTTTAGCATCCACACTCCTCTGGCTAGTAGGAGCAGTTTGTGCTAGTGAGTCATGGGGTGTTTTAGCCCCACACTTTAAGGAGGCAATGAAAAAATTCAGAGCTTATATTGTTGTTTAGTTCAAACAAGTTAGAGGGAAAATAAGTTTCTTGAGCACCAGCTGTGTGACTGGTACAAATATGAGTAAGATCCAGTCCTGACCTTCAGGTCTGTGTGGTCTCCAGGAGACGGGGGAGAGGCCTTCAGGACAGCATAGTGGGCTCCATGACGCCAGACTGCACAGTGAGGCCTCTTCAGGAGCAGGTGCCACAGCTCAGCCAGGGCTGCTTACAGGCTACAAGCAAGGGAGCATCATTCCTCGAAATCCACATTCCCCAGCCTGGCTGTGCGTGAGAATCACCAGGGAGGGTGCCTGTCTTCATTCTGGGGTTGGGTGGGAAGGCTGGCTGCCTATAGTTTTGAAAAGTGTCCTGGGTGATTTCCATGAACAGCCAGGGTTGAGGACCATGATTCTAAATCAGACTTTCCTCAGCCTACCATAGACACCAGCAAGGACCAGCTGCATAATTTGCAAGACTTGCTGCAAAAACAAAATGGGTGGTCCTTTGTTCAAAAACTATTGAGAACTTCAAGACAGCGACAGCAGAGCATTAAACCAAGTGTGGGCCCCTTTTGAGGGCAGGGCCCTATGCAGATGCACCAGTTGCACACCCATGAAGCTGACCCTCTCTCCAGCCACTATTCCCCCCACAACTTCCCTAGAAGGACCCATGGCTGACTTCTCATCCTCAGTGGCTCTCCTGAGCAGAACCCCGGGCTGGCTCATCAAGGCAGCTGGCTCTCCAGCCACCATAGCCTGAGGATGAGTGAAGTCATCTCCACCGGAAGAGGCAGGAGGGGACATCTTCTTGGCTCTGCGCACCCTTCTCCTTCTTGAAATGATCTCATGCTTCCTCAAAGCCCGTGCCTGCTGTCGCCTGGCTGAAGGCCCAGCCTCACATTTGTCACTGTGCACTCGCATCCCCTGAGCAGTCCACCCGCTTCCTCAGCCCACTCCCTGCTGCTGAAGGAACCAACCCTGAGGAACCAAGTCTGCCGCTCCCTTCCCTGGCAGGTGCTGGCCATAAGGGGTTATTTCTTAGATGGAGTTTCAATCTTACAGGATGAAGAGTTGAAGAGAAGGGCCCTTTCTCCAGCCAGCCCATGGGATAGAAAATTCCCATTGTCAGCAAGGTGGATATAAAGGGTTACAGGGAGCAGGCTGTGGTCATTTGTCATTTCATAATGGTTTCTGGAGATTGCCCTGCCAGCTACTGTCCACAACACCTACTTAGCCCCTGGGCAATGGACAAGGTGGTAACAGGGTCGGTGCCCTGGGCTCACCAGATATGTCTGGGAAGCCTTCAGGCCTGCCTGCACCCACATTTTTGTACCAGATACACGGCTGCGCCTTCACACAGGATGCCCTCTTGTTTATTTGCCCTCTTCACTTCTGTCTGGTTGGCTTCACATTGGGAAGCTAATGCTTCATAAACACTGGGGTTTTTTTTTTTTTGAAGGAAAAGGGTGCGTGTACACATACACATGTGTGCATAGGGCAAAGAATAAAGCTTATTTATTTCTTTTTTGAGACAGAGTCTTGCTCTTTCACCCAGGCTGGGGTGCGGTGCCGTGATCTTGGCTACTGCAACCTCTGCCTCCTGGGTTCAAGTGATTTTCCTGCCTCCTCCTTCTCCCATGGGAGCACTACAGGCACATGCCCCCATGCGGCTAATTTTTGTATTTTTAGTAGAGGCGGGGTTTCGCCATATTGGCCTTGAACTTCTGACCTCAAATGATCTGCCCACCTCGGCATCCCAAAATGCTGGGATTACAGGTGTGAGCCACTGCGCCCAGCCAAATAAAGCTTATTTATCTTTGCACCATCCCTAGTCCTAAGCCAGGGACCCACATCCAGTAAATGGTTAATATTTACTGAATGCCATCAACTTATAAATTACCTCGGCTTCCAGAACACTTACGACCAAATGCTCATTTTGCAAATGAGGGACCAGAGGCCTAGAGAGGGGAAGCCCTAAGTCTGAGGTCTTAGAAGGGCAGGCACCCTGGCTGCTTATGAGAATCACCTGGGAGCTCTTACGGCTCTGGAGGTTCAGGCTGCACACCTGACCAATGAAGTCAGGGTCCTGAGGGTGGGGTCTGGATGCAGGTATTAAGGTTCTGCAGGTGATTCTAATGCACCTGGTTTAAGAGTCCTGGCCTGGGAGGGAGGAGACAGAGCCTGGCGCCAGGCTGGAGAGAGCCTTGTCTGTTCCCTGCTCACTCCCCACAAGCGGGGATGCTTGAGAGGTCATGTCAAGGGAGCTTTTGGGGAGAGCTTGCAGAGGGAGGCCTTTGGGGAGACGCTATGGTGGGAGAAGAGCTGACTGGATTTGGTGAATGTTTATCCGGAACTCTTCCTGGCTCTGCTAAGGGACTGACGGTTTGGCTGGAAGACCCAGGACTGGATGAGGGGTGGCAATCCCCCTCCTACACTCCCTCAGAAGGTTCCTGAATCCCCACAAGCTCCCCCAGGCAGATGGCTATGGTGGGATGGTCTTCCCACACACCAGCCACTCAGCCGGCACGACGACTGCCCAGGACTGGCTGACCTGCTGCCTGCATTGTCTAGGTGGAGCCCTACACCAATTGCTTCAGAAGTAGACTCGAAACTACTTACCGTAAGTAACAAAACCCTTAAGCTTATGTAGCACTTACCAGACTATTAGGAAGATGAGCTTCCATTTTTACTCTTAACAAATATACCCCAAAGTAGGTATTGTCTTATTTTTTTGGTGATTGACTTATTTCACTTAGTATAATATCCTCCAGATTCATCCCCGTCACAAATAATAGTTCCCTCTTTTTAAGGGTTGAGTAATATTCCAGTGTCTGTGTGTATGCGTCTATCTACACAACACATTGTGTTTATCCATTCATCCACCAATGGATATTTGTGTTGCTTACTCCTTTTGGTCCTTGTGAATAATGCTGCTATGAAGATGGGAACAGATAAGATGGTAACCAGTATAATTGTACCATGGACTATTCAATCAGTTCCCCACCACAGACATTTAGGTTGTTTCCAGTATTCTTATGGAGAGGGCCTATGGACTTTTGTTTATGCACCTTACAATTATCTTTGTTTTGGCCAGTGTATTGTTGGAATATGTTCTTAGAAGCAGCATTGTGGGACAAGGGTAAATGTGTAACAATTATGTTAGACCTTGGCCAGTTCTCCTCTGCTCAAGTGTAGAAGAGGGCATGGTGAAATCACCTGACCTAGGCTTCTTGAGGGCACACATGTTGAGCCCACTTTTCTAACAGTTCAGATACTAATATTTTGGTGAATCATATCAAAATAATTTTATTCTTATCAAAAACTCTATTTTCCAGAAGTAGATGGGCTTGCACTTCTATTATTATTATTATTATTATTATTTTTGAGACAGAGTCTTGCCCAGGCTGGAGTTCAGTGGTGTGATCTTAGCCCACTGAAACTTCTGTCTCCTGGATTCAAGCAATTCTCCTACCCCGGCCTCCTGAGTAGCTGGGATTACAGGTGCCCGCCACCACGCCCAGCTAATTTCTGTATTTTTAATAGAGACAGGGTTTCACCATATTGGCTAGGCTGGTCTCGAACTCCTGATCTCAGGTGATCCGACTGCCTCAGCCTCCCAAAGTGCTGGGATCACAGGCATGAGCCACCGCACCTGGCCTTCAATTATTATTATTTTTAAATTTTAAATTTGTAAACTTCTCCACCCAGCTTTCATTTAGAACAGGATGTTTTATGAATAACTTCAAGCAATTATCATTAAGAATGTATTGTGCAAAAAGAATGGCTAAGTTGAACACTGTTTGGGGTAAGAGAAATATTAGATACCCTTATCTAGGCTTTCCAGAGGCTTATAATCCAACGGAAGTGATAAGACTGAAAAATAACTGTAACGTAAGACAGCTTGTAATACAGTCAAGCCAGAGCTGCAGAGAAATATCACCCATGATAGGAGGAGGACATTTCAAGCTAGATTGATCAGGATAAGCTTCAGAGAAAAAGTGGGGTTCAACTAGACTTGGGCTGGTTAAGAAAGCACCTTTCACAAATGAGAAGTATGTGCAAAGTTGGGAAAGGGAGAGGGGAAATGAGGAGGTTTGGGCAACCAGTTGCGCTGGTATGAAAAGGTTTGCACAGGAGAAAATGCCAAGGTTAAGGCTGAGCTAGAGGACCCATGGGAGGCAGAGGAGTCTGGACCGTCCAGCAGTTGGAAGGAAGCACTGAGTTACAAGAAGGGAAGCTCCATGATACAACTGGTGTCGCAGTATGATCAAGGAACAAGTCTAGTACACCAAGACTGGCGTGGGGAGAATGTGGGAGCAGGAAACTGATGGGATGTTGCCAGACCTGCCCAGGTCTGATGCAATAGTTGTGGTGTCCAGAACAGAAGTAAGGACGGCCCTGAAGAGGAAGACATGGCTGGTAGTGACAGCTTGAGTGTCAAGGAAGGAGGGACACTGCAAGATTCTGAACCTGCAGCATTGGGAGAACGTGAACTGCTTCTGCCAACAGGGAGAGACGTTAGGGCTGTAGTATTTACACTTCAAGAAACTTCCCATAAGGAAATGCTCTCAATACTGATCTGTGTGGAGGCAATGACTGAATAATTCAGACGGACCAATTGTTGATGAGACTGTCCAGACACAGCTATGGAGAACCCTTAGGTTCCCAGATATCCCCTAGTGTGGATGGACAAGGCTGCCCAGCCTCTTGATGTCTCTCACTGCATAGGAAATCACATTCATTTGCTCCAGCCTCCCTCCACTGGGAGGTTGGGAAGTTTGATAGTTGTGGTGGACATTTGTGGTCATTTGGCCATCCAGTGTCAGTTCATCCTGTTCTTGATAATAAGTGTTTAATTTTTGTCTTAAAATTCATCCTTCCCCCATCCATGCAGTCCAGGTTACTCAACAGGCTCCGCAAGTAACCCAGGGCTGTAATACACATCATGTATCTGGGCAATTGACTGGTTCAGGAATGGGCACTGAAACCCAATACAAGGTTGTTGTTGAGCCACACGGGCAGCAGTCTCTCTTGTTCTTTCCCACTGGACTTGAACCTGAGAGGATGCAGGGCTGAAGTGGCTGCAGGCATCATGCCACCCCACATGGATCCTGCAGATCAACCCAAGGAAAACACAAGTTGTCTCTTTAGTAATTTAGTTTAAAAATATCTGAGTATGAAGAGTGCACTGTCTATGTGTGGATTAGTATCTTATGTCCATTCCAGGACGTAGTAGCCGGAATTTGAAGCCCTCACTAGAAATCCACCCTCCAGAGAGGGTTGCTTAAGCCTTTTACATAATTTATCAGTGAAAAGAATAATGCTGGAGGTAAGTAGGTGGTGAGAAACAAAGCCCTCCTCTTCCTTTTGCTCAAACAGAGGACAGGAGTCCCACAAGCACTGGTGCTCTTGGGGCCGGGCCTGTGCTCTTCTGGTCCTGCATTCCCCTTTCCCAGGGAATAACGTTGTAGACTCCCCTCCACATCAATCTATCACACAAGGTGCTCACTTGAGAAGACAGAGTGGGGCATTGCAGAAGGCCCCATTACAAAAGACTCCATGATTCTCATGTGTTTGTTTGCTAAACACGTTTTTATACATTTGTCAGATTTGGGTCCAAGATTTGCTCTCATAGTTATATACTCCCCAACGTGAGGTCAGGGACTGGGGCACAGAGTCCCATTTATCTAAGAGTTTGTGATGCTGATATTTATGTAAGATCCCACATTTGTGGAACAACCAAATTGTTCTCAATAGCAAGGCTGTGCTAAGAGATGGAGGAAAAGCAAGTTCTGATGACATTCGTTGAGTCCTGAATTGAATTGTGGTGCCTGGACTTTTTCAGTTATGGAAGTAGTACATTATTTTCTTGATTAGGCCACTTTTCTTGACATCTGTGGAAAAAAAAGAGACCCATCTGGCCAGCTTTTTCCTTAACACTAGACACTGCAATGCAAGGCATTGCGGGGAAAAAAAGTAGCACCTTCACCTGCAGTTACTTGTCGTTCCTGCAAAAACAGAACGTAACACGCATGCAAACTATTTAATTCACTCCTTTATTCTGGGATGTGGATTACAGATACCACAACTCACAAATACACCATCAGACATTGACAACTAAGGCCATTCTGTGAGTTATTTTTAAAACTTGGTGTTTTGCACATAATGATCTTAAAAAAAAATGAATTACCAAAACCAAGATCCTCTTCTGAAATGAAAATTTAATGTAGGTACAGGATAACTTTAGGGCTATAACTAATCTGAAGCTTATCAGGTAGCAAAACCATATTCGTTTTCTACAGCATAAATAACAGCTCTAAGGCAACCACTACCTCAGCATGAAGCTCACTTCTCCACATTAGAGTAGTGTTTACCTGCTACAGTGACCAGTGTTTAGAGACCATTTCCCTTTCAGTAGCAAAGAGAGACTTTACCTAAGAAACAGACTACATACTACAGAATCCTTGGAACAAGAAAAAGAAAGGGAGCTGTAACTAAGGCACTGAAAGCACATTATTTGTATAAAGAAATGTAAACAATTTAACACCAACAGGCTCCCTCCGTTGGAGTCTTTATTGTAAATGCACACAGGGCATCACAGTCAGGGCTAGAGTTTGAAGTCTGGGTGAAACAAATGTTTCTGCAGAGTTCAGAGTCTTGGCTGCCAATATATGATTTCTAACATGGTGCTGTTGAATTAAGTAATTTCAAAGTGACTCAAGCGGAAGCTGTTATTGAATCTGAGTTTTAATAGCATTAACAAACAAGGATTTTATAGGAGTACTAAAATGACGGGCTCTTTTTAACATTTATTTGCGTCTTTTATCAAGTTCTTCTAATGAATTTTAGGATTATTTTGGCTTATTTCATCAAGGAAGTTTGGTATAAGAACTTCTTACCTAATGAGTGCCCTTCCTTGTGAGTTCATATTTTAAGTAGCATGGTTCATGTCATCAATAAACCACACTTGCTTTAACACCGTTCAGAATGGTACATTTAACAATTGGACATATAGCACTGTAAACAATTCAAAGTCCATTGAGCTTACCATGAAAGAAGTGAAAGTGTGTACGTAGAAACTTGTCCTGCTGCAGACAAGCAGCTGCTCTGGCTCTGGTGTGGTGAGGTGGGCAGGTGTGGAAGGGAGAATTCCTGAGGCCAGTCACAATTATTGAAGCTAAATTAATTTCTTCCTGACACTTTAGTATAAATTCTAAGTACTTCTAAGTTCTAAACCATTAACTGTATATTTCTTTAATTTTTTTAAATCAAAGAAGAAAAAGACTTTCACACAGATGAATGTATAGGAAAACACAAATAATGACAATTTTCAAGAGCCTTATTGCAAAAAAAAAAAAGAAAAAAGGATAATTATTTTTGGAGTTACTATCTCTAATTCTTAAAAAGCAAGTAGAGTGTCTATATCCCTAAGTTTTAGTGCTATACAGCACTAAATGTATTTTATGAATTTGGGGTAGGTAAAGTTTGTATTTTATCTTAAACATGTTTTCTATGATGAAAAGGAACAAAATTGTAAAAAATGACATTTTCCCTTCTAAACGTTTCAAAGCATTAGAGGGGATGCAATGAAATGTTGTTACACCTTGAACAATGAGCCTCTTGAGTTTGTAGGAAGGGCAGACGGGCTGCATTACCAGCAACTTTGGGGTAGAAAGCACAGTTCTCCTCTTACCCAGCACAAATGCAATCGTGATTATAAAACTATTTGTGTTCCTAAATACAACCAAAGGAAATCTTAGAGAAACATGAATTAGAAACCTCTTTTATTAAGGGGAAACAACCAAAAAAGGTGCTCTAAAAAAAAAAAAAGAAAGAAAACAAGCCATAAAACCATAAAGTTAAAGAGCTGGGTCTGGAGCAGTTGTGCATAATAACTAGCTGCTCCCAGCAGGATCAGAAACAGCTTTGGGGGAGCTGCGGAATAAGAGTTGGTG
>NW_012118655.1:944400-974621 GCF_000951035.1 Colobus angolensis palliatus
AGTAAATGGTTAATATTTACTGAATGCCATCAACTTATAAATTACCTCGGCTTCCAGAACACTTACGACCAAATGCTCATTTTGCAAATGAGGGACCAGAGGCCTAGAGAGGGGAAGCCCTAAGTCTGAGGTCTTAGAAGGGCAGGCACCCTGGCTGCTTATGAGAATCACCTGGGAGCTCTTACGGCTCTGGAGGTTCAGGCTGCACACCTGACCAATGAAGTCAGGGTCCTGAGGGTGGGGTCTGGATGCAGGTATTAAGGTTCTGCAGGTGATTCTAATGCACCTGGTTTAAGAGTCCTGGCCTGGGAGGGAGGAGACAGAGCCTGGCGCCAGGCTGGAGAGAGCCTTGTCTGTTCCCTGCTCACTCCCCACAAGCGGGGATGCTTGAGAGGTCATGTCAAGGGAGCTTTTGGGGAGAGCTTGCAGAGGGAGGCCTTTGGGGAGACGCTATGGTGGGAGAAGAGCTGACTGGATTTGGTGAATGTTTATCCGGAACTCTTCCTGGCTCTGCTAAGGGACTGACGGTTTGGCTGGAAGACCCAGGACTGGATGAGGGGTGGCAATCCCCCTCCTACACTCCCTCAGAAGGTTCCTGAATCCCCACAAGCTCCCCCAGGCAGATGGCTATGGTGGGATGGTCTTCCCACACACCAGCCACTCAGCCGGCACGACGACTGCCCAGGACTGGCTGACCTGCTGCCTGCATTGTCTAGGTGGAGCCCTACACCAATTGCTTCAGAAGTAGACTCGAAACTACTTACCGTAAGTAACAAAACCCTTAAGCTTATGTAGCACTTACCAGACTATTAGGAAGATGAGCTTCCATTTTTACTCTTAACAAATATACCCCAAAGTAGGTATTGTCTTATTTTTTTGGTGATTGACTTATTTCACTTAGTATAATATCCTCCAGATTCATCCCCGTCACAAATAATAGTTCCCTCTTTTTAAGGGTTGAGTAATATTCCAGTGTCTGTGTGTATGCGTCTATCTACACAACACATTGTGTTTATCCATTCATCCACCAATGGATATTTGTGTTGCTTACTCCTTTTGGTCCTTGTGAATAATGCTGCTATGAAGATGGGAACAGATAAGATGGTAACCAGTATAATTGTACCATGGACTATTCAATCAGTTCCCCACCACAGACATTTAGGTTGTTTCCAGTATTCTTATGGAGAGGGCCTATGGACTTTTGTTTATGCACCTTACAATTATCTTTGTTTTGGCCAGTGTATTGTTGGAATATGTTCTTAGAAGCAGCATTGTGGGACAAGGGTAAATGTGTAACAATTATGTTAGACCTTGGCCAGTTCTCCTCTGCTCAAGTGTAGAAGAGGGCATGGTGAAATCACCTGACCTAGGCTTCTTGAGGGCACACATGTTGAGCCCACTTTTCTAACAGTTCAGATACTAATATTTTGGTGAAT
The DNA here is from genome assembly GCF_000951035.1 of Colobus angolensis palliatus. Classification (NCBI taxonomy): domain Eukaryota; kingdom Metazoa; phylum Chordata; class Mammalia; order Primates; family Cercopithecidae; genus Colobus; species Colobus angolensis. Next base: position 945,837 of record NW_012118655.1, read on the forward strand.
CATATCAAAATAATTTTATTCTTATCAAAAACTCTATTTTCCAGAAGTAGATGGGCTTGCACTTCTATTATTATTATTATTATTATTATTTTTGAGACAGAGTCTTGCCCAGGCTGGAGTTCAGTGGTGTGATCTTAGCCCACTGAAACTTCTGTCTCCTGGATTCAAGCAATTCTCCTACCCCGGCCTCCTGAGTAGCTGGGATTACAGGTGCCCGCCACCACGCCCAGCTAATTTCTGTATTTTTAATAGAGACAGGGTTTCACCATATTGGCTAGGCTGGTCTCGAACTCCTGATCTCAGGTGATCCGACTGCCTCAGCCTCCCAAAGTGCTGGGATCACAGGCATGAGCCACCGCACCTGGCCTTCAATTATTATTATTTTTAAATTTTAAATTTGTAAACTTCTCCACCCAGCTTTCATTTAGAACAGGATGTTTTATGAATAACTTCAAGCAATTATCATTAAGAATGTATTGTGCAAAAAGAATGGCTAAGTTGAACACTGTTTGGGGTAAGAGAAATATTAGATACCCTTATCTAGGCTTTCCAGAGGCTTATAATCCAACGGAAGTGATAAGACTGAAAAATAACTGTAACGTAAGACAGCTTGTAATACAGTCAAGCCAGAGCTGCAGAGAAATATCACCCATGATAGGAGGAGGACATTTCAAGCTAGATTGATCAGGATAAGCTTCAGAGAAAAAGTGGGGTTCAACTAGACTTGGGCTGGTTAAGAAAGCACCTTTCACAAATGAGAAGTATGTGCAAAGTTGGGAAAGGGAGAGGGGAAATGAGGAGGTTTGGGCAACCAGTTGCGCTGGTATGAAAAGGTTTGCACAGGAGAAAATGCCAAGGTTAAGGCTGAGCTAGAGGACCCATGGGAGGCAGAGGAGTCTGGACCGTCCAGCAGTTGGAAGGAAGCACTGAGTTACAAGAAGGGAAGCTCCATGATACAACTGGTGTCGCAGTATGATCAAGGAACAAGTCTAGTACACCAAGACTGGCGTGGGGAGAATGTGGGAGCAGGAAACTGATGGGATGTTGCCAGACCTGCCCAGGTCTGATGCAATAGTTGTGGTGTCCAGAACAGAAGTAAGGACGGCCCTGAAGAGGAAGACATGGCTGGTAGTGACAGCTTGAGTGTCAAGGAAGGAGGGACACTGCAAGATTCTGAACCTGCAGCATTGGGAGAACGTGAACTGCTTCTGCCAACAGGGAGAGACGTTAGGGCTGTAGTATTTACACTTCAAGAAACTTCCCATAAGGAAATGCTCTCAATACTGATCTGTGTGGAGGCAATGACTGAATAATTCAGACGGACCAATTGTTGATGAGACTGTCCAGACACAGCTATGGAGAACCCTTAGGTTCCCAGATATCCCCTAGTGTGGATGGACAAGGCTGCCCAGCCTCTTGATGTCTCTCACTGCATAGGAAATCACATTCATTTGCTCCAGCCTCCCTCCACTGGGAGGTTGGGAAGTTTGATAGTTGTGGTGGACATTTGTGGTCATTTGGCCATCCAGTGTCAGTTCATCCTGTTCTTGATAATAAGTGTTTAATTTTTGTCTTAAAATTCATCCTTCCCCCATCCATGCAGTCCAGGTTACTCAACAGGCTCCGCAAGTAACCCAGGGCTGTAATACACATCATGTATCTGGGCAATTGACTGGTTCAGGAATGGGCACTGAAACCCAATACAAGGTTGTTGTTGAGCCACACGGGCAGCAGTCTCTCTTGTTCTTTCCCACTGGACTTGAACCTGAGAGGATGCAGGGCTGAAGTGGCTGCAGGCATCATGCCACCCCACATGGATCCTGCAGATCAACCCAAGGAAAACACAAGTTGTCTCTTTAGTAATTTAGTTTAAAAATATCTGAGTATGAAGAGTGCACTGTCTATGTGTGGATTAGTATCTTATGTCCATTCCAGGACGTAGTAGCCGGAATTTGAAGCCCTCACTAGAAATCCACCCTCCAGAGAGGGTTGCTTAAGCCTTTTACATAATTTATCAGTGAAAAGAATAATGCTGGAGGTAAGTAGGTGGTGAGAAACAAAGCCCTCCTCTTCCTTTTGCTCAAACAGAGGACAGGAGTCCCACAAGCACTGGTGCTCTTGGGGCCGGGCCTGTGCTCTTCTGGTCCTGCATTCCCCTTTCCCAGGGAATAACGTTGTAGACTCCCCTCCACATCAATCTATCACACAAGGTGCTCACTTGAGAAGACAGAGTGGGGCATTGCAGAAGGCCCCATTACAAAAGACTCCATGATTCTCATGTGTTTGTTTGCTAAACACGTTTTTATACATTTGTCAGATTTGGGTCCAAGATTTGCTCTCATAGTTATATACTCCCCAACGTGAGGTCAGGGACTGGGGCACAGAGTCCCATTTATCTAAGAGTTTGTGATGCTGATATTTATGTAAGATCCCACATTTGTGGAACAACCAAATTGTTCTCAATAGCAAGGCTGTGCTAAGAGATGGAGGAAAAGCAAGTTCTGATGACATTCGTTGAGTCCTGAATTGAATTGTGGTGCCTGGACTTTTTCAGTTATGGAAGTAGTACATTATTTTCTTGATTAGGCCACTTTTCTTGACATCTGTGGAAAAAAAAGAGACCCATCTGGCCAGCTTTTTCCTTAACACTAGACACTGCAATGCAAGGCATTGCGGGGAAAAAAAGTAGCACCTTCACCTGCAGTTACTTGTCGTTCCTGCAAAAACAGAACGTAACACGCATGCAAACTATTTAATTCACTCCTTTATTCTGGGATGTGGATTACAGATACCACAACTCACAAATACACCATCAGACATTGACAACTAAGGCCATTCTGTGAGTTATTTTTAAAACTTGGTGTTTTGCACATAATGATCTTAAAAAAAAATGAATTACCAAAACCAAGATCCTCTTCTGAAATGAAAATTTAATGTAGGTACAGGATAACTTTAGGGCTATAACTAATCTGAAGCTTATCAGGTAGCAAAACCATATTCGTTTTCTACAGCATAAATAACAGCTCTAAGGCAACCACTACCTCAGCATGAAGCTCACTTCTCCACATTAGAGTAGTGTTTACCTGCTACAGTGACCAGTGTTTAGAGACCATTTCCCTTTCAGTAGCAAAGAGAGACTTTACCTAAGAAACAGACTACATACTACAGAATCCTTGGAACAAGAAAAAGAAAGGGAGCTGTAACTAAGGCACTGAAAGCACATTATTTGTATAAAGAAATGTAAACAATTTAACACCAACAGGCTCCCTCCGTTGGAGTCTTTATTGTAAATGCACACAGGGCATCACAGTCAGGGCTAGAGTTTGAAGTCTGGGTGAAACAAATGTTTCTGCAGAGTTCAGAGTCTTGGCTGCCAATATATGATTTCTAACATGGTGCTGTTGAATTAAGTAATTTCAAAGTGACTCAAGCGGAAGCTGTTATTGAATCTGAGTTTTAATAGCATTAACAAACAAGGATTTTATAGGAGTACTAAAATGACGGGCTCTTTTTAACATTTATTTGCGTCTTTTATCAAGTTCTTCTAATGAATTTTAGGATTATTTTGGCTTATTTCATCAAGGAAGTTTGGTATAAGAACTTCTTACCTAATGAGTGCCCTTCCTTGTGAGTTCATATTTTAAGTAGCATGGTTCATGTCATCAATAAACCACACTTGCTTTAACACCGTTCAGAATGGTACATTTAACAATTGGACATATAGCACTGTAAACAATTCAAAGTCCATTGAGCTTACCATGAAAGAAGTGAAAGTGTGTACGTAGAAACTTGTCCTGCTGCAGACAAGCAGCTGCTCTGGCTCTGGTGTGGTGAGGTGGGCAGGTGTGGAAGGGAGAATTCCTGAGGCCAGTCACAATTATTGAAGCTAAATTAATTTCTTCCTGACACTTTAGTATAAATTCTAAGTACTTCTAAGTTCTAAACCATTAACTGTATATTTCTTTAATTTTTTTAAATCAAAGAAGAAAAAGACTTTCACACAGATGAATGTATAGGAAAACACAAATAATGACAATTTTCAAGAGCCTTATTGCAAAAAAAAAAAAGAAAAAAGGATAATTATTTTTGGAGTTACTATCTCTAATTCTTAAAAAGCAAGTAGAGTGTCTATATCCCTAAGTTTTAGTGCTATACAGCACTAAATGTATTTTATGAATTTGGGGTAGGTAAAGTTTGTATTTTATCTTAAACATGTTTTCTATGATGAAAAGGAACAAAATTGTAAAAAATGACATTTTCCCTTCTAAACGTTTCAAAGCATTAGAGGGGATGCAATGAAATGTTGTTACACCTTGAACAATGAGCCTCTTGAGTTTGTAGGAAGGGCAGACGGGCTGCATTACCAGCAACTTTGGGGTAGAAAGCACAGTTCTCCTCTTACCCAGCACAAATGCAATCGTGATTATAAAACTATTTGTGTTCCTAAATACAACCAAAGGAAATCTTAGAGAAACATGAATTAGAAACCTCTTTTATTAAGGGGAAACAACCAAAAAAGGTGCTCTAAAAAAAAAAAAAGAAAGAAAACAAGCCATAAAACCATAAAGATAAAGAGCTGGGTCTGGAGCAGTTGTGCATAATAACTAGCTGCTCCCAGCAGGATCAGAAACAGCTTTGGGGGAGCTGCGGAATAAGAGTTGGTGTGTTTCAGAAGAGGCACCAGTTAATACTCTTCCAATAAAAATGATGTGTGCAACAGTGTTCAGCCTCGACCAGTGCTTTCTCGCAGAATCTGCTTGGTAAGTTCAGTTCACAATGTGTTTACCTTTCATGGCAATGCATGATGCAATTATTGGGTAGGTCACTGTCAAGCAAAAATGAGATGTAATTAAAGAGAAGGCATTCATGCCCAAAGAGTACATAAAACAGTTAGTAGCTTCTGAGGCTGGTTCAGTGCAGAAGTAAAACTGACAGGTTTGCTAACAGCTAAAGACTTTTAATTGCCTCATATTTTCTGCAGTTCTGACCAGCATCCCTCTTACATGACCAACAAAAAAAAAAAAAAAAAAAGAAAAAAAAAAAAAAAAAAAAAAAAAAGTGTGCAGCTCCAACAAAGTGAAAATGACAACAACACTTTTCTTTTGCCTCAGAAGGAGACTGGTGCTTGGTGTGTTGGATTTTTCACTGACTCCAAATGACAAGAATATTTGGGCAAACAACTGGTCAAAAGGGGGTTTAAATATTACTGTTGAAAAAGGAAGGCTAAAACTAAAAAGAAAGGTCACTTGCTATCATTATAAAGGATTAATTTTTGTGTTTTCATTTTGGTTTTAAGGTAAAATTTGTCAAGGCTAGAAGGGGTTGAATAATTTAGGATAAACCATTACCGCCCTGTCTGCAAGCCATTTGTTGTTTTAATGGTAGATGTTAGATACCCACACAAATGTAGAAAAAACAACTTTCCTTTTTTGGTAGGTTGTAAAGAAATATTTCAAAAGACGGTTTCTGACTGCAATAACAGAATGTTCTAAGTGTTCCTTTAAAAAAGTATGTGACTTCATGTATACCATTTTTAACAAAAAAAGCTACACCTGCCAAAACGTAAGGAAACCAGCACTAACCATGCAATACTGAGTGTGAGAAAGGAACTTAAACTGTATTACTTCCTATCTTTTAAAATTCAAACTAAAGTTTCAAAGTGGAGAGCCTGTGGTTGCTCCCTGAGTCCAGGTTTTATCTTCCATGAGAGAAAAGGGCACAGGTGGTTTTCTGACGTCTTGGTCAGCACACGATGTTATGAATAATGAAGGGCTTCCTGTCAAAACGCGTGATCAGTTTCATGACAAGGGGGTTCCGTTTTCTGATCTTAAGGATGAGATGGGTTTGGTGCAGGAAGAAGTGTGCCAAGGGAGGGAGCCTGGGCACCACCTGCCTTAGTACCTGGAGGAACAGCGCTCACCTCAGTGAGGTGACCTGGGCAGTCCAGTAATAGCATGTGATCCGGGCCATTGTTGACGAATTCCAGATCTGCCTCTGGTATGGGGAGTCTGTTAGGATTGGGCCTTTAAGAAAAATGTGTGTGTTCCTTGTCTGCTAAAAGCCTGATGATTGTTTAATAATATTCTGGCCCAAGTTATTTCACCCCGATCACTCCCTGCTATGTACACGGTATCGAAATTACATTCAGAGATTAAAAAAAAAATTGTAGCAATATTTTTCCCACAAAACTAAGTGCAAAAGATCTTTAACAAATAATGATGGCAGTAAGAAATATTCGACATAGTCATGCAAAAATGCATCTGAGCTTACAAAGGTTTAGAACATTTCCAAAATATGCCCTAGGTTTTTACATGGTAAACCTTATAATCTTACTCATTTTTCTTTGAATTTAAATGTGGCTGTTTGTGTAAAAGTCGGTAACATGCAAGTTCTATGATCTCCAGTCCACCAAATATTCTCTCTTGCAGCACAAAGATGACAATGGTGATTATAAAATACCACCGAACAAGACCGTACAAATATATGAGTAGGCACATTGCAGGGCTGAACAGGGTCCAATATAGTATAGAGAGCAATTTGACCACAAAGACCCTGAGTTCAGACTTGCAAGGTGGAATGACACTCTGTCCAGTAAAATAAAAATTCTTCTCCCCTTGATAGAAGGAACGCAGCCTCTCTTCTTTCTCTTCCCACCGTTTGTGGCACCAGAGTTGAAGGTCCTCCTTGGATGTGGGGAGGGTGTCTATTGGATACCGGTGGACGTGAAAGTGGATTTCCCTGGGAAAGTCTCCTTGGAGGAGGTGCTTCTCTGATTGAGGAATGTTGTGAGGATACGCCACAGTGATATCATGTATAGCATCAAGGTTCTTACCTAGGTTTTGAAAAGATAAAAACATAGATTAAGCAGTGCTCAATTTGGGTGATAATGCTGATTCACACTGCAGGGCAGCACCAGAAACCGAAAAATCAGAACAGTGTGAACCACAATGAACAAACAAAGGTTAGAGATACTGGTGTTCCTGGACACCTAGGTCAATATTTACCAGTCATCTTTAGTTTTATTGCCTGCTTGCTAATTACCACAACAATCTTTAGAAAGAAAATATCTTCATTTGCAGAAACAGTAATCTGCCATTCTAAAACCATTAAGCACATTAACTCAAATTTGAGATGAGAATTAAACATTACAGGGCTAGCTCCTTAAACACCAACAGAATTCAGTTTTGATACCTCCTATTAATATACCTATCTCTCCAAATAAAAGTAGACTTTCTCACCTTTAACCCAATGTTACCATGATAGCTACTGAAAAGAAAAACTTAAAATCAGACTTAGGTAGTGAGAAACATGTGAAAAGTTCCATATACTTTTTTATTTTTAAAAACATCAACTTGAGCCACAGGGGCACACACCTGTAGCCCAGGTACTCGGGAGGCTGAGGTGGGAGAATCCCTATTGCCCAGGAGTTCAGCCTGGGTAATATAGTGAGATTCAGTCTTTAAGAATAAATAGATAAATAAACTTGAACTCCAAGTAAGATCCTGATCCTGTATCCTGTCATCTTGAATTTAACTTAAGGGGTTAAGTGTTTTCACTTATGTGTTTTCAGCAGTCACAGGCCAGATTGCTAGACGCTGGAGATAGACAGTCAAGTAAGGCATGGTCCTAAACCTCACTCAAGATGTTCTCAACATAACTGGGGAAGCAGGCATGCATAAAGGCCTAAATAGACCTTATGGGAACACATAAGGGGTTAGTAAAGGAGAGGAATGAGGTGGGGTAGTGGCAGAGCAAATGTTTCGGCAGAAAAGCACAGTGGGGATGGGAACACTAAAAGTAGGCAGCAGCCATGTGTTCCTGGCCCTCATGTTATCATTCTTCAGAATTTAAACTCAATTCTGTAGGTAGCAGAGAAGCATCTTAAATGGTGGAGAACTACTTAAGGATTTCAGACAGAAGGGACCCATATGTTTAATTTTAGCAAAGATTACTCTCTGGGGGCAGTGACCAGAATGGTTTAGAGAGGACCAGAGGTAAAAGAGAGAGAGTAGTTTGATGGCTGTTACAGTACAGCAGGCAAGAAATGAAGAGGAGGTAGGGGCCAAAAAAGACATGTCCAAAAAAGTTACAAGGAAGAACTGATGTGATACTGTACAGTGGTCAACTGGATGTGGGAGAATGGGGAGGAGGAGCAGGGAGGAGTGAATCTAGGTTTGTTTCTGGCTCAGGGTACTGAGTAGATGGTGGGGCCATGGAGATTAGAAATGTAGGTGGAGTGTTGGACCTGTAAGGGACCTTGGGGATCACTTAATCCAATTCTTTATATGAGGCCAAGAAGTTTGGTATTTTGCCCAAGGGCACACGGCTTGTTGGTGTGGAGTCTCTAAATGTCACTTTCTTCTGAACCATGTTACCTTCAGTAAGAAACTTTTGATGAGGACTTTGATCACTTACAGAACCATATGATGCAGACAAAACTAATCTGTGCTGATAGAAATCAGAACAGTCGGTGGGAAACACTGAGAAGGGAGCATAAGGAAATTTTCTAGGTGACACACCCTAGATTCAGTTGTGGATTACATGATGCTTACCTATGTCAGAATAATCAGATTGTACATTTAAGATATGCACATTTCACGTTTTACATTTTACCTCAATAGCAGTAATAAAGATATGAAGCAATTGCCCCATATTTACCCTTTCCACTGAACAGGTTAGGTTATATTCGCTTTTTAAAAAATGATTCTTCAAGTTTTCTGCAAATGTTTCTCAGTCTTCATTACTCTGTGATTTACTTTAGGGTAAGAACCAGGCTTCAATTTGGTTTCATAACTGAATTATAAAATAATCAGCACTCAATGAGAGCTACTTTATAAGTGAAAATGCCTACATCAACAGGCTTAGATTCAAAGTTGAAAGGAGAGCCCTTCAGGAGTGCTGTATATTGTTCGTAGGGGGTAGAGGAAGTGCAAATGAAAGGCTCATTGAAGAAAGCTTCAGTGGAGCTGTATTTGAAGACAGACTAGGCCAGACCTGCTTGGCTCCAAAGAAGAGAACTGGGGGCTGGGTACGGTGACTCACACCTATAATCCCAGCACTTTGGGAGGCCAAGGTGGGTGGATCACCTGAGGTCAGGAGTTTGAGACCAGCCTAACCAACATGGTGAAACCCCATCTCTACTAAAAACACAAAAATTAGCTGGGCATGATGGCGCATGCCTGTAATCCCAGCTACTTGGGAGGCTGAGGCAGGAGAACTGCTTAAACCTGGGAGGCAGAGGTTGCAGTGAGTTAAGATCATGCCACTGCGCTCCAGCCTGGGCAACAAGACAAGACTCTGTCTCAAAAAAAAAAAAAAAAAGAACTGGGCCAGCAGTCAGAAGCCCATGGGAAAAGCTTTGTGACTTAGCTATCAAGAGGTGATTTATTTACCATTTGAGAAAGGGCTGGCTGACCACTTGCCTTGTATGCTACAGTGTGAATTTACATGCTGAAAGGTGGGCCGTCCGATCAAGCATCCAAAAAAGACCCTATTCCATCGCTGATAGACCATGATACATTCCATAAGATGCTAATATGTCTCACCTGTTAACTCACTTGAATTAAAAAACCAAGCAATCTTTCATCTGTATTACTTCATGAGAGATGAAGCTTTTCCTTGACTAGACAGTACAAGCTAGTTTAATATTTTAGAGCACTCTCTATCTGCAGACCTCAGAGGCCATTCATTTCTGCCCATCAACCACGACCATAATCGCTGTTTTAGTTGCCTTACCTCAATGCCACTCACCCTTTTCTTTCTCTCACATGGAGGTAAATAAGATGTCTCTGCCTCCTGTAACTTGTCATGCCAATTAGCCAGATTCAGAACTATGTTCACATTTCATTTACTTTCAAAACTCCTCTGGAATCAATACTTCTGCTTCTACCTTCTGCCCAAATACTTATCTCCTCAATCAGGATTATAGGTCTTCATCAATATCACCTTTCACAATAGCCTTGACCAATCTCCTTTCCCCATGTAGCTCCATCTACCTTTCTACTCAGTCATTCTACATGACTGTCATAGTCAATCTTAAAATCTTAGGGACAGCTCATTCATGTGGCCCAGCCTTTCTCATACAGGTGGTTCCTAATGCTTACGGATCAAATACAGTCATGTGTTTTTACAAATAGGTATTAAAATGGTGAGAAGAATGCCCCTTTCTTTCTTCCTTCTTCTTGACAATCTACAGTAAAGGGGTGTGTGTGTGTGTGTGTGTACTACATGTTGTCTGTGGGATTATAATGTTCAGTATAGAAATGGCAAGTTTTGAGATGGCAAGTTTGATGGCACCACTGAGAAATTTTCCTTGATGAAAGATTTTAGATTCATGGCGGCACCGAGTGTGGAGGGCTGTGGACACAGACTGCCTGGGATCCTGGCTCTGCCTCTTGCTGAGTTACTCAATCTCTCTATGGCTTACTTAGTTCCTATATCTATAGATTACCTAAGAAGGTTGTTGTGAGGCTTAAATAGCAAATTCTCAATAAAGGTTGTTTACTAGGCTGTACTCTTTTCCTCTAACTTTAGCTCCTAGAGTCCACTGATACCAACATAGTATGTAGGGAAATTACATTTCAATACTGTATCCACACCACTGTCAACAGCACTGTTCGCCTGGGCCCTGAGAACGCCAGTCAGAGGCCTCCTAAATTAACTTTTCTACTCAACACAAATATTCTAACGAATATTTCACAAAATTGCCAAAAATATTCCCTCTGCCTCAAATATTCAGCCTTTTTTCCTGAAGTATTTCATCTCAAATCCCTTCAATGTCTAGTTCAAATGCCAAGGGTTCTAAGAAGGAGCTTGTTCAAGTACAAGTGGCCCAAAGTGGCCTTGCCTCCTGTGAATGCTTAAAGCACATGCACTGATAACCTCATTTGGGTACCTGGTTGCCATCCTGTGCCCTTACTAGATGCTCAAGTATATTAAGGGCAAGGACTATGTCTTTGCTTTTTTAGACTTAGTAACTAGCACAGTGCCCTCCACTAAAAAGGCTCTAAAAATGAGTAATTGACCAATATTTGTATGGTCTGCTATCTTCTCATCTAGAAATATAGAAGATAATTATAATGCTCTCTCCATTGAGTTGTGTTGACAATTTGGTGAGCTAATGTATGGTGAGCTCTTTGGACAATACTTGCCACATAGTAAGTTCTTGGATGGTAGCACCTACTACAATTTCTATGACTTGTTCCATGGTATGTTTTTTTTTCAACTTGGGTTCTACAAAGTCTTGGTTCTGAAAGAATTATAACAATCTTGTGAAGGGGGGAAAAGGGTTCACTTTACAAAAAGGTAACATTCCAAAAGTTTTTAAAAATTGCTTGTTTAAAATCTAGAAGTTTGGAATGATATTATAATTTAATTAAAATGCCATCTATATTATAAGCAAGTAAAGAGTAATGCTGTAATGTTAGAAACTAAAAAAGACAAAGCGATTAAGGGAACTAGGTGTGGAGAGAAGGAAGACAGCTTATACCTTGACACTCATTTCTCTGAGCAGTGCTGGCAGCCTAGGCTTTCCTTAAGCATCATAGAGACTTGAAAATGTGTTAACTCCAAAAGCAAGAGAGGAGGAAATGGAGAATGGCTTTTATACATGGAGAGAGAGTTGACTATCTTGACACTTTTATTATATATATTTGTGTATGTATATAGCGACAGGGGTCTTGCTATGTCACTCAGAGTGGTCTTGAACTCAAGTGATCCTCCCACTTCATTCTCCCAAAGTCCTAGGATTATAGATGTGAGCCACCACGTCTGGCCTGTCTTGATAATTTTAAACTTTATATTAAGTAAATGTCTCCAAACACAAAAGCCACAAAGCCACATGTAACTCTGTACTTCTTGACTAGAAGAGCCAAATTCTGTAGAAGAAGAACTGATTTCTCATATCCTATCACGACCTTCTGGCACCACGGCCTCTGGCACAGGGAACCACTACCAACAGACAACTGAGCCTCCCCGTATAGGGAACAGGTAAAAGAGGGTAGCATGGCCTTGGGGCTTGGTTCATATGAAAGTGACAATAATGAAACGGCTAGTCAAAAGTTGAGATGTGCCTCTTTCATTTAGCATTTATAATTGAGCTAAAATACTGTAATATGTAAGACAAAAATGTTCCTGCAGTTACAAACGATTTATACTGCCTTTAAATCTTTTGGTATGAAAACAACAGACTTTTTAAAAAGGCAAATTAAGGTGGCTGCCACCAGTAAAAGCCATTTTTAAAAGATTTCGTTGCTTTTTAGATGCTTTAAATTATTATTTATTTTTATTTTGAGACGGAGTTTCACTCTTGTCACCAGCTCACTGCAAGCTCCACTCCTGGGTTCGAGTGATTCTCCTGCCTCAGCCACCTGAGTAGCTGAGACTACAGGCATACACCACCATGCCAAGCTAATTTTTGTATTTTTAGTAGAGACAGGGTTTCACCATGTTGGCCAGGCTGGTCTCAAACTCCTGACCTTAGGTGACTGGCCCACCTAGGCCTCCCAAAGTGTTGGGATTACAGGTGTGAGCCACCGTGTGTGGCCAGATGGTTTAAATTATAAATCTAGATGCTGTCTATTCTGTCATCTGCCTATATGGGGTTTAGAAAATGGGATTGTTCTGTTTCAGACACTGTGACTATTGGAAAGTTTCATATTTTAATATTTTATAAAGCCAGCACTGTGTTAGAACAACCACACTCACTGGGGCCCATAGTTGTTTATTCCCTGGAAGAATGAAGCACTTGCTTAATATTTCAAATCTTAATTTTTAGTCTCAGAGTGAGAAAATCTTGAGTACTTTATTCATGTTTACGTAACAGAAGCTTATAGGCTATGACTGAATTTTACGAATGTAATATCCAGCATGAAGTGTCTCTAAGCACATCAAGCTGAGCCCATGACTATTACAAGAGTCCCAGCTCACTGAGAATGGGAGGGAGCCCAAATCCTTACACATCTGTATGTTTAAAACAAAAGAATGGAAAGAGGTTTTGTAGTCTCTACATGCATAGTACAGTGAAGAAATCCAGGTTTGTTCATGCCTATGTATCGGATCCAATTATACAGTCCAATGACAGATTAACACAATTTTTTTAACCCAGTGATCTTGTAACAACTAAAATTTTTCTTTCTCTATTCCATAATCAAATATATGCAGATTATATAAACATATAACTTATTTTATTTATTTATTTATTTATTTTTGAGATGGAGTCTCGCTCTGTCCCCCAGGCTGGAGTGCAGTGATGCGATCTTGGCTCACTGCCACCTCCGTCTCCCAGGTTCAAGCAATTCTTCTGCCTCAGCCTCCCGAGTAGTTGGGACTACAAGTGGACACCACCACGCCCTGCTAATTTTTGTGTTTTTAGTAGAGATGGGGTTTTACCATGTTGGCCAGGATGGTCTTGATCTCTTGACCTTGTGATCTGCCTGCCTCGGCCTCCCAAAGTGCTGAGATTACAGGTGTGAGCCACTGTGCCTGGCCAAATGTAACTTATTTAAGATTACATTTTAACACCTGCTTTAAAAAAATTAAAATAAAAATCTATTTTCTATTTTCCAGATCTAAATTCACAAATCTAACTGCATGGATTAGAGTTTTGAGTTAAGCAGCTTGTCATCTAAGATGCATCTGTGTTAAAAGGAAATGCTGAGGCTGCTGATTTTGTACATTGTTTTTCAAATTAAAAAGAAAAATTACTCCAAGAAGATAAAATTTGGATTTAGTAACTCAGCAATCATTCACTGTGCCACTTTGACACAGACATGTAACAGTACATAGCTAATAATAAAGCATGACAGATTGGCACTAGTCAGTACATTTTGAAGAACAGTCTTGAATGGACTAATTCAGATATATTTAGACTAAAAATACCAATAAATAATATACCTTTCAGCTTCAAAATAAAAGGGTACGCATGAAACACTTAAAACCAACTGGTATTAAGGCTCAAACAGTACCATTTTCTTTGAGTATTAAAATACTATTGTTTCCTACTAGGAACACTGAATAATGAATATTTCTCCTTCTACGTAAGTTGAATACTTAGGGAACAAAAGGTGCAGTCAGGCAGCTCTCAGTCCTGCCTTTGACCAGCTCTATGACTTTGGCATGCTCACTATGAGCCTTGGCTGTAAATGGACACAGCAGTCCCTACCCTCATAGGGTTTTGTGAAGAGCAAATGGGATGTGGACTTTACAGTGCTTAGAGAAGTGCCTGGCACATACTCTTCACAGGTATCATCATTATTCTTCCTCTAGGTGGGATAATCACTGTTCCTACTTGATGTGAATTTAGATTTAGGTTGCTATCCTTTACCTTCCTTCTTTCTCTATATTTCCTTGTCCTTTGAGAGAGATGAGTCTGTTATAGGGCATGATGTGGTTTATTCTCATCATGCAGTCTACTCCGCTCCCACAGCACCGAAGCAAAGCTGTTTAGAGGACCGACTCTGGCTCTGAGCCCTATTATGTCTGGCATATATTCCTCTCCATCCCTACTAACTCACTCCTTAGACATTTTAAGCAAAGCGTAGACATTAAATTGTCCCATGGCATTCAGAATTAGAAGTTGATAATCAGTGCTTTAGGATCACTGGCCACCTGTTCTATCTTTTTGTTGTTGTTGTTTTTTATTAAGTCAAGGATAGTACTCAATCTTTTTCTAAATAAGAACCATCTTGAGCTTCAAAGTTAACCTTCAGCTGGAAAGTTAAAACTAAAAATGGTATACTTGTGAACAGTCTTGCTTATTCAACTTCAATTTGATTCTTTACAGATAGTTTTAGAGACAGCTATTTTCACATTTCTATCCTAAATCTGTTGCACTTTTTGTGTTTTGTATAAATGGTGAATCTTTTCAGTGCTGTTTATCTCTCCCAATGAATACTGGTTCTCTGGATGTTCAAAACAAGTTTAATTTTCTAGACAGAATAGAAATATGTCAACATGTTCCAAAATTTGACTTTAATACATTAATAGATCACTGAAAATCTGAATAACAGTATGCACTTGCTGAGGCTGAAGTTAAAAAAGAAGCAATGTGAAATTTAAATCACAGCTCTTGGAACTCTCACATATAAAAATGAATAGCCGCAAGTGCCTACCTATTAACAGTACTTATCTACTATGTCTATATTTTACTGATAATTTCTACAATTTAAAACCATGGAAAGTTGAGGCTGAGTACATGTTAATTTCAAGCTTCTTCAGTGAAAACATCTGAAATTTGCAAGGAATATTTTCCCCATAATGCATTAAAAATAAAACGAAAAGTAACTTTGCTACTATATTGAGCTTCCTAGCAAGTGTGATAAACATTGACCTCTACTGGATCTGGCAACATCTTGATACTTCAAGGACATCATATTATAATCACACTGGCCCTTCAGCATCCTGAATATTTCCTTTGTGAGAGATGCCAAGTGTGGTGTAGGGCATGCTGTCCTTTATTCTCTAACATTCAGTCTACTCATCTCCCACAGCACAGAAGCAGAGCCTTTAGGATACTGACCTGAGCTAATCATGGCAACCCTATATCCCTTACTGGGGACTGGTTCAGGAATAAGTTCACCACTCAATTTGGGACAATGATATATGAGAGGTGTATGTCTAGGACTTCTAGAGAAAGTTGCCTCGCTCCCAAGAGAAAGTCCTAAGAAAATCACATACAGAAAGCCACAAGAAAACCACACACAGCTGACATCATAGAGGTCAGAATGGAGACAGAAGGTACCAGGACCTTGCTCAGATGGCTGGGTGTCAAAATCTAACCTTTAAACGTACCCTATTGCTAACATTGTGGCTGTGTCAATGCATTTCCTTACCTTTCAACCTGGTTTGAATCAGGTTTTTGGCTATAAGCAGTTCAAGTACACTAACTGATACAGTATCAACTGGTGGGAGTTAATCATCAATTACAACTTACAGGAGAAACTCTGGCATTTTCTATTTTTGAACAGGCTTTCCATTTATTTTGAGTGTTCTATTTACCTTCTACTGTTACCCTAACAGCATGCAAATCTCTGACTGATATATATGTGGACCCTAAGGAAGCATTTCTCCAGTATCACCTTAAAGATTCATACTTTATTTCAAAGTATATTTTGGTTCATATGAGCTCAAGTCCCTTTTAGGTGACTCAATGGCATTCATCCTAAAAAGCCAATGCTGAGAAATGGACTTTTCTTAAGTGAAGAGTTGGGGTTCATAACAACTACAGATAGTCCTACATGTGGGCCTTCAAGATTATTTGAAACAAGTAGAAGGCTGTTTTCTCTGTGCTTCATATTTAGATATAAAAGTAATTTTATATTAGCATTATCACTTACTTTTTTCATGTAATACTTTACTTCTCTGAATTTGAAAAAAACATTTCCCTTATTACAAAAGGTAACAGAAGTTACCGTAGATAAGTGAAGAAAATGCAAGTTAAGTGTATAGAAGAAAAAAACTGGAATCATACCAACTGATTTCCTTTAAGGTATATATCCTTCCATTTGTTTATTCCTCCCCAAAGTATAGGTGATACTTATACACATAAAACACCTATGGAAATGGATATTGTTATAAACAATTGTATCCTCAAAATTTATGTTGATGCCCTAACCCTCAATGTGACTATACTTGGAGATAAGCCTTTAAAGAGGTAATTAAGATTAAATGAGGCAAAAAAAGTGAGGCCCTGATCCAGTACGACTGATGTCCTCATAAGAAGAGGGAGGGACACCAGGAGTGTTCATGTCTAAAGAATATCATGTGAGGACACAGTGAGAGTGGCCATCTGCGAGCCATGAAGGCGAGTCTTTAGGAAAAACTGACCCTGCCAACACATGATCTTGCTCTTCTGGCCTCCAAGACCAAGATAAACAGTGAGGAAATAAATTCCTTTTGTTTAAGTCACTCAGTCTCAGTCTGTGTTATCGTGTTATGGCCTCTCCAGCAGATAAATACATACATAACATATGCCTTGGAAAAAAAAAATCTAGAAATGGAACCATACTGTAATACTGTTGTATAATTAATTTTTCATGCATCTTTCCATTGATGTTGTTAAAGAATTTCTATAACATGT
The DNA here is from genome assembly GCF_000951035.1 of Colobus angolensis palliatus. NCBI lineage: Eukaryota > Metazoa > Chordata > Mammalia > Primates > Cercopithecidae > Colobus > Colobus angolensis. The sequence goes on from NW_012118655.1 coordinate 962,914, forward strand.
TATAGACGCACAATATTTGATTATATAGATATCACATAAAAAAGTTGTTTTCATATTTGTAAGTTGTTTCCACAAAAGTCACGTTTAAATAGATACCTTCATAACAAGAATATGAACACCTTAATAAGCTTTAGCTACATATTGGAAACTGACCAGAAACATCAATTTAAATGCACACCAAGAATGTATAACAGTGCTTTCCTTTTCACACTTTTACTAATGCCTGGTATTGTAATTTTAAGAAATTTGCCCAAGTATATCATTTTGTATATATTTTTTCTTTTCTTTTTTTTTTTTTTTGAGATGGAGTTTTGCTCTTGTTGCCCAGGCTAGAGTACAATGGCGCAATCTCGGCTCACTGCAACCTCCACTTCCCGGGTTCAAGTGATTCTCCTGCCTCAGCCTCCTGAGTGGCTGGGATTACAAGCGTGCACCACCATGCCTGGCTAATTTTTGTATTTTTAGTAGAGACAGGGTTTCACCACGTTGGCTAGGCTGGTCTCGAACTCCAGACTTCAGGTGATCCACCTGCCTCAATCTCCCAAAGTGCTGGGATTACAGGGGTGAGCCACCACGCTTGGCCTCATTTTGTATTTTTATGTCTTTGACGAGAAAAAATAAGCTTATTGGAAAAACACTGTAGTAATACAATGTATTTGTCATCTTATGGCTTTGCAAGAGTTCTTTACCCTCTACCATATATAGTAAATGTTTTCTACATACTTATTTTGCCATATAGCCACTCTTGGATTTACTTTGTTGGATTTGCTCCTCTGTAAATGCAGCTTCATTTTCTTTATCCATTTTCTATAAGTTGTTTGTCTCCATCTAGTCAATTTGCACAGTCCCTTCTTTATCACAGATTATTAGTCCTCTGTACACTGGGTGGCAAGTATTTTTATAAATCTATTATCTATTGACTTCATGGCATCTTTTCCAACATGTGTGTGTGTCTAGTCAAGAAAATTTCTGTTATAGCTTCTGGATTCCTAGTCTTGTCTGTCAGTCCCTAAATTATACATGTATCCTATATTTCTCTGAAAGATGAAATATGTTTTTTTCTTTTAGCTTTATAATCCAGCTTTACTTTCTTTCAAATAGGTATCAGTTTTTCAAGCAAAACAACTCTTTTCTCCTTGTATTGAAATACCAACTTGGTATTTCAATTATGGCACCAATCTCCTTTCCTCTTGTATTAAAATACCAACTTGGTCATTTATTAAATTCTCACATATGTAGATATCTAGTTTCCCTTCTCTCTTCTGCTCCACTGATCTGTGAGTATTCCTGCTTTTAGACCACACTGTTTTTCTTAGTGACTCAATATCTGGTAAAGCAACTGTGCCTTTGTATTCTTTTTCAAACTATACTTAGCTTCTCCTGGGAAACTGTTTTGCAATACAAATTTGAAGAGCATTTAATTCAATTCCAAAACAAATACCTTATACCCTTCCCAAAAAACCTGTCCTGCAATTGTATTTGCATATATTTACATAACAATTTTGGAAGAACTGGCAATTTTCTATCGTCTTCTCATCCAAGAAAATGGCTTCTCTTTCCATTTGAGCAAATGCTCAAATCTTATTTTATGTCTTCTAATAAATTTGTTTTCTTCACATAGCTTCCGTGACCTGTTTAAAAAAATTTATTCCTAAACAATTTCATAATTTTTATCACATAATTGTGAATAGAACATAACTGTGAATACAACATGTGTTTCTATTTCTGTTTTAAGGCAATCACTGCTAGAATAGGGACAAATCTATTGTTGTATGTTTATATATAGACAACTTACAAATTTTTTTTACTGTAATTGAACTTTTAGTAGACTTTTTGACCTTATAGATTGCAGCAAAAACAGTTTTATGGTCAATTTTACAGTCTTTTGGTAGTTTTATTACTTTCATTAACGTTTACTTAAAGTTTTGAATTTAAAATGTGGGTTTTAAAATGAGATCTTTAGCATATAAGATGCTTACCGCTGAGTTTTGGTAAAACTCATATGAAAGTAGTTAACTTCTATTTTATTTTCCTAGTGTTTATTAGGAATGGCTTGACTTTATCAAATATCTTTTCAGCATCTAAGAGTAGAATTTTGTTTTAAAGACAATATTAGTCAAAGACCTATATGAACCAAAGTCTTAGTAGTTAAAAGGAAAAAAAGGAAAGAAGTGCAAAGAGAAATTGAAAAATAATAAAATTATAGTGTAGGCTTCACTACTTCTACCATAACTGAACAACTCCAGTAGATAAAAACTAGTTAAATAAAGGAACTGAATAGCTATTGATAAATTTGGCTTAATAGATTTATACAGACCTGTGAGAAAATATTTCAAATGGTCCATTTTTAAGGCATGGTAAGTCTAAGTACTGGCAGCCAGCCTGCGAACATAACAAACTGCATGGCTCATGCACCTAGAAGGTCACAATAAGCAAACAGAATGTAGAGGAGGGGTCAGCCTATAAAAAGGAAGAAAGTTTCGTTATTGGGAAATCGAAACTTAAGTGGAGAAGGGGACCAGGGTATAACCTTGGCGGATAAATGAAGGCGGATGATGAAACTTAGGTGACATCAGAGAAGACTGTAACCCCATAGTACTCGACCAATGGGGAACTGGGGGAGGGACTTGTGTGCTAGGAGATAAATTATCTGCTGTAGCTGCCCTGGGTGTGCCTGCCCACCAGACACTCATCTTGCAAGACGCTATTAAAAAGTCTCACTTTTGCTGTTCTTTGTGCCTCCAAGTCCATTCTTTGGGTTTGGACAGGTGAGTGTGTTTCTCACAGACCCATTTGATACTCAAAAATATTTTAAAGGTGTTAGTAACCATGAGCATTTATAAAAATCTGATTACTTACCTAGTGGCAAGACAATTTAAACACACTTTGTAAAAACTGAGACTTTATGATGCACATTTTGACATCAAGATTCCATAAAATAATAAAATGATATTTCTCTTTTAATAAAAAGTTTAGATAAACCATGGATAAAAGATAAAAGGAAAATTATGAATTATCTAAAAAGGAATGAAAAAGAGAATCTATAGGATACAATGAAGACAGTAATAAAAAGAAAAATTTATGACCTTACATGCTTCATTACTAAAAGGGGAAAACTGAAAAAGAGAAACTACTCATATTGAACATTAGAGGGAGAAAAAAAATTACTAAAGATAAAAAGCAGTACTTAATAAAATAAAACTAAAAAATAAATACAGAAGTTAGTTATTTGATAAGATGAAGAAGATACTTAAACCCTATGGATCTGACTGAGGCGAAAAAGCATAAATATTTAAGATTACAAATAGTAAAGGAAACTAAAATCATAATACAGAAGAGCTTAAAGGATTATGAAAACATGAATCTACACATGTGATAATCACACACTTGTATACAACATTACATGTGTAAATTCATGCATTCATAATCCTTTAAAATAATATACCTTCTTTGTTTTCAATATCATTTTTGAGAGAGGGCATTCAAAATTCAATGTGAAAACAAGAGCAGTAACAAAGTATATTTTATCTTACTGTTGGGCCCAACAAATTTGTTTACAAGTTGCCAAAACCCCTGCAAATGAAACAATAAAAGCCTAAAAGAAGCATGAGCATGTGCATAATCTACTAATTTGCTGGTCTTTGAAATAAATGAGACCAGAGACAGCATACTATTATAGTTTCGATGCTCTGATGTTAGGATTGAAGATGATTAATGATGCACATGGCTATTACTATTTATTGAGTGCCTCTGATGTGCCAGGCATTATTCATGCAACAAATTATCTACAGAGCACTCACTGTGCCAGTCACAGCTGTAGTCATCTGGGGTACATGGGTGAACAGGAAAAAAAATGCTTGCCCTTACAGAGTTTATCAGTGCACACAGTCACTTTTAAGTATCGTAGGAGCCCTTGAGAGATTATTTCTTTTATAGTTGCAGAAACTGAGCCACAGAGAAGTCATTTGTTGAAGATCACAGTTAGTGGTCAGTTCTGTGTGACTCTAAAGCCTTTCCACTATGCTACTCTACTTTCTAAAAATGGCATATTAAGAGCAGAAGCTACAGAGTCAGACTGTAGCTTCCTCTTAGCACTGCTTTTGCTGTATCCCAGAGGTTTTGATAGATTGTATCACTATTATATTTCAGTTCAAATAATTTTCTAATTTCCATCTTCATTTCATTGTTGACCTGACGATCATTCCGGAGCAGGTTATTTAATGGTCCATGTATTTGCATGGTTTTGAGGGTTCCTTTTGGAGTTTTCAGTTTTATTCTGCTGTGGTCTGTGAGAGTACTTGATATAATTTCGATTTTCTCAAATGTATTGGGACTTGTTTTGTGGCCTATCATACAGTCTATCTTGGAGAATGTTCCAGGTGCTGATGAGTAGAATGTATATTCTACAGTTGTTGGGTAGAATGTTCTGTTCATGTCTGTTAAGTACATTTGTTCTAGGGTATAATTTAAGTCCATTGTTCTTTGTTGACTTTCTGTCTTGATGACCTGTCTAGTGCGGTCAGTGGAGTATAGAAGTCCCCCACTATTATTGTGTTGCCATCTGTCTCATTCTTAGGTCTAGTAGTAATTGTTTTACAAATTTGGGAGCTCCAGTGTTAGGTGCATATACATTTAGGATTGCGATAGTTTCCTGTTGGACCAGTCCTTTCATCATTATATAATGTCCCTCATTGTCCTTTTTAACTGGCTGTTGCTTTAAAGTTTGTTTTGTCTGATACAGGAATAGCTACTCCTGCTCACTTTTGGTGTCCATTTGCATGGAGTATCTTTTTCACCCCTTTACCTTAAGTTTATGTGAGTCCTTACGTGTTAGGTGAGTCTCTTGAAGACAGTGGATACTTGGTTGGTGAATTGTTTTCCATTCTGCCATTCTGTATCTTTTAAGTGGAACATTTAGGCCATTTACATTCAATGTTAGTATTGAGATGTGAAGCACTATTCTATTCATTGTGCTAGTTGTTGCCTGAATACCTTTTTTGTTTTCCTCATTGTGTTATTGTCTTATAGGTCCTGTGAGATTATGCTTTAAGGAGGTTCTATTTTGGTGTATTTTGAGGATTTTTTTTCAAGATTTAGAGCTCCTTTTAGCAGTTCTTGTAGTGTTGGCTTGGTAGTGGTGAATTCTCTCAGCATTTGTTTGTCTGAAAAAGACTGTATCTTTCCTTCAGTTATGAAGCTTCTTAGTTTCGCTGGATACAAAATTCTTGGCTGGTAATTGTTTTAAGAAGGCTAAAGATGGGACCCTAATCCCTTTTAGCTTGCTGGGTTTCTGGTGAGAAATCTGCTGTTAATCTGATAGGTTTTTCTTTTACAGGTTGGTTTCCTGATGCGTTTGCCTTACAGTTCTTAAGATTCTTTCCTTCATCTTGACTTTAGATAACCTGACGACTATGTGCCTAGGTGATGATCTTTTTGCAATGAATTTTCTGAGTGTTCTTTGAGCTTTTTGTATTTGGATGTCTAGATTTCTAGCAAGACCAGGGAAGTTTTCCTTGAGTCTTCTCTCAAATATGTTTTCCAAACTTTCAGATTTCTCTTTTTCCTTGGGAACACCAATTTTTCTTACATTTTGTTGTTTAACATAATCCCAAACTTCTGGGAGGCTTTTTTCTTTTTTCTCATTCTTTTTCCTTTGTCTTTGTTATTTTTGAAAGCCTTGTCTCAGCTCTGAAGTTATTTCTTCTACCTGTTTGATTCTATTGCTGAGACTTTCCAGTGTACTATGCATTTCTCTAAGTGTGTCCATTTCCAGAAGTTGATTGTTTTTTATCTATGCTATCTATTTCTCTGGATAGCTTTCTGTCCATATCCTGTCACATTTAAAAAATTTCTTTGAATCGGTATTCACCTTTCTCTGGTGCCTCCTTGAATAGCTTAACACTCGACCTTCTGAATTCTTTTACTGGCAAATCAGAGATTTTGCCTTGGTTTGGATCCATTATTGGTGAGCTAAAGTGATATTCCGGGGCTCTTAAAGAACCTTTTTTTAATCATATTATCAGAATAGTTTTTCTGGCTCCTTCTCATTTGGATAGACTATGCCAGAGGAAAGACTGGGGGCTCAAGAGCTGCTGTTCAGATTCTTTGGTCCCATGGGGTGCTCCCTTGATGTGGTACTCTCCCCCTTCCCCTAGAGATGAGGCTTCCTGAGAGCTGAACTGCAGTGACTGTTATTTCTTTTCTGGGTCTAGCCACCCAGTGGAGCTCCCAGGCTTCTGGCTGGTTAATGGGGAATGTTTGCAGAGTCGTGTGATGTAATCCATTTTCAGGTGTCTCAGTCGTGGATACCAGCACCTGATTGGGGAGCGGACTCTGAGGGTCCTTGGTTGTAGTTTTGTTTAGTGTGCTGTTTTCTGTGTTGGTTCACTTCCAGCCAGGAGGTGGTGCTTTCCAGAAAGCATCAGCTGTGGTATTATAGGGAGGATACAAGTTTGCCCTAGGGCCCTCTGGATAAGTATTTGGGTTTCTTACCTGGTAGGAGGACAATAGAGCTCTCAAGAAACTTATGTCCTTTGTCTTCAGCTATTAGGACAGGTCTCAGAGAAAGACCATCAGGTGAGGCCAGGGTTAGGCTGGTCTGAGCTCAGGCTCTACTTGGGCAGGGCTTGCTGTGGCTGCTGTGGGGGATGAAGTTGTGGTTCTCAGGCCAATGGACTTAACGTTCTCAGGAGGATTACGGCTGCCTCTGCTGTGTCACACAGGTCGCCAGGGAACAGTGACAGGCCACACCCAGCTCCCATGCAGCCTGAAAGGCTGGTCTCACTCTTCCGGTGTCCCCTCCAAGTTTATTTCCAGGCAGCCGGTGAGCAGGGCTGAGAACCTGCCCCAGGCTACAACCCCCCTCACTGAGAAAGCAAGCAGGCCCTTCAGGTTTTGTACCTCCCAGTCTGCCACATCTTCTGTGATCATATCTGCACTCCCTGTTTGCCACCTTCACCAGATTCTGTCCAGGAAACTTCACATTCCATCAAAGTTGTTACAAAGTTCAGCTGGAAGATTCCTTTTCCCTGTGGTCTTTCCCCAATTCCACTGGCAGTCCTCCCCAAGAAGCCCTGGGAGACAAAGTCAGAAATGGCTTCCCTGGGAATAAGAGTGCCCACAGGGCTCTCCCCACTGCTTTCTCCACCCCTTTATTTTGCTTGGCTCTCTTAAATTCATCTCAGCTCCAGGTAAGGTCAAATCCATCTCATATGATCTGGACCTTCAGGTTCCCCTTCTCATACTTCGGTCGTTCACAGTTTTTTGGTTGTCTCACGGAGCCTGCAGTGGCAAGCTGCTTCCTTCAAGGGGTCTGTGGATTCTCTCAGCTTTTATGTTTCTGCAGTATTTCTTGGATCGAAAGCCCACGATGTGAGTCTCTACAGGCTGCTCTGTCCATCCAAGTCAGAGCTGCGAGTTAGTTCTGCCTCCTACCTGCCACTTTTCCCCCCTGTCCCTTCTTATAAGGGCACTCATCTCTTTCATGAGGGTCTCCATTCTTATAAGCTAATTTCTTCCAAAGGCCCCACCTTCTAATAAATATGTCACATGGGAGATTGAGGCTTCAATATATGAATTTTGGGGGAACACAAACATTCATTCACTCCACAGCAACATCAAAACATTCATTGTAGTAGTAACTTTTTGTTTAAATTCAGTTAGAACATAAGAGTCAACATCTGGATGAGTAGTTACTGATCCCAAAATTTAAGCAGGGAGAATAACAATACATGAGGGGTAAATAAGAACTTTTAGTGGGTTGAGCAGTATCCTACCAAAATACCTGGCCACTGGAACTTAAGAATGTAACCTTATTTGGAAATAGAATCATAGCAGATTTAAGGTAAGGATTGAGATGAGATCATTGTGGATTCAGGTGTCATCTAAATCCCAAAAAGTGTCTTTACATATAGAAATATAGTGAAGACAGAGGCAAAGGTTGGAGTTACGCAGTGACAAGCTAAGGTATCCCAGGAGTTGCTAGAAGCTAGAAAAGGCAAGGAAGGATTCTCCCCTACAGCCATGGGAGGGGTTTGTGGACCTGTCAGCATCTTAATTTTGAATTTCTAGTTTCCAGAACTATAAGAAAATGAATTTTTTTATTGTTTTAAGCCACAAAGTTTGTGGTAATGTTTTATGGCAGTCTAGAATACAGTATTCATTAAGAAATATCTAATGACAAGGATTGTTTTTTTCGTAGTCTTGATTTTGGGGAAGAAAATTTCTTCTAAAGTTTTATTGTAGTTTTGAATTATAAAGTGGTATATTTTGAGAAGAAGGAAGCATGATAACCCAACGATATAGAAATAGCTATGTACAAAATGGAGACTTTTAATTTTCTGAATCTGTCTGAACAGGTGAACTGCAGGTTCCTATGCAAAATAGGTCCCTGCAAAGCTGCCATTTTATAGCAGTTACTACAAACTACAGAGATCTGTTCCTTAGTTGAGGAAGAGAGGCTATGACAGTAGTTCTCAAACTCTAGTTGCCTAAGAATACTTGGAGAATTGAAAATGAGTCCTGGGCTTCATTCCCAAAGACTCTCCCTTAGTTTGTATGGCTGGGATGAGGCAATCGGTATTTTAGCAAGCACTCCAAGAGATTATGATCAGATACAGGGGTTGGAAAGGCCACACTGGGGAAATACATATTGGGTTATGGGGATGGTTTTCAGCAGAGAGGACCATGGGAAGTTGTATTCAAAAGCTGGGTTCTGGAATCAGACAAAACCCTAGGATTTTTTTTTGCTTAATTCCACTCCTTGCTGATGTATGGCCCTGAGAAACATACACAACCTTGGGGAGGATTAATTGAGATTATCCTAAGTAAGTGATCAATGAATGTTGCCTATTAAAATTATTTTAAAATTTATTTAAGGCAACAACAATTTTAACTTACATAATAGAGTGAATTACTCAGTAACAACAGTTAACTACCATAACTTGTGCTCATATAGTAGGAGATTTGTTTAGGGCATTGGAAATAGTTTATTCCCACTTTGGAAGCTGGTAGATAAATCTTGCTAGATATGATTTTGGATAACTCTGGGACACGAAATGACTAAGGATTGGAGGGAAAAACTTAAAGGGAAGAAGGCAAAGATAAGCTCTGCCGATACTGCAATTTTGCCTGAAGATCCTGGTGGCTTCTAAGTTTAGTACTCAGAATGAATTCTTGCTGCATTTGGCATGCTCAGCTTAATAATGACAAAGTTACGTACCTGGGCTGGGTTGAATAGTGGCCTTCCTCACCTCTAATTCAGCCCAGTTTCTCAGTTAATCCCAAACCTTTATTCACAAGGAAAACATCCAGAAATTCTTTTAAAAATAGGTGCACGAGTAAAGTATCTTTTTTATTAGCACTAGAATATCTTGTAAAGTTTCATATCTGTAAAAACCTTCATCGGTGGGATAAGACAGAAAGTGAAAGTGGCAAGGAATGCAGACACCTTATAGAGGTTTACTGACTAATGCCAGGGTGAGCTGGAGAGCAGATCTGGTGGTCTGGAGCCTGAATCCTGAATCCAAAAGAGAATGCTATGGTCTTGGTGTTAGAGCCATGTGGGAAGTAAGTTTCATATTACCATCTTTTCAACACCAGTATTCACTCAGCTAGGGCTATAATTATCAGCAAAATTTTTATCTAGTTCTAGTGTCTATAAGTAGTATATAAAGATACAAGGTTAATGTATAATCAAAACTAGTGGTTCTCAACCTTTTTCCTACTCCTAGCAGCTCACTAGGGCAGAAATGCTCAACCAGGGATTATGTAGGAAGATGTGTTTGAAAAATTACCCAAGTCATTAGGTGGACTATTCTTGGTCTTCTAAATTCCACATATCTAAAATAACATTAAGAAGCCATATAGCTCTACTATAGCACTTGTTACCTGACTTGTTACCATCTACATGATAGCACTTGTTACCAGACACCTGGCACTAGAGATTCTAATCACTGCAATAAGGCAAAAACAAAAAAGGGCATACGGATCAAAGTAAAACTCTTTATTCAAATCCTTAGGGGTCTACAAAACTACTAGAACAGGTAAATAGATTTAGCAAAGTTACAGGATACAAATTCATTGTTAAATCTATTTCTGGATACTAGCAATGAAGAACTGAACACTGAAATTTTATTTTTTTAACGTTTAGGTTTGGGTGTACATGTGAAGGTTTGTTACATAGGTAAACACACGTCATGAGGGTTTGCTGTACATATTATTTCATCACCCAGGTATTAAGTCCAGTATCCAATAGTTATCTCTTTTGCTCTTCTCCCTCCTCCCACCCTCCTCTGTCAAGTAGACCCCAGTGTCTGTTGTTTCTTTCTTTGGAACACTGAAATTTTAAAAACACCATTTACAATCTCAAATTTATGAAACACTTGGTAGTAAATTTTATAAAATATGTGCAAGAATGCAAACTATAAAACATGATTGAGAGAAAGACACATATAAATGGAGAGATATACCATGTTCATAGACTGAAAAATTCAATATTATTAAGATGAAATTTCTCTACATTGCTCTATGGATTCACAGCAATCATAACAAAAACTTCTGGTCTGTTTCTGTATATAAATTAACAAACTGATTCTAAATTTTATATCGATGTGCAAAGGAACTAGAATAAGAAAACAATTTTGAAAAAGAAAAAGGTGTAGGCTTGGCATTAGCTGCTCATTTCAGGACTTACTATAAAGGTTCAGTAATCAAGACGATACTGTACTGGAGGAAAGTTAGATATACAGATCAATGAAATAGAACGGGGTCTACAAACAGATGAACACAGAAAATCTTTGTGAACTGACTAGGCAACAGTTTCTTACATAGGACACTGAAGAGCACAAATAATAAAGTAAAATTGAAAAATTGTACTTTGTCAAAATTAAACACTTCTACTCTTCATAAGACAGTATTAAGGAAATAAAAAGGCAAGCCACAGATTGTAAGAAAATGTTTGAAACCAAATATATTATAAATAACTTGTATCTAAGATATATAAAGCATTCTTACAAGTCCATAATAAAGTAACCCCATGTTTTAAATTGGATAAAAAATTGGAATTAACATATCACCAATGAAGGTATATGAAAGACAAGCCCAGGAAAATATGCTTAAATTAACACTTTAGTTACTATTAGGGAAACATAAATGAAACCACAATAAGATTCTAATATACATTTACTAGAATGGCTAAGTTAAAAAGGCTAACAGTATCAGGTTTTGGTGAGGATGGTGAACAAATGGAACCCTCAAATACTACTAATGGAAATGTAAACCAGTCTACACACTCTGGAAAACCGGAGAATGATAGCATAGGTATGTGCCCAAGAAAATATATGCCCATACAAATTTTTGTATTAATACACAAATGTTTGTAGCAATTTTATACATAATATCTTAAAATTGGAAATAACCCAGTTGTCTATCAGTCCATGAATGGTTAAAGAAATTGTGGAATATTCCACACAATGCAATACCAATCAGCAATAAAAGGGAATAAACTACAGATTCATGCAGCAATATGGATGAAACTTAACAGCATTATTCTAACTTAAAGAAACCAGGCTGGGCGCGGTGGCTCAAGCCTGTAATCCCAGCACTTTGGGAGGCTGAGACGGGCGGATCACAAGGTCAGGAGATCGAGACCATCCTGGCTAATACGGTGAAACCCCGTCTCTACTAAAGAATACAAAAAACTAGCCGGG
>NW_012118655.1:974671-1000104 GCF_000951035.1 Colobus angolensis palliatus
CATGCCAAATTATAAAGACCATGGATGCTAGGAAGAAACTGCATCAATTAATGAGCAAAATAACCAGCTAACATCATAATGACAGGATCAAATTCACACATAACAATATTAACCTTAAATGTAAATGGGCCAAATGTCCCAATGAAAAGACACAGACTGGAAAATTGGATAAAGAGTCAAGACCCATCCATGTGCTATATTCAGGAGACCCATCTCATGTGCAGAGACACACATAGGCTCAAAATAAAGGGATGGAGGAAGATCTACAAAGCAAATGGAAAGCAAAAAAGAAACCAGACACAGATGACCACATACTGTATAATTCCATTTATATGAAAATCTAGAAAAGGCAAAAGTATGGTGACAGAAAGCAGATCAGTGGGTTCCAGGGACCAAAGTTCAGGGAAGGGGCCTGACTGCAGAGGTACATAGAGAACCTTTGGGGGTGATGGACATGTTTCATATTTTGACTGTGGGTAGATACGTGGCTCTATGCATTTAACAAAAGACATCTAACTCTACACTTAAAATGCGTACATTTTACAGCAAGTAAATTCTACCTCTAAAAGCTGTTTTATTAAGGCATCTCAAATATTTGACCTAAAAAAATTTAAGTGATATAATATCACAAATCTGTAATATGTGCTATAGTCTAAACAGAGCTTTCTAAAAGGCTACATGGATTCTTGTCAAACCAAAATGTTAGAAAACATTATTTAGAGTTTGAAACAAATATATTTACATGTATGATTTCAATTTTTTGGTATTAGAATTTATTTGAAACAGGATGTTTTCCTATTCATTCAAATAAGCATTAACATATCCCACAAGGTTTTCATTATTATTTTGCATCATTTTTCCTTTCCTGGTTAATGCAAGATATAATTCCCTAATTAAGGGATCACTTTAAGTGTAAGCTGACATTTAAAAATTTCTAGGACATTAATTTCCTTCAGGGTCACAAATAATAACTACCATGTTTTCTTGATACTATCTAGAAAGGAAAAAGATTGCATCAACATATTTCTGAAGCAGTTACAAATAGTTCAATTAGAATTCACAGAGAAAAGAAGAAAAATATTAGAAGTGAGAGACAATGTGTTTTGCAATCAGTATTTTAGAAGCATAGAGCTCTAATTTATTAGATTGCCACAGTAGTAGCAGGGCTTAGGTGTATCAAACAAAACAAACACATACACACACCCTTGCACCCTTCAATTCCTCCTGTAAAACTCAGAGCAAATATTACAATGACAGTGTGGCATCTAATCTGTTTGGTTCAGATTTGAAGGATGTATTTTTGCTTTTAATCAATGCTATGATACAGAAACTCAACACATTTGGAAACTGGTTTAAACATCCATTTCAACTTTCTCCTGCTAAGTACTCCCTCAACCAGCAACCAAAATACAACAACAAAAAAACCTTCACTTACCGTTGCAATTCAACAGCAACATTCCCTATCAGCTGTGCATATGGTGTGACAGCTTGTATCAAAATCACCTTTGAGTAGCTTCTAATTACTCATGCACAATTCTTATAGATGAAACTGGCCTGGGTAAACTGTGAAGGGTAACTCAGTGGAGACCACAACTCTCCCTCTGTCTAGTGTCTTCTACCCATTTCCAAGGTAGGGAAGGGTCTCATTTCAACCCCTTACACAAGCCGATCAATTCACTGATTATACTCCAAAGTGAACAGATGTCATAAGTCTTGATCATTCAATCAGTCTTAAGACGTAACCAGCAAGTAATCTGATTTAGTACTCTTGATGTATTTTTTGTAGTATATAATGTACCTTTCCTAGATAAATTCCTTACCACAGAATCAGAAAGTGCGTAAGCCAAACTAGATTTGAATGTCCAATTCCTAAGGTGTTATTTCCTTTCACTTTACACATTTACGTAGGTCTTATGGCTAAAGGCTTTTTGATGTGTGGTATCCCTTTTCTCCCAGAAACGTATTTGAACCTATTAGGCACATGTTTTGGTGAAGTATTTAAGTTTTTTGGCAGGGAATGAAGGCTACTGGGAGTCCTCGGTAAATTCCTGATCACTGGCCAAAAGCAGCTCCTTAGTACTGTTCAACATACATATTTCCTTAGTCCATTCTGTGTCCCAATTGCTTGGATTTGAGGACTTCATGACTCTGCTTTTCTCAATAACTTCCAATAACTTCCTCACCATCCTTCATTCTCATCCTATTTCATTGAGAAAAATCAATAAAAAGAAACTCGCACAAACTCGTACCACCCTATTTACTCTCCTACTGCTCTGTGAGCTCGTACACTTTGCCTTCTTTTCTTTATAAGGACGATCTGTCCGTGCACGTATTTAGGGCCAATCCCTCCCCCTATGTCCTCTATCTCACCCGCTCTTGCCTACTCAGGAACAGAGCCCCAGCAGTTCCCCTTTAATCAGTCATTCTGTCTTGACCATCAACATATTATAACTTCTCCCATCATTCCCTCTTGGCTCACCTCTCCTTCTAGTGACCACTCATCTCTGTGCTCACTTACACAGCCAAACTTCCTGAGCTGTCTATACTCACTGTCTTCAATCCTCTTTCTTTTCTCTCTTGAACCCATGTCATTAGCTTCTGCCCTCATCACTCCACCAGAACTGTCCTCGGTGACCTTTATGTACCAAACCCAATGCCTCCCTCCCTCTTGGCTTCCTGGCCACCTTACTCTCTTGGCTTTTCCCCAACTTCACAGGCCACTCTGAAGTCTCCTTTACGGATGGCTTGGTTCTCCGATCCCTAATACTATACTGCCTACTATTAACTAGGCTGGGATCTTACTCTTCTTCATCCACACTCATTCCCTAGGTGATCTCTTTTAGTCTTGCAACTTTAATTATCATATGTGGTCATGCCTACCAAATGTGTATCTCCTGCCTCTCTCCTTTCTAGACTCACATATTTACTAATTTCATAACTCCCTATGGATGTCTAATAAGTAGCTCAAACTTAACATGGCCTAAATGGAACTGCTTTTTGACCTTTCCCCCAAAACCTGTACTTCCCACAGTCTTTGTTGCAGTTAAAAGGCAAAACTGCCTTTCCTGCAATTCAGGCCAAGAACCTTGCAGTCACACTAGTTCCCTCTCATTTTCTTATACTCCACCCATCAAAAAATTCTATTGCTTCCACCTTAAAATATATCCAGAATCCAGCCATTTTTTTTTACAACCTCACTAATTTTACCTCACTTTCCACTTCTCTTTCCTGGAGTATTATAAATACTTTTCTAATTGGTTTCTCTGTTTGCCCACCTCCCCGACCCACAGATTTTTCTTAACATTACAGCCAGCGTAATCCTTTAATAATCTTTTTTTTTTTTTTTTTTAGACAGAGTCTCGCTCTGTCGCCTAGGCTGGAGTGCAGTGGCCAGATCTCAGCTCACTGCAAGCTCCGCCTCCCAGGTTTACGCCATTCTCCCACCTCAGCCTCCCGAATAGCTGGGACTACAGGCGCCCGCCACCTCGCCTGGCTATTTTTTTGTATTTTTTAATAGAGACGGGGTTTCACCGTGTTCGCCAGGATGGTCTCGATCTCCTGACCTCGTGATCCGCCCGTCTTGGCCTCCCAAAGTGCTGGGATTACAGGCTGGAGCCACCGCGCCCGGCCTTCCTTTAATAATATTAATCACAATCTTATAACCCCTCCCTCTTCACCTTTTCTCCCCAGTGGCTGCCCATCTCGGAGAGAACACCAAACTCTCTTGGTGGCCTATCTGGCCAACATTTACCTTTCTGCCTTCATTCTGTGCTACTATTCATGTGACTTGATCTGGTCTAGCCACACTGCGTTTCTTGTTCTTCTTTGAACACACTAGGCACACTCTCATCTCAGGGACGTTACTGTTCCTTCTACAAGGGATCCTCTTCCCCCAAATTCCTCTTTTCAGGGGGGGCCCTGACTACCCTACTTCAGTCTTCCCTCTTCCTAAATTTATTTTCTCTGTAAGCCCCATCATCTGACATACTATAAACTTATTTATTGTCTGAATTTTTGTTTATTTTATTCATTGGGGTATTCCTGTGCTGCTTCAGTGAGCTCAGGAAATATATAAACTGAATAAGCAGAAAAGGGGAAACTGAGCTGAGCTTCTCTCTCTGGGGTACTTCTTGGCAGAGAGCCTAAGAATAGAGCCTTCCCTAACAGCCTGCAGTAGAAAGGTGCATTATGAGAGACTGTCACTGGAAAGTAATTGTGATTAATGATCCCCCAGACCATGGCAGAGAAGGCAGACAGGAATTTATGCTTCTGCTCTGGAACATGAGACATTCTTTGCTAAGCTTTAGATACTCTGCAGTTCTGCCATTTGCTATCTGTGCAATCACTGTATTATTGTTAAAGCACTGGGGTTCTTCATGAGTTGTCAGGCAAGCTGAGATAATAATGTTTCAGAGGATATGGTGGGAAGTCAAGGTCACATGTGTGTGGTGTTAACAGCAGGTCAAGGGCACTAACTGACCAACATCCGAATAGGCACAGGGCGCCACAAGGACAGGAAGCTAGAGACCTCTTCAATGATGATAAGTGCCTTTTATAGGTTTAAAGAGCTTATGTGAGTTTGATATGCTCCTCTTTCCCTCTCCCTTCAAACCCTGAGACAAATACTCTTTAGTTTATGGCATATTTGACAATGTTAAAACATATAGTGTTATCTTTAAACTAAAATTCTTTCCTGACATTCTGGAATGCAATCCCCTGTGCTTGCTTCATTTTCCCTATGATAACAACAGAAACTTCATTAAACATTCCAGAATAAAGCCTCTTCATTAATCATAGTATTACTGTAGAAGTATTTGTTTCCTAATCAATTCTCAAGACTATGTCTTTAGAACCACCAACCTCCTCACAGAAAGTCTTCATTTTCTACTGTGCTATTTTTTTTTTTTCTTTCTATCCATAGAACACATGGGAGTCCCACCCGCTTGAAAAAATATTTCACAGAGCTGGCATTTCTATCAGTGCAGACACGGCTCTGAAAACAGTAATTGCTGCCTTATGGACATGATACTCTCATTTCTACTCTGACCTCCTCCCAGGAGAATCTCTTCTGCAAATGACCACAGTACTTCACTTGAGTTCTGCGTCATCCTCCTCCTATTTGTTCAAGTGGTCTGCTAAGCGGTTCATGAACCACTTCCCTCAGCTGACCCAGATGAAGTAAGCTCTTCTTTGCTGCTATGCCCAAAGCCCAGACAAGTTAAGAATCTCAGCCTGACTTGGCCTGTTATCCCTCAGCTTCCAGTCCTGACTCCAAGATACCTTCTTTCTATAAGTCTTCACCCTACTGACTCAGGTTCCTACCATACACACTACTGTCTTCTGAGAACAGCACACATGGGGCAGAGCAGAGTCAAGGGGAGAGAAAGAAGAGTTAACAACTCTCAGAAAGAAACCTGAAAATAAAGAGGATGTGGCTGGAAATGGGACCTCAGAAAGTTCCACATGCTAGAATGTCTTTCCTTTTGCTTTCATGGCACCCCCTTTCACCCTCAACTGAAAGTGTGAGTGTATACACACATACTCGCTGTTCTCTGGGATTTCCTAAAACTGGAGCTAAATTATAATTAGGACAAATTATATAGTTTATTTTCAGGAAATAAGAATAGCTCCATAAGTACAGACTGATTTAATTTAATATGATTTATCCACTTGTGTATCAAGGTCTGGTGGAATTTGTTTTTAACACCAGAGGATTGTGAATATTAAGATCATCTTTATATTCACAGATCTCTCAGGTATTTAAGACCTTGTTGTTTGAATAGTTATATAAGCCTAGTTATATAATGCAGCAAATTAGAATATATGCTTTGGTTTCACAGAATTAATTCATGTAGCTTTATGATGTTCACATACAGCAATGTAAACATTCTCATGCACATATAATGAAGAAGGAAAGACTATAAAAGGACCAAAAAGAAAAAAAATGGGCAAAAAAGTCAGAAGAAAAAGGCTAATGAGTCTGTCGACTACTGATAGGACAAAAAAAAAAAAAAGCTAAAAGTAGAAGAGTAGGTGGTGAAGCCAGAATTTAACAAATTAAGGGAGGAATATTGGCGGAAAAGATGATCAAGGAAGAAGTGGAAAAAAAAAATTAAACTCAGTATTTGGTATCTAATACATGGCCATGATTAAAAAAATAGAAGAAAAGCATAAGGATGGTAACAGGTGAGGAAATAATAACCGTTAAGTCCAATAAATTTTTTAAAAAGTTATATTCATGTCTGTGGAGGCCCTTAATTCAGAATATATATCTATGATTTACTTGTTTTTAATAACACTGAACTTCTGGTAAAACAGAAAAGACATTAAATGTGTTGGACCAACCAGTTGGAATGAAAATTGATTCCCAAACCCAAGTAACACAAGAATGTACTAACTCTAAGCTCCAATATTTTAATATAAAACAGAATCCGTATTGTTTTTAATGACAGCCTGTTACAGCACTTGAGATACTCTTGAATTTAGCAGAGTGACATCAGACCTAGGCTTATATAACTATTCAAACAACAAGGTCTTAAATACCTGAGAGATCTGTGAATATAAAGATGATCTTAATATTCACAATCCTCTCTGGTGTTAAAAACAATTTCCACCAGACCTTGATGCACAAGTGGATACATCATATTAAATTAAATCAGTCTGTACTTATGGAGCTATCTTAATCAGAAGGAAATTTGATGAAAAGCATTAGCTTAGATGAATACTCTAATTATTATAGGCTAATATTTGTCCACAAAAAGAATTTGTTTCAGGATTAGACAGAGACCAGGAGAAGCCAGAGGCATCAATTCAATAATGGAATGCCTAATTAAATGATAATGAAATCCTAATTATAATGTATTGCTTTGCCCTGCATATAATTTATTTAGCACATTGCTTTTCACAGGGTTTATTAAGGAAACCTAAAAAAAGTGCAATTACTAAAGAGGGAAAGAAAAAATTAGTAAACTAAAACTTTTTAAGAGAGGAAGTATAAGATGTGACAAAGTTCTAGTTATTAAAAAATGCAGGGGGTATGCTGTGTTCAATTTGTACATGTAGAAACTGCATTATTTGTCCTATATTCTTGAAAAAATTGGTCATTACCCTTATGTGCTTAAAATTATGTTAAGACATGCATTCATCACATCAAAAGTATCGATAAAGAGTTAAGCAATTGCTCACTACATCATGGTTATGATAATGATTTTAAGTCCTGTGCTAGCTACAGCTACCATGGGAGATTTAAAGACATGGAAGCAATTCTTGCCTTTCAGAAGTTTATAATCTAGTTGAAGTACAAGATATAAACATGTGAAAAGTTAAGTAATAACACAGGAAATGAATACAAGTTAATATAAAATTTTAAGAGAAGTGAGGTGAGTGTAGTAGAGAATGAACACTGAGTTCAAAGGAGGACAGGATTACTGTGGGCTGAAATGCCTAAACAGCTCAGCACACAAAAAGGCTATCCTGGTATAATACATGCATAAACTAGGTCCTTGAGATTTAGAAGAAACTGGGTCTTCACTATGGAAAATATACTCTAAAAGAATCAAGTGGTTGTGGAAAAACAAGTATCAGAATGGAGTTCAAAGTCATTCTCATGAATATATGGGGACTTAATATATGATAAAGGTAACAACACAAATCAACGGAGAACAACAGATTAAGTACACAGTGTTGGAGAAAAATAAAACCAGATCCTCACATCAAACAACACATGTAAAGGACTCCAGATGGATAAAGCTGAAATGTAAAAAATAATTACACAATTAACAAAAGAAAATGGAGACGAAGTAACAAGGAAGGTTTTTAAAAACAAGACTTCAACAGCATAGGTCGTAAGACAAAAACTTTTTGATTACACTAAGAATTTCTGTTCAATGAATATGTAATAAAATAGAACATACCTGCAATGTCTAAAATTGAACAAGGGATTATATCTAGAACATAAGAACTAGTGAGAATTAACAAGTCACTATAGTAATCCCAACAGAAATATAGACAAGATATAAACAGGAATGGATAGACGAGGAAACCCAGAAAATAACAGGCATGTGAAAATCGTTTGTAATCCGACCAAACCAAAGTAAAATATACCTATTTGACTGGCAAAGATTAGAAAACTGGATGATACCAAGTGTTCATAGGAATGAGAGGAAACAGGCACCCTTGTGCATTGCCAGTGGGTGTTCAGAGGGGAGTATCTATTATGTAGTATAATTTGGGGCTAGTCAAATTAAGGTTACCAAACCCTATGACTTGGCAGTACTACTCCTGGACATACAACTATGTGTCACTTGACAGGGATATGTTCTGCGAGATGTGTCGTTAGGCAATTTTGTTGTCATGGGAACATCACAGCACATACTCACACAAACCCAGAGAGCATACAGCCTATGACACACCTAGGCTATAATGATGTGGCCTATTGTTCCTAGGCTACAAACCTGTACAGCATGTTACTGGACTGAATATTGTAGGCAATTGTAACATAATGCTAAGTATTTGTGTGTCTAAACATAGAAAAGGTACGGTAAAAATACAGTATAGAAGATGAAAAATAGTATACCTCTATAGGGCACTTACCATGAATGGAGTCTGCAGGACTGGAAGTTGCTCTGGGTGAGTCAGTGAGTGAGGGTGAGTGAACGTGAAGGCCTAGGACATCACTGTACACTACTGTAGACTTTATAAACACTGTACACTTAGGCTACACTAAATTTATTTTAAAAACTTTCATCAGTAATAAGTCAACCTTAGCTTACTGTAACTTTTTTACTCTTAAACTTCTGAAATTTTTTTTTTTTTCTTTTTGCGATGGAGTCTCACTCTGTCACCTAGGCAGGCTGGAGTGCAATGGTACGATCTTGGCTCACTGCAACGTCTGCCTCCCGGGTTCAAGTGATTCTCCTGCCTCAGCCTCCCAAGTAGATGGGAATACAGGCGCCCGCCACCATGCCCAGTTAATTTTTGTATTTTTAGTAGAGATGGGGTTTCACCATGTTGGCCCGGCTAGTCTCAAACTCCCGACCTCAGGTGATCCACCCGCCTTAGCCTCCCAAAGTGCTGGGATTACAGGTGTGAGTAAACTTCTAAATGTTTAAAACTTGAGTCTTTTATAACACTTAGCTTAAAACACAAACCTATTATACAGCTGTACAAAAATATTTTCTTTCTATCTTGATTCCATAACCTTTAATTATAAAAACTTTTTTTACAACTTTTTGTTAAAAACTAAGACACATGCACACACACGCCTAGGCCTACACAGGGTCAGGATCATCAGTATCACTGTCTTCACCTCCACATCTTGTCCCACTGCAAGGTCTTCAGAGGTGAAAACAAGCATAGAGCTGTTATGTCCTATGAGAGCAATGCTTTCTTCTCGAATATCTCCTGAAGGACCTGCCTGGGGCTGTTTCACTGCTTTTACTATAAGCAGAAGGCCTACACTCAAATAACAATAAAAAGTATAGTACAGTAACTATGTAAATCAGTAACATAGTCATTTATTATCATTACTTACGGTATATAACTTTATGTGCTACCATTTTATACAACTGGCAGCACAGTGGTTTACATCAGCATCATCACAAACATATGATGCTGTCACTAGGTGATAGGAATTTTCTAGCTCCATTATGATCTTATGATCCTGCCATCATATGTATGTTTCGCCACTAACTAAAACATCATTATGTGTTGCACGACTGTATATCCCAAAGGAATTCTTACACAGGTACACAAGAAGGCATCTATAAGGATATTTCCTGTGATGCTTTTGTAATGGAGACAGTTGTAGGCTACATGGGTGTATGCTTTTAGGAACCTGAATAAGCAAGATGTGGAAGGGACACAGCATGAGAAGCTGGTGGTCGGAAGCCAAGCACTAGACAGGCTCAAAATAACACAAATGTATCTTTAAAACAAAATGCTAAGTGAAAAGATGACATAGGAATATAAAACAAAACAAAAACATTTCACAGAAACACAAAGAACCAAAAAAGATAACATGTTACATATATCAGAATGACTGCCTATGGAAGAAGAAATGGGAGTAGTATATAGGGATAAAAGAGATCAAGTAAAAAATAGTAAGAGAAACCATGCTCAAGACCAATAATGATAATGCCCTGTAAAGAGGATGACTATTCTTCTGAACCTGAGGTCTTCATTAAGTAATTAAGAGTATTCTTAAATAATTAATAGACACTTGAAATACAAATCAGGCCCTTTATATAGCCACACACACACAAAATCTTTAGCTACGTTATCCCCTCAAATAATGGCATATTTAGAAAGGAAGAGCTAACACACAATTTTCAAAGCAAGGATTTAAAGGTCAACCTCCCACTGCCATGGAACACTACATGTTTAATACACATCATGGGAAAAGGAGGAGGGGATGGTTTGTCTCAGCCAGTGAAACCCATTCTAAACTGGAGTACTACAAGTTCCTAGGACAATATTATTTATATCTCTTTGGTTAAGTGCATCATTTTAGTTTGTGGTTGTAGATCAAGTGATACAATGGAAGCCAAATATTTTAAATATAGGAATGCGTCTGTTGTGACCTCTCAGTTTCCCTTAATTCTCACATATGAATCTATTATTTTACTACAAAGGCATCTGAACTCTAGAATTTGATAAGGTCTATTAGTCTGTTCTCACGGTGCTATAAGCAAATACCTGAGACTGGGCAATTTATAAAGGAAAGAGGTTTAACTGATTTACAGTCCTGCAGGGCTGGGGAGGCCTCAGGAAACTTAAAATCATGACTGAAGGGGAAGCAAACATGTTCCCCTTTACATGGAGGCAACAAGGAGAAGAAGTGCTGAGCAAAAGGGAGGAAGCCCCTTATAAAACCATCAGATCTCGTGAGAACTCACTAGCATGAGAACAGCATGACGGTAACTGCCCTCATGATTAAATTACCTCCCATTGGGTCCCTCTCACAACATGTGGGGATTATGGGAGCTACAATTCAAGATGTGATTTGGTTGGGGACACGGCCAAACCATATCACAAGGTATATGTGGTCGTCTTTCTGTAAATCTCACAGCTCTTTATGTGGACCTCTCTTATAGCACTTAACCATTTTTTTAGTTTATGTTAAGTGTTACTGTCAAACCGTAACAATTTCTTGGATTAGATTATATACTCCTCATGGGCAGGCGGCATGTCTTTCTCGTTTTTATGTTCTCCATGTTGTTTTGAACATACTATGCACACAAATACCGGTTGGAGGAATAATTCCTTTATATTTTGATGACTAAGAAAAAAGAAACAAACTGCCAAATAGCATGCTAAGTACTTTCTCGTAAGATTTTATTCAATATTCAACCCCATGAAGTGGGCCTTGAGATTTGAAACTCAGGCTGAGTAATTTATAAAGCCTGCAAGGGATAAGGTAATGGTTCTAACCTAGGTCCATCTGGTTCTAAACAGGCCTAAGGGTTAGAGACAAGAATTTAATATTGGGAGATAATTCAGAATTTCTCACTTCAGTTTCATAAACTGAAGGTTAGAGGGATTAAGTGATTTTCCAAAGATGTTTACAGTTTGCTGAATAGATGGACTACATTTAAAAACCAGGCTTCCTGCCTCCCAGCTTCAGTTGGCCCTTTCCATTACATCAAAGGGACTGGAGCAAAGTCCTCCAAATTGTGCTTTGGTGTTCTCAATAAGCACAGTTTTTAAAAGTTACAATCTGGAAGGATGCAGCTGGTCTTAACATTATCTTTTCAAAAGTCTCTCAAAACATTAGGTTCAGCAGCAAAAGTGTTTTAGGCAAACGTACACATCTTAGTTTTATTACACTGCAAATCTAACTGAAATTCTTTCTACTTCTGAAATAAAATACCAACTAATTAACATTTACCCACAGCAGAAGAAACACATTGTTCTGAGAATGTGTCCAACAGTAAAGCACTAGGCTATGGTATGCTTTCCTGCATATCGTTCCGAATGGAAAAGCTTTCCATTACTCTTTCAGGTATGATTATGAATATCTAATTCTGTTTAAAAGAATTATGGCCCACATGTGAATTTTTAAGTGGTTCCTTCATTTACCTGCAATAAAGTGAGAAATTATATGGTTGATCACATTCTCAGGGTGAGCTACGTTATCTTTTATTCCAATGAATTTATATTGCTTAGAGTAACTTTGCTACTTAATATGAATAAATCTCTTCTTCATAAAAAAAAGAACCCAAAACTTTTATATCCAGTCTGACAGAGAAAATTAAATGTTTATAAATGAGTAGGATGACCATACAAACTAATATTCTCCTGTGATCATTAATCTTTTTCTACAGTTTTATCTTTATGGTGCTGCCACTTAGCCAACATCCTCATGAAAACCCATCAGTGGCTCTTGGGGTGATATCTCCTTTTTTCTCTACAGAATTTCTGTTATAGCTGACTCAGCTAGAGTCCTGGTACAACTTCAGATTTCTCTGACTTGATTCTCTTCACATCTTTCTTTAGATGCAGCCTCCAACATTCTTATCCATGGGTATATATGTGAAAATATTGCCCACACTGAGAAGGTTAGGAAAGACAACTTGGTAACAAAAGTACACTCAACAAGACTCACTCAGAAACATTTGATTGCACATTTAAAATGAAAGCTAAGCTTACATTCTGGTGTGCCTTTCGGCCTAGAGAAGCAGCTCAGTGATTCTAAGGCTGTTTCATATACTGCAGCAGATGCAGCTGGTTAGAGCTCACTTAACAGTATCAGTGGGGTGGGGGTGAGGTGCAGATTCTGCCCTAAACTCTAAGGTCAAAGTCGGTTTCATATTAATGTGTCTATGCTCAGGGGGTTCCCTGAGAAGATGTCATTCTAGATCCTATTAGTGTTTAGGGTTTAAAAGAAGTCATAGAATCAGGTCTAGACTCTGATGAATATACTCAAATGAGAACAAATACTTGATACTGCCAAATATAGTTGTAGACTTTAGGAATTCATCATTCAATGATATGGAAGGAGGAAGCTTTTAATCTCATAATTTTTTAATGCATATAATTTTATTTTCTAGAAGGAATTATGAGGAATTATTAATAACTCTCTTTTGGAAGAAGGATTTGATGGGTTAGGAGAGGGCGGCTTTCATTTATTTTGTTCCTTTGTATATGTGAGTTATTTTAAAGTTAGTGTGTCTTATTTTTATCATTTTTTTTTAAACTTTTATCTTAGGTTCACAGGTACATATGCAGATTGTTATATAGGTAAACTCATGTCACAGGGGTTGGTTGTACAGATTATTTAATCACCCAGGTACTAAGTATAGTACCCAATAGTTATTTTTTCTGATCTTCTTTCTCCTATCCTCTGAAAGGTCCCAGTATCTGTTGTTCCCTTCTTTGTGTCCATGAGTTCTCATCATTTAGTTCTCACTTACAAGTGAGAACATGCAGTATTTGGTTTTCTGTTCCTGCATTAGTTTGCTAAGAATAATGGCCTCCAGTTCCATCCACGTTCCTGCAAGAGACAGAATCTTGTTCTTTTTCATGGCTGCATGGTATTCCATGGTGTATAAGTACCACATTTTCTTTCTTTTTTTTGTGGAGTGGGGGAGACAGAGTGTCACTCTGTTGCCCAGGCTGGACTGCAGTGGCATGACCTCGGCTCATGGCAACCTCTGCCTCCCGGGTTCAAGCGATTCTCTTGCCTCAGCCTTCTGAGTAGCTGGGACTACAGGTATGTGCCACCACACTTGGCAAATTTTTGTATTTTTAGTAGAGACAGGGTTTCACCATGTTGGCCAGGTTGGTCTCGAAGTCCTGACCCTCAAGTGATCCACCTGCCTAGGTCTCCCCAAGTCCCGGGATTATAGGTGTGAGCCACTGCACCCAGCCGCCACATTTTCTTTATCCAATCTGCCATTCATGGGCATTTAGGTTGGTCCTGCATCTTTGCTACTGTGAATGGTGCTGCAATAAACATTCACATGCATGTGTCTTCATGGTAGAATGTTAATCTCATAATTAAAAAAAAACTCACCAACTCAATTATTAATAGAAATTTTATTAAATTATATAGGTTTGTCGAGAGTAATGTCTGAGTATGCCATATGGTATTTAGTTCAATGCTGACTTATTATAGACATCTGATAAATATCTGCTGAATGACTGCAGAGCTGTTCTACCTAGCTTACTGAAAATGTCTCAACCTTGTTAACTATTATTTTCATTGAAGTATCCACAAGAGATATCAAACTGTCTTAAAATAGTAACTTTAAACTTATGTGGTACTAATGACTCATATGTCCTAGTCACCCAAGACAACTGGTGGTAATGGTATCAGATTGGTCAAAAAGTTAAAACATTAAAATTCCCTTTCTTTTTGCATCTGAAATATAGTCAGGCCTCCATCTGTGGGTTCTACATCTGTGGATCAAAAACATTTGGGAAAAAAAAATGTATGGCTGCATTTGTACTGAACATACACAGACTTTTTCCCCCTAAATAATACGTACTATTTTATAACATTTACCTTATAATAGGTGTTATAAATAATGTAAAGATTTAAAGTATATAGGAAGATTCTTAATAGGTTACATGCAAATAATACACTATTTTACATAAGGAACTTGAGCATCCATGGATTTTGCTAACCTTGGGGGTCCGGGGGGTCCTGAAAGCAATCTCCCACAGATACCAAGAACCCACTATAGTTGTATCTGATCTTCAGTCATGTATCTAAGAAAAGAGGTGCATGATCCACTCAGTCAGGAAACACAGAATGGAACGTTACATGCTAAATTCTTACTTAAAAAATTAACTAAGGCAGTTCTACAATGGGTCTTCAAAAAGTTCATGCAAAATGCCTATTATGAAAAAACTACACATGGATTTCAAAGTTTTTGACACCAAAATAAACTCATACCAAGTTGTTATAACATGTCTGAAAGGATCTAGTTTGAGGCACTAAGAAGGATAAGACATCAAGTTTGAAAAGATCCCCTGTCAGAGCAACATGAATCCTGCTAGAAGTGCAGCAAGAACATCATCAAATTGACGGTGAAGCTTGCATGGAAGAATGGTGCAATTATTGATGATTTATAAAAAGATTATGGAGACAATATCCCAAAGATATCAGCTGTTTAAAATGGAAAATCTGGTGTATTTTTGTGACAAGGTCTTGCTCTGGTCCAGGCTGAAGTGCAGTGGGGCATTCTGGCTCACTGCAGCCTCAGTCTCCTGGGCTCAAGCTGTCCTCCTGACTCAGCCTCCCAAGTAGCTGACACCAAAGGCACATGCCACCACACCTGATTTTTAAATTTTTTTTTTGTAGAGACGAGGTCTCACCATGTTGCCTAGGCTGGTCTTGAACTCCTTGGCTGAAGCAATCATCTGGAATCAGATAGTTTGTTTTAAGGGATGAGTCAATGTTGAAGATAAAACCCACTATGGCAAATAATCTACATCAATTTTCAAAGAAAAAAATGCATCTTATTTGTGCCCTAACTGAAGAGGACCAATGATTAACAGCAGAAACAATAGCCAACACCATAAACATCTCAATTGGTTTAGCTTATACAGTACTGGCTGAAAAATTAAAATTGAGCAAACTTTATTTGATGGGTGTCAAAAGCACTATGCCCAGATCAGCTACAGACTTTTGTCTACTTTCAGTAGAAATTTTTTAAAAGTGCAATTGAGATCCTGAAGCATTTCTTCAAGGAACTATAACAGGAGATGAAACATGGTTTTCCCAGTGTGATCCTGAAGATGAAGCACAACCAAAGCAATGGCCACCAAGAGGTGAAAGTGGTCTGCTCAAACCACAAGCAGACTGGTCAAAAGCAATGGTCGCTGCAACCATTTCTGCTTGTTCACTTTCTGGAGGGCCAAACAACAATAATATCTGCTTATTATGGGAATGTTTTGTGAAAGTGAGTCAAAGCTTTAGCAGAAAAACACCTGAGAAAGCTTCACCAGGGAGTCTTCCACTACCACAACAACACTCCTGCTCACTCCTGTCATCAAATTAGGACAATTTTGCTAAAGTTTTGATGAGAAATCATTAGGCATCTACCTTATAGATGATATAGTAGATATGGCTCCTTCTGACGTCTTTTTGTTTCTTAAAATCATAAAAAAGATTCAAAGGGTAGCCACATATTTTCAGGTAATAATGTAAAATGAACTACATTGACATGGTTAACTTCCCAGGACCTTCAGTTCCTTAGAGATGGACTAAATGGCTGGTATCATCACTTATAAAAGTGCCTTGACCTTACTAGAGCTTATGTAGAGAACTAAAGTTTATATTTTTTATTTTTATTGTTTAATTCTATTTTCCATGAAGTCCTGAGGTGATAACAGATGAACTATTTTATTTCTGCATTAAATCTTTGTGAACTACCTCCTGGAATGCTTCTAGCTTGAGAGTATATAAGAATGGTGGCACTACTGAAGAGGAACGGGAAGCCAGGGAGAAAGCAAGGAGTTTGGTATTAGATAGACTGTATTTCGGGTGACAGAGCAAATATCTAAATAATATTATCCAACCCACTTACTGGAGACACAGGTCAGACTTTTGGATACAGGTTACTGAGAAGCATAAATCTGGGAATCATGTGCAAACAGATGACAGTGACAGTCACAATCAGGAAGATACATTCTAAGGGAGTGACTATTAGAAGAGCTGGGCCAGGCATGGTGGCTCACCCCTGTAATCCCAGCACTTTGGGAGGCCAAGGCGAGTGAATCACTTGAGGTCAGGAGTTTGAGACCAGCCTGGCCAACACAGTGAAACCCTGTCTCTACTAAAAATACAAAAATTAGCTGGGTGTGGTGGCGGGTACCTAAAATCCCAGCTACTCGGGAGGCTGAGGCAGGAGAATCACTTGAACCCAGAAGGCAGAGGTTGCAGTAAGCTGAGATTGCGCCACTGCACTCCAACCTGGGTGACAAGAGCGAAGCTCTGTCTCAAAATAAAAAAAAGAGCTGAAGGCAGATGACTGAACTTTAGGGAATGATTTTTACCCCGGAGACCAGTGAAGGAAAGGAATTCTGCAAAGGAGACCTAAAAGAAGAAAACAGTTATGAGGAAAATCAGCATGATGGAAAGATAATGGAAAATATGTGAAAGGGAAAGTATAAGATAGATACTCACAGAGGTCTAGGCATACAGAACATTTGAATCTGGATTTTATGCAGTACAATCATTCTGATAACTGGTTTCGGAGCACTGACCGGAACATCCTTAGTTTCTGTCAGGGCAGCAGCAGCCTCTTGGTCTAGCATAACCTTCCCTTGTGAGAAGTCAGTCAGAATTCAAGATTTGGAGAAGTTAAAATGTAAGCTTGGTATTTACACTGGCGCTTTCAAAACATAAAAGATAATTTAAGGCTGGGCACAATGGCTCAGGCATGTAATACCAGCACTTTAAGAAGGAGGATTACTTGAGGCCAGGAGTTTGAGACCAGCCTGGCCATGGGGGTACATGGCTGTAGTCCCAGCTGTTGGGGAGGCCAGGGTGGGAGGGTTGCTTGAGCCCCAGCGTTCAAGGTTATTGTGAGCTATGGCTGAACCACTGCCCTCCAGCCTGGGCGACAAGGACTCTGTCTCAAAAAATAAGTAACTTAGAGGCCCTCACACTGTGGTAGGCCAAGTCTCACTGAGTGGTTAAGTTCAATATTAAAAGCCAGTGCCCTTATACAAAGGCTGGAATGTAACAGAAGCCCACCAAGAGTTTTGCCCAGGACTTTCCTGAACCTTAAAGCATGATTGAACAAGTTTTATCGGGGATCTGAAGAAACTCTCCAAATCTCTGTGATTTAGCAGGAGACAAGATAGGGGTAATCACCCCAGCACCTGGACCCATTTAGATTAAATTTACTAAGGCTCCAGAGGAAGGTCTTCAAGACTCAGACCTCAGTTACAGATGAAAAGAAGTTAATCACTCATGTCTTTAGATGAATGTACCCTTACACATAGACACATAGTTTGGAAGGTATAGAAGCTCTGGAAAACTTTGTAATTTTGAGTTGGTCTGGTGGTAATTTCCAGGCCTTCTCCATGTAACCGGTTATAGAAAATAAAAACTCTCTCCCCCCACCAGTTCATCTGCATCTCGTTATTGCGCCAGGAGAAACGGCAGCCCAACCCTCAGTTTGGTCCGGGAACAACATGACATAAAACAGGGGTCCCCACTCCCAGGACTGGTATCAGTCTGTGGCTTGTTAGTGAAACTGCCTTTGCAAAATTATAACTAAGGAAATTATGACGGTGAAAGAAATCAAACCTAAAGCTGTCCTTGTTCATTCCCGGGCATCGGCCAAACTAACTTTGGGAAGGAATTCATTTCGTGGTTTGACTCTGAAACAAAACTGAGAACAGCCCTTTCCCGAAAAGACCCCTTCTTGCCTGGGGACCAGTCTGCCTTTGTAGGACTAACAAATTAGCTACAAGATTAGAAATTACAGTTTAGGGGTCATATGTAGCCTCTGGCTCTAAGAGTCTGAACTTCCCCAAATTGCTCCTGGGGATGACATCACTATTGTAAACCCTAAGATCAGTGCTTGAGAGATTCTGCAGATCCTGCACTCGATGGATCTGCTGACACCACCTGGACCAGTAACCTGGCTCAACTAGTTCTGCTATCCCACCCAGGAACAAAGACAGCAAGAAAAACTCACTTCGACCCCCTATAATTCTATCTCCAACCTGACTAATCAGCACTCCCCACTTCTGAAGCCCCTATCCACCAAATTGTCTTTAAAAATTCTGATCCCTAAATGCTCAGGGAGATTGATTTGAGTAATAATAAAACTCCAGTTTCCTGCACAGCCGACTCTGAGTGAATTACTCTTTCTCCATTACAATTCCCCAGTCTTGATAAATCAGCTCTAAGCGGGCAAGGTGAACCCACTGGGCAGTTGCATCAGGAACCAGGCCAAGCAGCAGGCAAGCGAGCATGACCGCCTGCGCTCTACCTCCTGCCTGATCAGCGGAGTGTGGAGCGGGGAGCATTGGATTCTCATAGTAGCAAGAACCCTCCTGTGAACTGAGCAGGCGAGGGATCTAGGTGGTGTGCTCCTTATGAGAATCTAGTGCCTGATGATCCGAGGTGGAACAGTTTCATTCCGAAACCATCGCCCTGACTCCTTCCCCGATCTGTGGAAAAATGGTCTTCCGCAAAACCACTCCCTGGTGCCAAAAAGGTTGGGGACCACTGACATAAAAGATTTGCTCATCCATTTCGCTATTAGGCACTAGATTCACTCTGATCATTCGCTAAAACTGCTATTATACCTTTCTTTCTTTAAAGGTGCAGTTTCAGAGTTGTAGGGGGAAAAATGTGTATTTCACTCTTAGTGGGAATCGTATCACTGATGAAGAAATTAAGCTTTCTCAGAATTTTAAAATTAATTTTAGGTTGAAATTGCCTTACATATCTAAACGTTTGAACACTTTCTTAAACACTAAAGCAGTTCTTAACAGCAATACAAAGAGAAAGTCTGAATAAACTAAAAGCACAATATGCAAATTGGTCTGCTTTAGAATAAATCTGCATACAGTGTCCTGCATTGGTACATTTTATAAAGGGAATTAAAGCCATGAAATTAACATTTTAATGAAGCAGACAGACTACTGACGTCAAGACTACTCACTGATTGTAGCTTCCAGGTGGCCTAATGTGATAAAAATGAAGTTTATACCTTTAGCTGGTCTAAGCAAGGGCTGTTTGGATATTATGATTGAATTTAAATTAGAAAATACTGCTGTGTGCAAACATGTTTAGGTTAGCAAGTAGTCTCTGTAAATCTCCACACTATAAATGCTTAATTTAAAATTGTTAAGGCAATACACACAAACGTTTTGGTCTGTTTTCTAAAGCACTGTCCTAAAACTGGTGGGAAGTTACTGTACTTTGGAAAACAATACAATGGTTTTATCAGAATGACCCATGTTAACTGTATTACAGGTCCATGTAATGTAACCATTAAAAGGGAGCATAGAGGTCATCTAGTGCAACCTCCCACCTGTGTGTAAGGGCGACAAGGACAGAGATGCCTTGAGGCAGCCTTTTTCCTGGCAGGCAGCTCTAATTTGTAGAAATGCTCTTATTACCCAAGGAAATTTGAGGCTGAACTTTATCCCTCTGGGATTCCCACTCCTTAGTTTGTCCTCTAGAAACAAACAGTATGATGCTTTTAACTTTTGTGGATAACAATCCTTCAAATATTAAAACACGGGTTAGCAAAGTACAGCCCATGGACCAATTCCACCTGTGTTTGTACAACCTGAGAGCTATGAATGATTTTTACATTTTTTAAATGGCTGGGGAAAAAAGCAAAAGTGTAATTTTATTTTATACACCTGAAAGTTCTATGAAATTTAAATTTCAATGTCCATAAATAAAGTTTTATTGGAACACATACTCATTCATTTGCAGTACAACAGAATTAAGTAGCTTGGAAAGTGACTGTATGGCCTGCACAGCCTAAATATTTACTACCTGGCCCTCTACAGAAAACGCTTACCAATGGTGATTAAAAGACAGCTAGACAGCTGTCAAATCTTCTCTTAGTTGTCTTTTCTCTAAGCTAAGAAGTCACAGTCCTAAAGAACATAGAAGAGATTTCCAGACTACTGGATACATTCCAATTTATCCCTGTCCCTTGCAAGTTGCTGAGGCATGGGAAGAGGGGACTGAAGGGTCACACTGTTATAGCCCCAAAATGACACTCATTACATCTGCTCTCTGGCCAGAGTTAGTTGTGCCTTAATCAAAAGGGCACTTGGGGACATGTGTTTCTGCTGTCCCCAGCAAAGAGAGAAGAACTATGTTCTTCCATGGTCCAAATACAGTTATATCATAATTCTTGGTAAGTTCAATATTTAGTATTTATATTATACAGCTAGGTAAATATTCACAGTATAATTATGTAGTAGCAATTACATTTCTTATTCCATGAATCATTTTTCCCTGGTTAATAATTACCTTATTTTTCTCTTAATTTTCTAGAGACCTGTCACTAATTTAGACCCAAACTCTCTGCTAGAAGTACGAATCTCCTTCCCATACATTCACATATGCCAGATGATCTATCACTTTCATCTTCTTGGGGCCATTCCTCCTGGAACCCTTCATGTCCCAACTCTGATCAGGACTATAATCTTACATGCATGTTGCACAGCTGTCATCCTTGGATCCTCCTTCAACATAATAATCCTGGAGATTCTCTTCATATGTTGTTTTCCTTGCTTCCTAAATCCTTGAGCACCCTTTTTGGTTTATTCTTTTGCTGCAATACATCCTTCAACAGTTTGCCAAGAAAGGTGCAAAGGAGATAAATTTCATAAGATCTTGAATGTTTGAAAATGCCTATTCTGTCCTCTAATTTGATTGAGAATTTGAGTATCCTCAGAATTCTCAGTTGGAAACCATTTTCCTTCAAAAAAAAAAAAATTAAAAACAACAACAAAAAAAACCAGCAAAAATTAAAGGTTTCCTCCACTTTTTCTACCAGTGTTGCCTTGGACAATGTGATGTCATTCTAAGTTTTGATCTTCTCTTTGTAAGCTTTTAGGATCCTTGCTTTGTTGCTGGTCTTCTGAAACTTAATGATGATTATGATCTGTGTTAGGTCTTTTTCTTTCATTGTACTGTATCTCTAGACACTCTAGACACTCATGGTCTTTTTAAAATTCTAAAATTATTCATTGAATAATTTATTGTTAATTAAGGCTGCAACATTCAGAAAACAATTCTCTGAGTGTTTACTCTGTGCCAGGTACTGTGCCACATATATTTTAAATTTCTTACATGTATTATTTCACTGAAGCAGCACAATAAGAATGTTAGGTAAAGTTTTATTATTCTCATTTAACAAGAGGATGTTAAATATACCACCCTAGGTCACACAGCTAATAAGACATGAAATTATGATTCTAACTCAATTCTTTCCAGTTCTCAAATCCATGCTGTAAACTGTTCCACTGTTCCTGGAAGGAAGTTGTACAATCTGCACTTCTAGACATCTTTTTATCTTTGTCTAAATGTATATGTATTCAATCAAAAGACAGGGATGGGAAGCCAGGGCTTAGCTAATACTGAGCTAGTGTGAAGAGCAGCACTCCAGGATCAACCTGCTATCAATGTAGATGGTCACGATGCTTAAAAACTTTCCACCATTAGAAGCACTCCTTTATTTCACACCATTAAAATAAAAGCTGATATTAAATGTGCATAATATAAAGAGAGGAAGAAAAAAAGTCATTAGGAAGGAACTGATTAATCTGTGTGTGAAAAACTTTAAAGAAATGAGACAGAGAGGCGATTATTTTGGATGGAACAGAGTACAAAACAATTCCCAGTGCCGGTGTGTCTAGGCAGAAGTCTAAGATGGCCAAACAACAGCAGGATCTCAGTCAATGATAGGAATTACTGAAAGGGTAAGGTGGTGACCTCTGAAACAAAACTCACATTGCAGCCATTTAACCAAAGCCTGGCTTCCTGAAAATTTCTCAAAGTTCTCTTTAACTCTTAGAGTTAAAATACTTTGGACCTGGTATTCTGGTGCAGAAGGAATGAACTATAACTCTTCCTAGTGTGCATCTTCCAATTTGCTGGAAAGATCTAGTAAGATACACAGTAACAGAAAATGTCTGGTTTTAAAAGTTCAGCAATCTATCTGTTACACTGTTAACACAGCTACAAGCAGCATCTTTCTCAAACACACTTATCAACCTTTATTTGCCCATGAAAGCCCTACAGGTCTTTCATTTATTTGTTTATTTGATTACATCTAACTATTGCCTGCCACCTGAAATCCTATTGAGAAACAAGCTGGGTGAAAAACAACCAAGTCTCCTACCTAATAAAAGGAAAGCTTGTCAGATGCCTTGTCCCCTCATCATATTTAGGCAGCCCACTGTTGGAGTTGGCCCCAAATGTGATTTGTTCTCAATTTTATACTATTTCTTAATTGAACTGTTTTGAAGTTTTTATAGTTTAACAATCATTATATATATATATATGGCATGCCAATTAAATTATACTATTTAAGGAGAACTTATATACAACATTTATGTCACTTTGTTGGTGTATCTCTGGCACTGCATTAAAGGAAGTAAACCTGCCAAAAAAGTGCTTTCATTAAACCATATTGTTTTCTGAAACTATTAATCTTGGGATCTGAAGCTTGCACTGCTGACCATGAGACTGTACTAAATTAGTCATATTCATGTGAATACTGTAAGTATTTGTTGTGTATTAACTGGCCCACATGGAAATAAACCCACAATCTTGTTCTTATTGGTCCTTAACCAAAATAAATAATACACTGAAGTGAAGTTAGTGCTTCGTTGTTTTACCACTTGAATAATTATGTTCACTTACAAAGCAACTTAGTGTTGAAAAATAGCCTAGAAATATTACAACAGCTACTGGCATGTAGAAAAGGAGTAACATATAGTATTCAAATTTAGAATCCCAAAATTCAGGAGCTCTTTTGCAAAACTGTATAGATTATTTGAAACTCTTGTTATAAATATCACTTTGTTATATGGGTAATAATGAACTTCACTGAGTTAAAGGAGTATGTTCTAACCCAATGCAAAGAAGCTAAGAATCACGATAAAATATTACAGGAGCTGTTAACCACAATAACCAGTTTAGAAATGAACATAAATGATCTGATGGAGCTGAAAAGCACAACACGCAAACTTCACAACGCAACCACAAGTATCAATAGCTGAACAGACCAAACAGAGGAAACGATCTCAGAGCTTAAAGACTATGTTGCTGAAATAAGACAGGCATTTAAGGTTAGAGGGAAAAAAATGAAAAGAAATGAACAAAACCTCCAAGAACTATGGGATTATATAAAAAGACCAAACCTACGACTGACTAAGGTACCTGAAAGAGAGAGGGAGAATGGAATCGAGTTGGAAAATATACTTCAAGATATCATCCAGGAGAACTTCCCTGACCTAGCAAGACAGGCCAACATTCAAATCTCAGGAAATCCAGAGAATCCCAGTAAGATACTCCATGAGAAGTACATCATAGACCAAGACACATAATCATCAGATTCTCTAAGGTCAAAATGAAGGAAAAAATGATAAGGGCAGCCACAGAGAAAGGCCAGGTCACCTATAAGGGGGAGGCCATCAGATTCTCAGCAGAAACCCTACAAGCCAGAAGAGACTGGGGGCTAGTATTCAACATTCTTAAAGAAAAGAATTTCCACCCCAGAATTTCATATCCGTCAAATTAAGCTTCATAAGCAGAGGAGAAATAAAATCCTTTACAGACAAGCAGATGCTGAGGGAATTTGTCACAACCCGGCCTGCCTTGCAAGAAAGGAAGCACTAAATATGGAAAGGAAAAACCATTACCAACCACTAGAAAAACACACTGAAGTACACAGACCAATGACAGTATGAAACAACTACATTAACAAGTCTGTAAAATAACCAGCCAGCATTATGATGACAGGGTCGAATTCAAACATATTACCTTAAATGTAAATGGGTTAAATGCCCCAATTAAAAGACACAAAATGGCAAGCTAGATAAAAAGACTAGACCCATCTCACATGCAGAGACATACATAGGCTCAAAATAGAGGGATGGAGGAAAATTTACCAAGCAAATGGAAAACAGAAAAAAGCAGGGCTTGTAATACCAGTTGCGGATGAAATAGACTTTAAACCAACAAAGATCAAAAAAGACAAAGAAGGGCATTATATAATGATAAAGGGTTCAATTCAACAAGAAGAGCTAACTATCCTAAATACATATGTACCCAATATGGGAGCATGCAGTTTCATAAAACAAGGTCTTAGAGACCTACGAAGAGACTTAGACTCTCACACAATAATAGTGGGAGACTTTAACACCCCTGACAGATCAAGACAGGAAATTAAAGATATTTAGGACCTTAACTCAGCTCTGGATCAAGTGGACCTGATAGATACCTACAGAACTCTCCACCACAAAACAACAGAATACACATTCTTCTCAGTGCCACATGGCACTTGCTCTAAAATAGACCACATAATTGGAAGTAAAACACTCCTCAGCAAATGCAAAAGAACTGAAATCATAATCGTCTCTCAGACCACAGCACAATCAAATTATAACTCAGATTAAGAAACTCACTCAAAGGCCGGGTGCAGTGGCTCAAATCTGTAATCCCAGCACTTTAGGAGGCTGAGGTGGGCAGATCACTTGAGGTCAGGACTTTGAGACTAGCCTGGCCAACATGGTGAAACCTCATCTCTACTAAAAACACAAAAATTATCCTGGCATGCTAGTGCACGTCTGTAATCCCAGCTACTTGAGAGGTTGAGGCAGGAGAATCACTTGAATTGGGAGGCGGAGGTTGCAGTGAGCTGAGATCACGCCACTGGCACTCTAGCCTCGGCCTCAGAGTGAGACTCTCTCTCTCTCTCTCTCTC
>NW_012118655.1:1000490-1042540 GCF_000951035.1 Colobus angolensis palliatus
AATCAATGAATCCAAAAGCTGGTTTTTTTGAAAAAGTTAATAAAATAGACTGTTAGCTAGACTAATAAAGAAGAAAAAAGAGAAGAATCAAATAGATGCAATACAAAATGATAAGGGGATATCACCATTGACCCCACTGAAATACAACCAACCATCAGAGAATACTATGAACATCTCTGCAAATAAAAACAAAAAAACTCTAGAAGAAATGGATAAATTCCTGGACACATACACTCTCCCAAGACTGAACCAGGAAGATGCTGAATCCCTGAATAGACCAACAATGAGTTCTGAAACTGAGGCAGTAGTAACCTACCAACCAAAAAAAGTCCAGGACCAGACAGATTTACAGCCAAATTCTACCAGAGATACAAAGAGGAGCTGGTACCATTTCTTCTGAAACTATTCCAAACAATTGAAAAGGAGGGACCCCTCCCTAACTCATTTTATGAGGCTAGTATTATCCTGATACCCAAACCTGGCATAGATATATCAAAAAAAAGAAAACTTCAGGCCAATATCCCTGATGAACATTGATGCAGAAATCCTCAATAAAATACTGGCAAACTGAAACCAGCAGCCTATCAAAAAACTTATCCACCATGATCAAGTTGGCTTCATCCCTGGGATACTAGGCTCGTTCAACATATGAAAATCAACAAATGTAATTCATCACATAAACAGAGCTAAGGACAAATAGTTATCTCAATAGATGCAGAAAAGACCTTTGATAAAATTCAATATTCCTTCATATTCAAAACTCTCAATAAACTAGATACTGAAGGAACATACCTCAAAATATTAATAATAGCTGTTTATGGCAAACTCACAGCCAGTATCACACTGAATGGGCAAAAGCTGGAAGCATTCCCCGTGAAAAACCAGCACAAACAAAGATGCCCTCTCTCACCACTCCTATTCAACCTAGTAATGGAAGTTCTGGCCAAGGCAATCAAGCAAGAGAAAGAAATAAAGCGTATCTACATAGGAACAGAGGAAGTCAAATTGTCTTTGTTTGCAGATTGACAGGACCCTGTATCTAGAAAACCCCATCTCTTCAGCCCAAAAGCTTCTTAAGCTGATAAGGAACTTCAGCAAAGTCTCAGGACACAATATCAATGTGCAAAAGTCACAAGCATTCCTATACACCAACAATAGACAGGCAGAGAGCCAAATCATGAATGAATTCCCATTCACAACTGATACAAAGAGAATAAAATACCTAGCAATACAGCTAGTGAGGGAAGTAAAGGACTACTTCAAGGAGAACTACAAATCACTGCTCAAGGAAATCAGAGAGGACACAAACAAATGGAAAAACATTCCATGCTCATGATTGGAAGAATCAATATTGCCCGAAGCAATTTACAGATTCAGTGCTTTTCCCATTAAACTGCCATTGACATTCTTCATAGAATTAGAAAAAACTCTTTTAAAATTCATATGGAACCAACAAAGAGTCCATATAGTCGAGACAATTTTAAGCAAAAAGAACAAAGCTGGAGGCATCACATTACCCGACCTCAAACTACACTAGAGGGCTACAGTAACCAAAATAGCATGGTACTGTTATAAAAACAGACACATAGACCAATGGAACAGAATAGAAAACTCAGAAATAAGTCCACACAACTACAGCCATCTGATCTCTGACAAACCAGACAAAAACAAGAAATGGGGAAAGGATTCCCTATTTAATAAACGGTGCTGGGAGAACTGGCTAGCCATATGCAAAAAACTGGAACTGGACCCCTTCCTTAAACCGTATACAAAAATTAACTCAAGATGGATTAAAGACTTAAATGAAAAACCCAAAACTATAAAAACCCTAGAAAAAAAAATCTAGGTAATACCACACAGGACATAAGCATGGACTAAGATTTCATGATGAAAACAACAAAAGCAATTGCAACAAAAGCAAAAATTGACAAATGGGATCTGATTAAAGGGCTTCTGCACAGCAAAAGAAACTATCATCAGAGCAAACACATTCTACAGAATGGGAGAAAATTTTGCAATCTATCCATCTGACAAAGGTCTAATATTCAGAGTCAACAAGAAACCTAAACAAATTTACAAGAAAAAAAAACAACCCCATTAAAAAAGTGGGCAAGGCACATGAACAGACACTTCTCAAATTTATATGGCTAACAAACATGAAAAAAAGCTCAACATCACTGATCATCAGAGAAATACAAATCAAAACCACAATGAGATACCATCTCATACCAGTCCAAATGGTAATTATTTAAAAGTCATGAAACAACAGATACTGGCAAGGCTGTGGAGACACAGGAATGCTTTTACATTGTTGGTGGGAATGTAAATTAGTTCAGCCATTGTGGAAGACAGTGCGGCGATTCCTCAAAGACCTACAACCAGAAATGCCATGACTCAGCAATCCCATTACTAGGTATATACCCAACGGAACATAAATCATTCTATTATAAAGATACACACATGCATATATTTACTGCAGCACTAGTCACAATAGCAAAGACATGGAATCAACCTAAATTCCCATCAAAGACAGACTAAAGAAAATGTGGTACATATACACCATGGAATACTATGCTGTTATAAACAGGAGTGAGATCATGTCCTTTGCAGGGACATGGATAGACCTGGAAGCCATTATCCTCAGCAAACCAACACAGGAACAGAAAACACTATAGTTTCTCACTTATGAGTGGGAGCTGAACAACAAGAACGTATGGACACAGTTAGGGGAACAACACACAACACACACTGGGGCCTGTCATGGGTGACAGTGGGGAAAGCATCAGGAAAAACAGCTAATGCATGCTGGGCTTCATACTTAGGTGATGGGTTGATAGGTGCAGCAAACCACCAAGGCACACATTTTTCTATGTAACAAACCTCCACACCCTGCACATGTACCCTGGAACTTAAGATAAAATTACTTTGACATAAAGAAACCTCGTATTTGCAATGTACCTATTAAATTCAGCAAAAGCTCAAAGCAGCTAGGTGCTGAAGGATACTAGGTAAGAATGAAATAGTGAGGAATGGGTAAGAAAGGCATTGCAAACCAGGGCACAGGTTCTGGTTGGGAATGGGCATAAAGTGTTCAGGAGGCACTAAGAATCCAAGTTGAGCAGAATAGGAATAAGGTGGAGGCGTCTTGATAGCTCAGTAATGCTTGGGACATAATTACACTCAAGATGTTAGTGATTTGAATGAATTACTAAAGCCTAAGAGAAGAAAACAAGATGTTGGTGATTTGAATGAATTACTAAAGCCTAAGAGAAGAAAACATGTGGGTCCACTATAAAAATCAAAAAGAGGGCAGACTTAAGAGAAAGACATGGAATGGGGAAGAAAAACCCCACAAAGGATAGTGGTCAGGAGGGCTGCTGTAAACCAGTAATAACATATTACAGAGCAGTCCCTAGGAAGAAAAGAGGTAAGAGACTGGAGAGTTTCAGTGATAAGAAACGGGTGTGTACCAGACAACACAGGGAAAACTGATTCAAGTTTCAACGAATAAAGGATACATAATCTCTTATTCACAAAAAGGCTATGATTCAAATTAATGTTTAAAAAACATAAATGAGAAGAAAAAGAGGTAAAGACAAAACCAATAAAGTCACCAGGCAATCATTTCTGGAGACTAGCATAACTGAATGGGATAGGCTTTAGGCATATGATTTATTGGGAAAAGACAGGTATATATTAAAATAATGCTTATTTTATACTTGAGTAAAATATTTGAGGGTTATACAGCAAGATTCAAATATAGCATAAACTTTGTAGACACCTTTAAAAATGTCCAATAAAATCTGCTTGGTTTTTTCCTAGGGGAGTATTAATTACGCATTGTTTCATTTAAATTAACATGGAACTCCTAAAAGGAGAAAAGAAAAAAATTACAATTTTATACATTGTGCTGAGATACATGAGACTCTCCCACATAATAGTTAATCCAATAGTGGTAATTGGCTACTTTGGCGTAAACACCTGGAAATTCTGGTTGTGAAAATGTGTGTATACACACGTACACATGCACACACACGAAGGAATCTTAGTCACACAGAGCTAAATGAAACAGCAATAAAACTTGACGCAAATTAAGAAAACAAGCCAAAAAAGAAGGAATTCATAAAAGAGCTCTAATCAAGGATCACACTCATCTAATCAGTTCTCTAAAAGAAACAGATACTTGATAAAGGAAGTAAAATAAATGCTTGGAGGAGACTCTAGGTGGTGTGTGTATGGGTGTGTGCTGTAAGCCTCTTTGAACTTTGCTATATGTTTGAAAATTTTCCCATGAAAGTATTGGAAAAAACTATACGAATCAGGAGGACTGAATACGGAGAAAAACATGTATTCTGGCAGGAACAAGTTTATGAAACTTGATTTTTTAAAATTTTTATTAGAATAACATATAGACTAAAAATAACATAGATTAAAAGGTCAAATAGCACAATAAAGCTTATAATGAAAAAGGCTCCTAGCACATATCTGAGTTTCCAGGCCCTAAAAACAAGTGCGAAACTATGAAAGCTTTATTAAAACATAAAAGCTATATTACATTTCTTATGCAATTTTTTATTGTATAGGTGGAATAAAATGAATTGGGGAGTCAGTGGAATGACAAAATTTTAGAATTAGAATTTTAATGTCTTTTTTTTTTTTTTTTAGACAGCATCTCGCTCTGTTGCCCAAAGTGGAGTGCGGTGGCGCGACCACAGCTCACTGCAGTCTCCACCTCCGGGGCTCACGCAATCCTCCTGCCTTGGCCTCCCAAGTAGTAGGGACTACTAACTAAATCTTTAATCTATGGCCATTCAATACCAAGAATAGGGCATTTAAAGCTCTTTAAATGGATTAATTAGAAAGAAGAGAAACTATTTTCCAGTTCATACTTTTATAAGAATCTTTACTTCAAGTATAGTTTATTAAAGAAAAGTGCTAGTAGTATTTCCCAAAGCAATTTGCAGGTTAATACAATCCTATCAAAATATCAATAACATTCCTCACAGAAATAGAAAACACAACACTAAAATTTGTATGGAATCACAAAAGACCCTGAATAGCTAAAGCAATCCTAAGCAAAAAGAACACACTACTTGATTTCAAATTATGCTGCAAAGCTAGAGTAACCCAAACAACATGGTACTGGTAGAAAACAGATGCATAGATCAATGGCACAGAATAGAGAACCCAGAAATAAATCCACACACTTAAGAGCCAACTTATTTTCCACAAAGGTGCCAAGAATATGCACTGGGGAAAAGACAATCTCTTTAATAATAGTGCCGAAAAAACTGAATATTCATAGGCAGAATGAAACTAGATACCCATCTTTCAGCATATACAAAAATCAATTCAAAATGGATTAAAAACTTAAATGTAAGACCTGAAACTACGAAATTACTTCAAAGAAACACTCGGTGAAATGCTACAGTTTTTTGGGGTAAGACCTCAAAAGCCCAGGAAACAAAAGCAGACAAATGGAATTACATCAAGCTAAAAAGCTTCCGCACAGCAAAGGGAAACAAATCAACAAAGCGAAGAGACAACCTATAGAATAGGAGAAACTATTTGTAAACTATCCATCTGGCAAGGGATCAAGAACCAGAATATATAAAGAACACAAACAACTCAATAGCAAAAAAGCACATAATCTGATTTTAAAATGTACAAAACACCTGAAATAGATGTTTCTCAAAAGATGACATAAAATACCCAACAGATATATGAAAAAATGATCAATATCACTAATAATGATCAGGAAAATGCAAATCAAAACCACAATGAGATAGGTGGTGGCTCATGCCTGAAATCTTGGCACTCTGACAGGCCAACGCACTTGGATCCCCTGAGGTCAGGCATTCGAGACCAGCCTGGCCAACATGGTGAAACTCTGTCTCTACTAAAAATACAAAAATTAGCTGGGCGTGGTGGTGGGGGTCTGTAATCCCAGCTACTCAGGAGGCTAAGGCAGGAGAATTGCTTGAATCCAGGAGACAGAAGATGCAGAAAGCCAAGATTGTGCCACTGCACTCCAGCCTGGGTGACAAGAGTGAAATTCATTTCAAAAAAGAAACCCAAAAAAACAAAAACAAAAACCCCGGCATTTCACCTCAGTTATAAGGGCTGTTATCAAAAAGGCAAAAAATAGCATGCTGGTGAGAATGTGGAGAAAGGAAAATGTTCATACATTCTTGGTGGGAATATAAAGTAGTTCCATACTGTTTGCCATTATAGAAAACAGTGTGGCTATTATTAAAAAAAAAAAAAAAGATAGCAAGTGTTGACAAGGATGCAAAGAAACAAACCCTTGTACACTGTTGGTGGGAATGTAAAACAGTACAGCCACCATGGACAACAGTATGGAAGTTCCTCAAAAATAAAAAAAAAATAGAGCCTACCAGATGATCCAGCAATCCCACCTCTGGGTATATATCCCAAAGAAAGGAAATCAGTACGTCAAAGAGATGACTGCACTCTCATGTTTATTGCAGCACTATTCACAACAGCTGGACTCAACCTGTCTATCAACAGACGAATGGATAAAGAAAATGTATTCCATATACATAATGAAATATTATTCAGCCATAAAAAGAATGGAATTCTGTCATTTGCAGCAACATAGATGGAACTGGAAGTAATCATATTAAAATAAGCCAAGCACAGATAGACAAATATCTCACATTCTTACTTGTATGCGGGTGCTAAAAAAGTGGATCTCATGGAGGCAAAGAGCAGAATTATGGTTACCAGAGGCTGGCAAGGGAAGGGGAAGGTCGGGAGGGATGTAGAGAAGTTGGTTAAGATGTACAAAAGTAGTTAGAAGTAGTAAGTTCTAGTTTGGTAGGGAAATTATAGTTAATAATTTATTGCATATATTTAAAATAGCTAGAAGGGAAGAATTATTAATACAATGTTTCCAATGCAAAAAGATAACTGTTTGAAGTAATAGTCCAATTATTCTGACTTGATTGTTACACATTGTATAGAGTTATCAAAATATCACATATGCCCCCCAAAATACACACAACTGTTACATATCAATAAAAATTTTAAAAAAGTGTTAGTAGCAGACTGGTAAATAACAGGTCCTATTGGACCTACTTTAATAAGCAGATATTATTTGTAATCAATGTATAACTACATTTAAATAGATGCTAGATGCTACTAAAATGTTTGTAATGGATTAAACAATCTTCAGTAGTGTTGACCAAATTGTTACTCTGCTTAGCAACCCTGTCTTTGAAATAATGATATGATAGTTCAGTTTTATAAACAACATAATTCATTTTCAATTGAGAAACTGACATTACTAGGACTTTACTATACATTAATATATCTCTTTTTTTTTTTCTTTAGACAGGGTCTTGCTCTGTCACCCAGGCTGGAGTATGATGGTGCAATCACGGCTCACTGCAGCCTTGACCTCCCAGCAAGCTCAACCCATCCTCTCACCTCAACTTCCTGTGTGGCTGTGATTACTGACATGTGCCACCATGCCTGGCT
The DNA here is from genome assembly GCF_000951035.1 of Colobus angolensis palliatus. Taxonomy (NCBI): domain Eukaryota; kingdom Metazoa; phylum Chordata; class Mammalia; order Primates; family Cercopithecidae; genus Colobus; species Colobus angolensis. The sequence continues at coordinate 1,007,994 of NW_012118655.1, forward strand.
AATATTTTATTATTTGCAGAGATAGGGTCTCCCTATGATGCCCAGGTTGGTCTATGAATATAAGTTAGGAAAGAAAAATAATGCTTTCCTATCAACTGAACTGATTTTTCAATTTTCCTTTCCATGCTTGAGTTTTGGTTCATTTCTTTGATGTTCTGTCAGTGTCTTTCAAAGATGCATGTTGGAATATGGGAAAGAGATTGAAGAACGCAAAAAGGTTGACAGTATCCATTCATTCACATTTATGGAGTGCTTTGTAAGTACCAAGTCCGCACTAGGGCTGGGATCACAAAGATGAACAATACCTCTCATGACATTTACAGTCTGTAGAGGAGGTAACATGTAAATAAACAAATTATTACACTATGTGACGAGGACAACAATGTAAAAACGTAGACGATACAGGAACATTCAATGGAAGGAATGACTAACTATGGTAGAAGGGGCAAGGCAAGAAAGTTTCTAAGAAGGGCAATAACCAAGCCAATTTTCAAGATGTATAGGTATTCAGCTCTGGACTAGATAGGGTATTTGAGGCAAAGGGATAAGTAAAGAAAGTTGAAATAGTGTGCAGGGTGTTATTAACTGTTCACATGTCTGTCTCCCTTAATAGACTGTGGGCTCTAGTCTATTAGGGAAGACATGTCTGTTTTCTTAATTTTGTTTTTTCAGAGCCTGGTCATAGCAAGTGGTCAATAAAACTTTGTAGGAATGATTATTCTATCAGTAATGTAACACACATAACATGAATATATAGAACAGTTGTTTCTAACAGTTGTAGACAATAACTTAATTTAAAAATTAAACATACTACTTTGTTTAAAGTAAAAAAACAACAACAACAACAACAACAAAAAACCAGTTCTAAAAGCACTCTTTCATTTGTTGACCTTAAAGGATGCAACATAAATATTGTACTTAAGGCCACTGCTCAAAGCTCAGCAGCTGGAAATTATCCTTAAACAGTTAGTTCATTAGTAATAATTTTGGTGATGTGTGGAACACTAGGGTGGTCTCAGTACTGAGCTAAGCTCTTTACGCAGAAGTCATTTGTTCCTGACAGTAATCCTGAGGCAGGTATTTTCATTTTACAGATGTGATCACCATACTCTAGTTTGGAAAGTAACATTTATTTTCCTCAATAGCTATAATATTTAGTTCCACTTTCAGTTGTACAAACTGTTTTTCTAATGCCCTAAATTGCAAAAGTCACAATACATGTATCAGTTCTCCAATTTTACCTGGAAGTTGAAGGACTGAGAAGAGGGAACATTTAGGACAGCAGAGCAGCTTTGATGTTACAAATCACGCAGTGTATTTCATTGTGAAAGGAAATGTCTTGGCTAGGCATTTCTTTGCTGGTTATTAGTACTTAGTATTTATTTTAATGATATTTACCACCTTTGAACTTTGTTTTATTTGTGTAAAAATAAAAGTAACCTGGCCCTTTTCCATGCTCAAGTATCAGAGTTTTCTATGTATATTTAATATATTTCCATGCCACTACCTGCTGCTAGATAATTAGTTTCTGAAACTCTTACTGAGTTTCAAACAGTGAAACATAAGATGATCTGTTTTAATGTCAAGTTTCCATTCCAAAGTAAATATGTAACTTGCTTCTTTATTTTCGTCCTCCCTGTAAAAGCCTTGTCTCATCACTCTCAGAATATAATAATATATTAGGTCCATCGTCACATAAGAATGGGTAATAAATAGGTTTACTGCCTCTTGGTAGGGTAAATAAAATCTTTTATTCCTTCTAATTCATTCTTCACTTCTTTTTAGAAATCAAGTGATTTCCCTGTCATCTATAAAGTTGTTTCAGCTAGGGAATAACTAATTGACTACTGTTTCCTATTTCCAAAAAAAAATCTATCACAAGCCTTAGTTAGAGTATTTTAAAGTCAATAATTGAACTTAAAATAGCTGGCAAAAATTATTTTTAAGTGAGATTTCAAGACACATCTTCACTCACAAATGTTCTCAAATCACTAGGCGTTTATTTAAATGAAGGACTTTCCTAAGCAGAAGGATCCAGAATTCTTATGGACATAACAGATTCTAAAAACTTCTCTGGATAAAGTCTGAGTAGAATGATTATGTAAATGAAATGAAATGTACCAGAAAGGCAACACTGAAGGCAGACAGATGTCCTTGAGTAAGGAGACATGATTATCACCTCTCAAAACAAAATTCCATAAAATAGAATTTAAAATGCCATACAGAAGGCAGAAAAACTTAGTCTAAATCACCTCTTGGATGCTTTGATTTATTACAACAGACCCTTTCAAACACTGGATGAATGGAAAAAGAATCCTGGCCTATTACTAAACATTGGTCAAAGACATGAGTAGGAGCAGCAGACCCAAAGAAAACGAACTAAAAAATTAGTAGGTAAAAGTTCACCACTCATAATTGGATACTTTAATATGCTTTGAATATCAAAGATAAAATAGACACCATTATAAATAAAAGCTACCTGTGTATATACACATTTGTGTTTTTCATTTGCTTTTCAAGAAGATACCCCATGTACTAAGTACATTCAATTCACTCCAACAACACTAGTGCTTAAAGACATCTCATCAACACTTTCACAACTTAGGAATGAGATGGACAGGAGAAAGACATTCTTATTCTGTTGTATGTCTAATTTACATTTTCAGTAGGCAAGTGTCCCTCTGGATGACAGCAATATACTGTCCTGTTTCTCTGCTTTTTTTTTTCCCTCAACATGACATCCTTCAGTCACTCTCCTGATTTAGGATAAACATACTCCAGTTATCCACCTTTTTCTCAATTCATCCAACTGAAAATAAAGCCAGCATCCAGCTATGTTGGACAGTACTCTTAACACAACATCCTTGAGGAACTATTGTAATTGTGTTGCATACACCTCCCCTACCAGAGAGGACACATTTTGTTCTCAATAAAACTAAACATGGAACAATATTTCAATTGGAAGACATTATTTAATATTTTTAAAACTGTTTTGTGAAGTTTACTGTCATGAAAGAACTATGGCTGTAGGAAGTCCCAAGTGAACCTAACTGGAATTTAGTATCTGATCAACTGGAAAGCACGCCAATTTGCTAATGGGTCAATGCCAAACAACCAATTTACAGAATTTACAAAATGTACGGTTTACCAAAATCTTGTCTATCAAGTTTATAGCAATTCATAATGTTAAGTTTTTTTAAGTAACCTTTGAAGATTTCTGCAATTTTATTTGACTGGATTTAATTGGGTCTTTTATTAATTCATTATAGCTGAACAAACTAGGGCATAAAGTGGCTGGGTGCTGTGGCTCATGCCTGTAATCCCAATACTCTGGGAGGCAGAGACAGGTGGATCACCTGAGGTTGGGAGTTCGAGATCAACCTGACCAACATGAAGAAACCTTGTCTCTACTAAAAATACAAAATTAGCTGGGCGTGGTGGCACGTGCCTGTAATCCCAGCTACTCAGGAGGCTGAGGCAGGAGAATCGTTTGAACCCGAAAGACGGAGGTTGCAGTGAGCTGAGATTGTGCCACTGTACTCCAGCCTGGGCAACAATAGTGAAATTCCGTCTCAAAAATACAAACAAAACAAAACAACACCACCACCAAAAAATAACAAAAAACAAAACTAAGGCACAAAGAGAAGAAAGTTTGAGGACTCAGAGTCTGGTTAGGACTTCTGGCTCTTAACTGCTCTAACGATATCTGCAGTATAAATTTTCATCCACTCTCCTTGTCCCCATGTATGTGCATGAATGATATGGCAGTAGGGAAGAGGTCTCTGAAGAGGATGTTTGGGGGCACAGCCACATGAGCAGAAACTGGTAAAAAGGACATGAGAGGAGAGCAAGGTGTTTATCCCCAAGGATATGGTCTGAGTCCTAGAGAAAGAGAGAAGATTTGAATTAAAAGCTGAAGGAGATGAAGAAGTGCTTCCCAGGAGGGATCTCCTTCAGGACAGAGAGAGGACAGAATCACTTGGCCCTTGGAGGGTTGAAAATGTCATCAGCGCACAGAGCCATGCCCTAGGTGTGAAGCAATGTTTCTGGCCTATACAGCCCACTATGAGGTGACCTGATCAAGGTGGCTTCCTCATATGGATTTTGCAAGGAAGACTTCTACCAGAGGGCCAGAGCTCAGGAGACAGAAATACTTGGAAATTATTGTTAGACATTTGGGGAGAGATGCTGAAGTTTGGTAGCTAGGCTGAAGAAGGCTTCCAGACAGAACTTTTTGGTATTATTATAATCTCATCTGTATCTTTAGGCTAGGAAGACTTAGGGACATTTGGAATTACTACAACACTTAAAGACTGGTCAATTATCTTTTAATCATTGATCTTGGATAAAAATCAAATTGTTCTACTTCCAACAGAGTTCACTATTTTTCTAAGAGGAGAGCTCTTAAAAAAAAAGTTACCATAAACCAACGAGTTATTCATACTAAAGATATTGTTAGAAAAGAGGAAATTATAAACGATTCAAGTTTGCTTAACTTTTACAATGTTTAGTTTCTTTTTTCTCTTATATTACAAGTTCACCATCCTGTTGTCTTTGAAAAATCAAATTAGATAATAAGCCTATTTTTATAAATATAAAAACCTTATAATGTTACAAGAGGACTTCTCAGACTTCAGAACTTCAAAAGACTAATTTAATGCATCAAAGTCTATATCTTCAGATCTTAGGGTTTTAAATTCAGTAGGGCTCTTGTCTATTTAAAGTTTCCCTAGAGTGCTTTTCTATTTCTGAGAAATTTAACAATAACAAATAGTTACCAAAAATAATCCCTTTGAAATTACAGTAACCGCATGAGAAAGATGTTGCACCCCATAGTCTCAACATCATAAAAAAAGCACTATCATGTTTAAATAACTACAAATTGCCTAGACATTCTATTAAAAAAAGAGAACAGAAGATTCTTGAAATCTCAGAAAATGATCAAATATTAGAATTAAAAGAGATCTCGCAAGTCTTCTAGTTCTATCCTCTTCACTAGTTCTCCCTAAGCTGGTCTCAAGACAGAGAATGTTTCTAGAGGAAGGGGGTGTCCATTAGGATCAAGTGTTAGTGACAGAGCAAGAAAAGACAAGGTCTGGAATTTACCACAATGTGGTCACTTGAGAGAGTGTTCGGGTTTAGTGGAATCTAAGAGGTAGAAGACTGATCACAAAAAGTTCTGAAGTTATTAGGGAATAAGTGTGCAGTGACGGTTCATCAACAGCTCTTCCAAGAAGCTTATATCTGAAGCAAAGACAGATGTAGTGTAGAAGCTTGGAGTAGGGGTGAATGGTGAAGGGGTTATAAAAAGTGTCCGTGTAGTTGCATAGTTTTTTTTTTTTTAGTCTTTTTTTTTTTCCTTTTTAAAGACTAAAGACATTTGAACAACATTAAATGCTGACGATAAGGAACGATTGGTAAGTTAGAGCTTAAAGAGAAGAGAAGCAGGGGCAAGAGTGTTGAGGATGGGCAGCGGAGGCTTGAAATTGCTACTGCAGAGAATGGAATGGTTGACTTGGGAAACAGAAAAATGGTCAGCCAGCATTGAAGTCAGCAACCGTACTGTGTTGAAGAGTGTCCCCCAATTTAATGTCTACTGGAACCCCAGAATGTGACTTTATATCTGCAAAGAACCTATTTCTAAATAATTGGTTAAGTCACAATGAGGTTATTGTGGATTATGGTGGGTATCATGAGTGGCATCCTTAAAAGTGGGGAGTCACAGGGCAGAAGGCCATATAAAGATGGAGGCCATATAAAGACTGGAGTCATGCTGCCATAAATCAAGGAATGCCAAAGACTGATAGCAACCAAGAAGAGGCAAGGAAGGACCCTTCCCCAAAGCCTTCAGAAGGAACATGGCTCTGCCAATACCTTGATTTCAGGTTTCTAGGCTTACGGACTCTGAGAGAATAAATTCCTACCTTTTTTTTTTTTTTTTTTTTTTTGAGATGGAGTCTTGCTCTGTTGCCCAGGCTGGAGTGCAGTGGCGTGATTTTGGCTCACTGCAAGCCCCGCAGCCTCCCGGGTTGATGCCATTCCCCTGTCTCAGCCTCCCGAGTAACTGGGACTACAGGCACCCACCACCACGTCCGGCTAACTTTTTTGTATTTTTTTAAGTGGAGACGGGGTTTCACCGTGTTAGCCAGGATGGTCTCAATCTCCTGACCTCGTGATCCACCTGCCTCAGCCTTCCAAAGTGCTGGGATTACAGGCGTGAGCCACCGTGCCTGGCCATTCCTACTGTTTTAAGCAACCTAGTTTATGATAATTTGTTACGGCAGTCCTAGAAAACTAATACAGCAACCAAGAGTTTATTTTGGCAGTAATCTGCATGGTTTAGGGGATTTTCTCCAGCAGAGCTAAAAGCCAGTGCAGATAAAGAGAAGGCAAGCAGCAGGCAAGACCCAGGAATGCACTTCTGCTGACTGTGTGCCACCCAAGGGCAACAGGGCTAAGGTGTTCACGATACTAGCAAGAGTTTGGTTTAAGCAATGGACCACAGAGTATAACTGAGAAGAGAGAAAAGCATGAACACAGAAGGATGATTATGGATAGGGAAAAAGCATAAGGGCATTAAGGGAAGAGAGATCTTAATGAGACTAAAAATAGCCTAGAGCGTGAGATGTTGCAATTTAACGTTTAACAGGTGGAGCAATTCCTGAAGACAAGATCCAAAGTATGAAGTAGTGTGAATAATGAGGAGTTCACGGAACTGGCATGAGTTATCACACAGACGGTGAACCTACCTAAGAGGATGGCTAGACTAGGGAGGGAATGGAAGACTGAGCCAGGTGCTAAGTCTCCTCTCTCCAGTGAAACAAAGGCTGAGGCAGAGGATGTAGTGAAGGGTTGACTGGTATCTGAGAGAGGTAAAGGTTGCTATATTTAGATGACAAAAGGCTCAAAAAATGTTTTTTGACTCAGGGTATTTTTTGTTTTTTAACTCCAGGATGGATAAATCAGAAGTAAATTAAGAACATTATATGGTAGTGAGATACGAGAGAATGAACAGCTCTTACTTGAGAGAGAAACAAGGAAGAGGTGTGGAGTCAGGAGACAGCTATGTTTGAATGAAAGCAATAAGGCAGATAGCATGGTCAACACAGAGGTAGTTTGAAAAATGAGCCCATCATCCCGATGATCAAGATTATTTCTCATTTACCCCATATTTACAGAGACTGTAACTTGGCTACAGCATCACTCTGATACATAAAACCTTACCTCTACACATGTCCTTTAGGTAAGCCTAGAGGGTTTTTTTTTTTTTTTTTTTTGAAATATAGTAATATTGGTTCCTTATCGGGGCAGCAAGTGGTTCTTCCACTGGCAAACTTTTCCAATCACCCAAATCACCAGCACCAAGGAACATTGTTGGAGGGATCACTGATGCTTTATGATGTGCTTGAGATATCACTGAAGAGCATAAAACTTTTATAATATATTAGAGTCTAGAATATAGCCAGTTTTTATGGATTCTAATTATTACAGAGGCCTGATGGCCCTGAAGAAGATAAAAGTTGGACTAACTGCCATCATAGAACATTTTTTTCTAAGCTGCATCAGTATCTACAACTAAATTCTGCTACTTAGAAAGCACTGTCTAATTATACACAGAAAATAAACTAGAAAGAATTACAGCAAGAGAACCTTCCAGGATACTGTCAGAGTGTGGCCATATACTATCAAGCTCTATACCGCACAAAGTAGTGATATTCTTTAACCCTCTTCAAGACTGTGACATCTGTACCTACCATATACATTATATCTTGAATGAATTCATTAAAGTCAACAAGAAGCCTTCCTTAGTATTAAAGCCTTTCTAGATGTGATTCAGCCAGCCAAAACAGTTAATAACAAGAACAACTGCAACAACAAGAAAGCTATTTTTGGCTAGATGCATTGAGTGCGGGTAAAAAAAGGAAGCAAGAACAGGCTAGTCAACAGGCTAACAGGGTAGAGAAGAGAGGTTCATGCATGCAACTACAACACACCCTGAGGAATCTTAATAGAAGTATAGTTAAACTGCTCTAGGGATTCAGAAAAAGAAAAGACAAGTTTGGCTGACAGGATTCGAGAAAGTTTGACGGAGGAGACAGTCCCAAATAGAAATAAAAACAAACACCGCATGTTCTCACTCATAAGTGGGAGTTGAACAATGAGAACACATGGACACAGGGAGGGGAACAACACACAGGAGGGCCTGCTGAGAGGTGGGGGGCTAGGGGAGGTAACTTAGAGGAAGGGTAAACAGGTGCAGCAAACCACCTTGGCATATGTATCCCTATGTAACAAACCTGCATATTCTGCACATGTATCCCGGAACTTAAAGTAAAAGGAAAGAAAAGAGCCCTTCCCTTATCTTCTTGTTTATTTCAAACATCCCCACCTAATTCAACAGGAAAAAAACCAAACCAAAGCAAATCTAAAATCCTAAGTGGCTATACAAACACCACCTATAATATACATACCAATAATTAGGAGCCTGAAAAATCCAATGGGTAGAAATTTAACAGTATTCGTAGAGACTGCCACAAAAATGATGGCAGCTCACTCGTCAAGATTCATTTTCTTCTTTCCTCTCCATGTGCTATCACTTGATATAATACACTGGCCAAATTCGGACAATTTCAGCAGATGGACCTGGAAGCTAAGGGTTTTATTTTTTCCAACCACCCTTCCCCAAGGTGAGAGTATAATGTTTCAGCATTATCTTGCCAGACAGAAACTGCATTGGGGGTTGTGGCGGGAAATCTGTTTACAAGTGGATGGACTAAAATACTGAAACAGAAAAAAAAAAAAAAAAAATCAAGTATGTGTTTTTTAGGCCTTGGGTAAGGACAATGGCAGCCAAAGGACAACACTGCTATTGTGGTGATGTAGAACACTATTTTTGGATGGCACTTTAATGAAACAATGAAACCCATGATCTTGAAGTTTACAGAAATGAAATTTGAGTTATAATTGCTATCTATCTCTATTCCCAAGACAGCAGAAGAGGCATTAGATGCATCTGAGAAACTTCTGGTTTAGCTTGTCAAATTGCAAATTAAGATCTAAATACTGAGTTTTATTTTAACAATAAGCCATACTATCATCCTTTTGATTAATACCCAATAGCTAGTCATATCTGTTGGCTAATTTAGCTTATCTTAAACTTGTGTGCCAACACTTTAAATAAAAACACTTTAGATAAAGAGCTAATTAGAGTATAAAATAAAATGAACTGGTTTATAGTGCAGAAAAAATGGTCAGCAGAATACAAATATCTGAATTATTAAAAGTTGTGAAGTCATAAAAGAGGATGATCTTTATAAAAGAACAGCAATCTGCTTCAATTTATGTAAATGTTACAAGCTATTAGCCAATGGAACTTAAGGCTGCATAAAAGGTGAGAATTCTCAGGCATATTCCATCATACTCTGTGACATCTAACGTTCCCATTTCCTGTAATTGCTGCCTCTTTGATGTTTTCATCCTGAGTTTTCCTCTCCCAGCCAAACCTTATAGGTCCAATAGAATATGATGTTGCACTTGGTATACAAAGTTCCTTCAACACAGCACAGTGAGTCAGTGAGTGAGAAATAAACTAAAATAAAATTTTAAAGGAAGGCTACGAGGATGAAATTTTTAAAAGGAATCTGGGCTTATGATACATTATGGCATTTACATCCAAACTATTAGAAAAGTTGCTGTAAAAGCTACATAATAAGCAAACTTGGACAACAGAGATTGTGCTTGGCATAAGTTCCTTATGGCTAGGAGAGTGCAAATAAGCCAAATACAAAATATCCTGAGCCACCAAGTTAGGATAATCACCTACAAATACAATATATTTCACTGCCATTGTAGAGGAGTTAGATATCCTCATAAAATAATGTTCTTCAAGGTGGTGCCTGTGGGTTATTAGCCTTGTAAAGAATTCTGACAAACATATTCCTACAGAAGTTCACTGATCTCATATACAATTTGATTGTAGTATATGTTACATTCATTAATATATTCATTTAATACTTATTGAACAATTTAGCACCACTGCCCTGGGTGGGGGGTGGGGCAGGGGCAGGGGTGAGGAGAGGGGGAAAGGAGAAACAGAGACTGACTGATTCAATGCTTTTACTGTGGTTTTGGAAGTTCCTTGACCCAAAGGAGCTTCCACTCTAGTAAAGAGGAAAAAATATATTTTCTAATTACATGATTATTCTTGCTTTTTAGTATTTTTAAATGACAAATAACTGTACCTATTTATCTTGCTTTTTAGTATTTTTAAATGACAAATAACTGTACCTATTTACGAGGTAGTGTGCTATTTTAAGATATGTATGCAATGTGTAATGATGAGATCAGTAACTGGCATATCCATTACCTCAAACACTTACTACCTGTGTTGAGAACACTGAAAATCTGTTCTTTTGGCTATTTACAAGTATACAATCAATTACCGTTAATTATAGTCACCCCAGTGTTATAAACACTAGAATTTATTCTTCTTATCTAGCTGTGCTGTTGTATCCATTAACCAACCTTTGGCTACTTCCCTTCACTTTTCCAGCCTCTAGTAACCACTATTCTACTCTCTACTATGAGATCAACTTTTAAAGCTTCCATATATGAGACCATGCAGAATTTATCTTTCTGTGCCTGATTTATTTTACTCAACATTATGTGCTCCAGGCTCATCCATGTTGCTGGGAATGATGAGATTTCATTCTTTTTTATGGCTGAATAGAATGCCATTGTATATATTTACACATCACATTGTCTTTATGCATTCATCTGATTATGAACACTTCGGTGGATTGTATACCCTGGCTATTATGAATCGGGCTGCAATAAACATGGGAGCGCAGATGTCTCTTCAACATACTGTTTTCCTAATCACCCAGAAACTGTGTGAGTCTTAAGATGGGTTCAACTGTTGTAGAAGACTGGAGGGGGACTGATAGGACTTCCAGCTGAAGAGATCAAGAAATGATCTTCCTGAGATAGGCATAAAGGAACAAGGGTATCTGATCAAAAGCAGAAGAGATGGGAGTACTGCAGGTAGTGGGAAGGAGTGAGCCACTGTGAGGCATGTGAAGTCACCACTTTGGATGGAACTTAAGTAGAGGCAAGAGCCCAGATTGGCTCTGTAGCCCAAGGTTTGAGAGCTTAGCAATGCCCTTACTTGGTTTTAGTCAGCTTCCTTTTCTCATTTACCACAACAACTATTCCAAACTCTTATTAATCACCTCCATCCCCTTGTACCCCACCATCATCAGATTACCTAACCTCTGATCTGACAGAGAGCACAGGACCTTCCTGCAAAGCATCCCTCACTTTCTCACCATCTACTCCCAACCATAAGATACTATTTTGGGATAACTATGATGATGCTAAAGCCAACAGGTCTTCTTTTATCTTAGAACAAGTAGTAAACTGCTTAGGAAGATAATAAACTCTCTTAGAGTACTACGAAGGGAACAATTTACTCACCAGGCTTGGAGTATTTATAAAGTCAAACAAAAATATATATTCATGCTGAACCTTGCCTCCTGCCTTACAAAATGAGGAGTCCCTCTTAACCTGATTTCTGTTCCTATCCTCTCCTGATTTCTCAGAAACCTGCTCCATTGTTAATCCTTTCACGTTCAGCTGTTCTTCTACATAATCTCAGCATTTAAAAATGCTAAACTCTCTTATTCATCCTTGATGCAGCTTCCCCTTTCTGTTGTCTATGCCCCAGCCCTCTCCCCTTCATCAGGAAACTCCCTGTAGCAGTCATCTAAACTAGCTGTCTCCACTTACATCACTCTTCACTTACATCTGGTTCCTGTTGCCTCCATTCTTGTAAAACTATCCTCTCTCTAAGGTCACCAAATACATTATAGTTGCTGCACCCAAAGGACACTTCTCAGATTTTATGTTCAAAGATGTTACTAGTACCTAAAATCCAGATAAACCGCTGATATCTTATAGAGCATACATCCATTACAGCCCGTGGATATCTAACCTTGCAAATAGGCCAGCTACGCTGGAAAAGTTTGATTCAGATCAAATTGATATTTGCAAGTATAAAATTATGACCATTTACAGCCATATACAGAAAAGACAAGATTTATTTGTTTAAGTCTCAAAACCATTAGTAAAGACATAAGACATTTCACCAGAGTTTCTTTCCTAGGAAACATCTTTGTAATTGGGATGAATCATAGTCTCTTTCCTACTATATGTCATCATATAGTCTGTAAATACCTCACTCATGGATCAAAGGAAATGTAAAAAACATGAGGTATAATTACTTTTACTGAGTCTCTTTTAACTGAACATAATTCATGCAGAAGTCTCAAAATAAGACACTATTTTGGGATAACTATCATGATGCTAAAGCCTTATTCTAAAGGTCTTATTTTATCTTAGAACAAGTAGTAAACTGCTTAGGAAGATAATAAACTGTTTTAGAATACTAAGAAGAGAACAATGTACTCACCAGGTTTGGGGTATTTATAAAGTTATAAATACTAGAACTTTCACAGTTCCTACTCTTTCCTATATAGTTTGTTAGAAGTGAGACTTCATGACAATTAAGACTACTTCTCTAACTTAGTTCTTGCCACACAAAAAGGCTGGTCTCTACTGCTGAGTATCTAACCCTGATTATACTCTCCCAATTTCTTTACCAGTTCAAATCCTGCCATTCCTCCAGATAGAATTCAAAGTCCTATTCCCTAAATTCTCTTAATCTGCCAGCCACAACTCTTTTCTACTCTGCACTTGTATGCTGTTTCTGTGACACTGGATCACATACTAACCTCCCAAATTTATGCATAAAGATGTGTTCATTATGCATTTTTATTCTGATACTGTCACTAGTATGCCTTCATCACATGATATTAACTACAACACATAGGACTTACCTAAGATTCAGATCATATGCATTTACAACAAAGACATTTTCTTAAAAATACTTAAATATAAACACCTTTTGTGTATACAACTTTAAAGATAGTATGTACAGGGCAAGCTTTTTGTAGTATGTTTCTCCTTTGCTTAAACTCTATTCATCTATCAAGTCTAAACAAAAGTCACAGTATTTCCTGTCAAGTCTTTCTTAATTTCAGTTCTTACTAATGTCCATCCCTAAAGTTTTAAAAATAAAAGCCTTCGTTAAAACTAATCTAGGCATATAAGAGTGGCTACTGTCTCCTTGAATTACAAAGGGAATAGGCCAGGCGCCATGGCAACAGAGACCCTTTCTAATGAATTTAATAAGTAAAAAATAAGTATGAATGAATAATAGAACCAACATGGTAAAGATGCTTTTTACTGATCCAAAAGGTTATTAATAATTTCCATAACTAAAATTAATTGGTAAACTATTTGGTAACTTCTTTTGGATTTAACATTATGAACCTGTTGTGGTCATTAAGACACCATTCTGAATGAAAACAAGTAAATCTTATGAGCTAGAAAAAAAGTGTTCAATTCTTTTTAGGCACCATGGATTACAGATTATGAGTAATTTCCATGTACTCACATAAGGAACAGTATGAAGTTCCTCTCCTGAAACATATGGTCAAGTTGGTAGATCTTCTATAATAATGACATCTAAGATCAGTCCACAAAAATAGGAATGTTTGTTTTTTAGCTTTGAGAGGTGCTAGTTAACTGAACATAGGTCTGCTGCCAATGAGTGATAACTGTGCCTAGAAAAGGCATTGACTAACACTTCTACTGTAAGTTAGCTCATTACCATTGTAAGTCATCAAGAACTTAATGCAATGAGAAAATTACAGGAAAGACCATTTTGCCTTGACTTCTAAAGAGGTCGGTGCTAAGGCTCAATGTTTGACTAGGAGGAGCAGCTTTCCTTAGCTTGGATAATATGCTTTCCCTTCAAGTCCTATGCACATACATACTTTATTACCTGACTTTGGCACGCTGGGCCACATTTCACTTATTTATCTTCTGCTAAAGGCCATTTAAAATTCTATGATGAAACAAGGAAGATATAAGTCATAAATAAACTATGAATATACAATAGGATTTTAAAACTTTGGTACTGCAGTCTCACAAATTATCAGAATTTCCACATGGAACCCCAAATTACTTTCAGCCTACATTTATACAATGCAAAATTAATCCAAAGCATTCTAAGTTTTTGGAGAGGAAATCTGTCACTTCAAAGAAAGTGGTTGTGAATGTAGAGATAAGACAAACAACTATCAACATAAATTTCTCACATTTAAGGTCTAAGAAATTGTGTGGCAGCCTCATACTTTCAAAGGCTAAGTGTTTAAAAGTTTACAAATATCCATGTAGTGTATGTAGACTATTTAAAAATGTTATATGTGGTAAATAATAAGGAATCACAGACAGATGTTTACTTAACAATACTCAGATATTTCTTAGTGAAAAATATTTCGGTCATCAAAATCAGGCAGGTAGCATGAACAACAGAGGTAACTGCCATGGTCAAAGACAAGAAGAAGAATAGCACAAATATGAAGCTTGCTGTCAAGAGAGTAAAGACAGTAATCTTTTTCCCAAGGAAAAATATTAAAATGAAAAGATGCAACACATTGTAGATTACTGTCTGTTAGCGTATTATAACCAAATGAGACTATCACTGGAAAAGGTACTTCATAAAACAAAAATTGAGAAACAAATGTAAATCAGTGGTTTCATTTTAATTTCCTTTTCAAGTACCATTTCCTATGAAAAAGAGAGAGTGAACCACAATGAAATTATGTGGATTAAGTTATTAATTATCACAAAATACAACACTTAAAAATATGCATTTTGTGTACATATGCACTTCTGATAGATTCTCAACATCAGTAATCTTACCAAGTAGGATCATCCTTGGAATTTACCCCATGTGGCCAAATGCAATACTCTTGTGTGGAGGGAGTGAAAGTCACTGAGAACACTTAAGCTTTACTCTTCTACGTAACTTCACTAGGGAAAGTTTGCTGATTTAGAAGTTACTGACATTCTTTCAATGTCTTACACTTTATGCAATGCAGAGTAGCCAATGACAAGGTGAGTTTGCATGCTTTTTAGCAGTCAGATATATGTATAGGGAGCCTATGTGGCAAAATATATATAATAATATATTGTTACACGATATATTAATTTTATATAACATAAAAATATAATCTATGCAAAATAAAATGGAAAAAACTACTTTCATTTAGAGAGCTGTGCAAATAACTTTCAACATTAATAAGTAAACAATTTCTGTATTTAGTTTCATATTTTTTACAAGTGAGGTATATGAATTTGGTTTTGCATGTGTACACACATATACATTCCAGCAAGTGAGTACTGTTTTAATATTGCTTTGCAATACTCAACACAAATATCAATTATGAAAAAATGCAAAAAAAAAGGTTCTAATAATTGGAAAAATGCAGACAGAATATTTTGAATAAGGAAGAAAAAATCAATAAAGCTAAAAGAAAAGGCATAGACTTTAAAAATAATGAAATGGACATATGTCAACAACAAAGAAGAAACAAGGTAAACCTTTTTTGGACAAACCCAAAAAAGAAGCATATACATTCACAATGAAACTGCATACTGTATAAAACCAAAAGGCAGGCATAAGCTCCTGTTAAGATGAATTTCTGGATTCAAAGGTCCACGGGGTTTAGACTCAGGTCAAAATCTCACCTTGGCTGAGAATTTTGCTTTCATATGAACAGGGAGCTAAAGTATATTGTTACATACATTTTGCATATTCACTGAAACTCTCTTCTCTGTTTTACTGGAAACGAGATTCTAAGTACATAAACATGTAGTGCCCATCTGCCACACAGTAAGTAAACAGCATTGTGATGACACAGCTACTCACACCTTCTGTAGTTGTTTTCTATCTCTCACTTTTGCCCTCTAATGGGAACTGACAAAATTATTTCAATGTATGTAACAATATGCTTTATGGTCAGTGTACAGTCTACAGAAAGTCATCACTCAAAGGCAATTCCACAAATTTTACTCACAAAAGCTGCTTCCAAAATTCTGAATTTTGAAATAAACACATTTTGTAAAGGTCACAGTTATCAGCATTTTTCAGTGTGTCATTCTTAAAAAATATATTAAACATTATACAGGGCACCAATATTTAGGCACAGACATGCCTTATAAATGAGTAAAATACAACTGTATATAATTTTCACTCATCTATGAAAATGATAATCTGATAAAGAACATATATTTTAAAAATTTTTTATTAATGGTGCCATAAGACACGCAAAAATTATAACCCAGACCTACCTTTCACAATAGTAGGCATTTTTATAGCTGGCTGGTGGTAGAGAAATAGTATATAATAAACCCAGGGCAAAATTTTTCTCCTATTGAAGTCAAGTGGTACAGAGAAACACAAGGTTGCAATAACTATCTGTTTAACACCATATTAGAATCTGAAACTCATTGAGATACAAATAAAGGAAACATTTAATTAAGAACCACATTTCCATATTGAATTTTACATGATCACATGCCAAGACCTTATTCATTTAAGTTACAAATAACGTTTTTCTGTAATTCTCTTCTAATAGTATACATAATCTAGAAAAAAAAAGTACCCTTTTATCCTCCAGTAGTTAAAAAAAGAAGAGAGTGTCTTAAGATAGCTATTATCTGCTGTGCATCTACCTCAGGTGGCCCTCTGGCACTGCCATAAATCTCATCTCTGTTGCAATGAAAGGACTCCATATAAATTAAAATCTGTAAGTGTCTGATCACTAGACTGAAGGGGGTAGGAAGAATTGCTAATCAGATGTGCATATGTGTGTATGAGAGAGATGCTAAAATTAGGTCATCTTTAAGAATTTGTACCAAACTATAAATTTATTGAGTACCTATAATATTCCTGGCATGGTATTAGGACCTCAGATATAAAAACAAATATGGCACAGTACCTCTATCCTAAAGGAGCTCAAGTCCAATGAGAGAGATGGACTAAAAAAAAAAAAAAAAAAAAGCCACTAAAAAACTACTGGTTATTAACAGAAATGTATAGATTATGATGAGAGTAAGAAGAGGGAACGCCAATAACCTGGAGAGGTCAGAAAATTGTTTGAAGTGGAAAAGACACTTAAGCTGTCTGGAGGAACCAATGGGAGCTAGCCAGATGAATAGGAACAGTTTGGGAGAAGAAACAGCATGAGTAAAGTGTATCCCACATGACCGGAGTGAAGAGAGGGCATGAAGTCACAGCAATAAACAAGACCAAAAGAGCCACACAGACCAGGACCTGAGCTTTCAGCAATGGTCCACTTAGTATGTCCAAGCATTGCAGAGGATACAAAAAACACATACTCCTCCCTGTTTTCTAAGGACATGCTGGCAGATCTCAGTTTGGAGGTAGGCCTTCAATTCATGTGTGAAATCTCAGTAAGCTCTGTAATTTCCCTCAGTCCAACTCCTAGATCCACTTACTACTATCGCCCTTGACTCTGCAGCGCTTTATGACACAAAGTATCTGTAGAACAGATGCCTTACAAAGAATAATCAAACTCAGCGTGAACTAACTGTCACCCAATCCTCAGTGAGTGAAATACTCTTTATGGAGAATCGTTTTAAGGACATGCAGTCTATCTATACCTTTAGAGTTGAGACACTCTAAATCCATATAGAGTCTCAGTGTTTTGAGCTTTTGTGAGACTGCTCTTTCTCATGTAATGGAATGTGTTTATTCCATTAGCCAACATGGACAACCATGATGAGTCTATGTGGAGTAGTCCTAAAAATTTCATTATATTTCCCATAAAGATGCTGTTCAGGATCTTGGTCATGAAATGTACAATGTGCTCTTTGTGAAGAGCCATGGGAGATATTCCAAGATTTTCAAAAATGCTTCTTTTAATCATCTGGCTTGCTTTGACCTTATACACATGGTCAATGATACTTCAGTTTCCTTGTATAAAAGGTACAGAAAGCTCAGGGCCAATGTTTGGACTCGTATTATACAGGAATGTAGAAACTTATAACATGTTTTGTATAGTAACCTCACATCTAGTTTTTAAAAAATTTACCCCTATTTTCCCTCACCTTGATTTCTTCTCTTACTTTTGGTGCTGCTGTTATTATTATTATTATTATTAATTTTTTTTTTTTTTGAGACAGAGTCTTGGCTCTGTCACCCAGGCTGGAGTATAGTGGTGCAATCTCAGTTCACTGCAACCTCCGCCTCCCAAGTTCAAGCAATTCCCATGCCTCAGCCTCCTGAAGATCTGGGATTAAGAGGTACGTGCCACAATGCTTGGCTAATTTTTGTATTTTAAGTAGAGATGGGGTTTCGCCATCTTGACCAGGCTGGGGCACTGCTATTATTATATGATACATATTTATGTTAGCCATTTTAAATCTTTATTGGAACATAGGGTATAAAATTACATTGACCAATTAGTTGATTGGCTCAAAAAATTTGAAGGGTATCTATTACATGCCAGGCCCTGTGCTAAAGGCTTGAGAAAAAAACAGTCAAGGAGATAAACAACTAAACAAGTGATACTACAGTAAGAAAAATTTACACATAGCTAGTAGGAAAAGTATTCATACAGGGAATATAAAGCAAGGCACCCAACCAACCCAAACAAAATCAGAAAGTTTTCCTGGATGACCTGTTATCTAAGGTGACATCTACAGGTTGAGGAAGAGGATACCGTGGGGAAGGCTCAGCATACTGTGCACTCTGGGAAAGAAGTGTGGTTCAATAAGGCTAGAACAAATGGTAAAACTAGGGAGACAGGAGATACGACCACAGAGGTAGGTCATAGAAGGCCTGGGTAAATCATCTTAGAGTAGATTTAACCTTGGAATTCTGTGAGACCTGACTCCAGTGCCTGGACACCTACCTCAGTGTGCTGCCACCCCCATTTAGAAAAAGGCGTGAATCTGGCTACAAAGTGGAGAAAGGACTGGTTAAGTCAAGACCAGAGCTAGAAAGACCAGCTGAGCAGCTGTATGATAATTCAGAGAACATACAATGAAGGCCCAGACCAGTATGGCATTGCAAATGAAAAGAATTAATTTGAGAGATCCTTAAGGGGTAGAACCAAAAGGCCTTGTTTGGGATTTCACAGCATGTGAAAAGCAGAGGGGGGTAAGCCAAGAATGACTCCCAGGTTTCTGGCTTGTGCAACAGCGTCAATGCCTTTAATTTCTTCTTTATTAATTTTCCAATTTTTTAACAGTAAGCACGTTCTGTTTTTACAATTAAAAAACTATTATCTATTTTTAATAAAAAATGAACCAGTGTTGAGAAAATCAAGTCATCAAGCTATTTCTGCAATTTGATGGCAAAAAGAAAGAAAACGATCGAACCACAATTTTGTTTTCCCTCTTTCAACCCAGGTTCTGCCAGAGAATGGAACCACAGTTTGAAAGGACAGATAGTTTGAATGTCATGTTTTGTTTTGTTTTTTTAAAGATTAGAGAAATGGAGGAGGAACTGGTAAAGGCCGAAATCAGAAAAATAAAAGAGGCTTACAAAAAGAAAATCCTTTATATATATATTTTCATTTAAACAGAACTCACAGTAGAGCCAAGGATATCAAGCAGAAATCTTGGAAATAGAAAACAAAAAATCCACAAAGAATAATTTTTTTTTTTTTTTTTTTTTTTTTGCATTTGAAAAACTGTAAGCTTATTATAGAGTGGAAAGAACAAGAGCACTGGAATCAAAAAGACTTGAGTTTAAAGTTCCTCTGCTCAGCAGCAGTATGACCCTGCAAAAGTTGCTAAACGGAGCCAGGCTCCACAGGTGCAGCACAGGGCAAACTACCATCTAGCTTAGGTAGGAGAATTAGGGGATACGTATGAGTGGTGAAAGCAGTAGCTATGAGTCTAGGTACCCATCACCAGATTGATTCAATAGGTCTGAGCTTGGACCTCAGTATCTGTATTTTTAAAAAGCTCTATGGTTGATTCTACTGCATGGGCAAGGTAAAGAAACATGCACAACTCAATACCTGACACATCGTAAGAACTTGGTAAGTGTTAGATGGTTGTTTTTAAGTACATAGATAGGCTTCTATCCTTTTTCATTAAGGCTATCATGACTTTTTTCACTAAACGCAACAACAAGATCTGTCCTAAATGAGCAGCTCAGATTTTTCGCTAGAGGGAAAGGTGGGGCGAAATGGGCAGTGACTAAAAGGAACAAAGAAAACAATATGAATTCCCTTTATGGTCTAAAGCAATACTATGGCATTTGAAAATTCAACATGAAGAGACATCAAAGGTCTCTGACATGCAGTCATGTATACTTCTCCTGAGGCAAATTTGAAGAATTTCTGCTTCATGACGTGCAGGTCACCAGGCCATTTACATGATCTGGGTGCTTATCCACTGATCAGTGTACAAATTTCATTTAGGTTTTGTTGCACTCTACCATGTTCCTTGTAAAATGGTCTCAAAAGCTACTAATCTACAAAAATATTTCTAAAACTGAGGAAATGGAAATTGTCTCAGAAAATACTCTAGCAAATGTCAAAAGTCTACTGTACAACCACATCTTATTTAACATAACGGAAAGGTCTTATCCAATTTCATAGTTTCCAGCAATAAAAGGCTGTATGAAAAGGTCAGAGTACATGACATATAATGCACCCAATATTTCAATAATTTGTCTTTCTTCCTTGCCTCCTAAAACATGCTGGCTGTTCAAAAGAGTAATTGAAATGCCACCCTGGGAGAGGCTTGCTGACTATTATAAATGCGATGTGCACCACAGAGACGGGTTTCTGTTGGTCACCTTTAGTCCTCCACTGTAGGCCACAGACAGACTGGATTGTTAGCTCTAAGCACTAAGCAAAAATCTAAGAAACTAAAATAGTCTAACAATGCTACTGAAGACTACGCTGTCTATGATTGGTATACTGCTTTTATTTCCTAGGTAGCCATCAACTTTCTCAGAGCACATGAGAACTACTGTAGACAAACATCAAGAGTCCCACAAACAGGACTATTAGACACTAATTATGTAATCTGCATGTTAAGTCAGCAAATCTCTCTCCCTGAATACAAACTGAAGAATTTGGTTCAGCTGTGCTGATCCAAATCACCTAGTGGGAATTTAATCTTTATTTTGTGGTTAACCCTGTATTCCCCTAGAGTAATAGTGGAAAGATTATATCCTTCATTCCTTTATATTTAGAATTTAAGCATATGAGCTAAGTATGGATTGAAATATAAACTGCTTTCTTTGAATTCAAAAACAAGTATTTCAAACCTAAAACTCAAATAAATCTATATGATGATCTCAAGTTTTAATGAGCTTAAAGATCAGAAAGCCAGGCTGGGCCCCTTTCTGAGTCTTAGATTCCCATTCAAAAAGGGAACTCTGGACTAGATGACCTCTAAGATCCTCCTCACCTCCAATCACTAATGAAACTTCTTCTCTTTTTATTCACTTAAACCCCCAAGAAATGAGAGTTGCCCTCAACTCCCCACCTGATGCCTCCTTAGCCTCTGCCTGCTCTGCTCCCCCCGTTATCTCAGGCAGCATCACAACCACCTGCCTGGTGACTACCATCTCTCTGTGTTCTGGCCATTTAGCTTCTTTTTAAATTCTTTTCCTATTAAACTCTTTCTTAAAGAAAATACTCCAGCTCACTAGTGTTAGAAAGGTGCTTAATGATCTGGAGATTTTGTTAACTAAAATCATCCTATAAATACAAGCAGCAGCTAGTTACAGTAGAAAGAACATGAGCTGAGTTAGACAAACTGTATTCCAATAATTTTGATGAGGTTCTTTACCTCATTTCTGCTTCAGTTTTGCACAATGAGATAAATATTTATAATGGTAACTACCACGTACAGTTGTTGTGAAGATGAATTGATCATGGGCATATAAAACACACAGCATAATGCTAGGTACCTAATAAATGCTCAGTTAATGTTAGCTGCTATACTATTATAGTTATCCTCATCATATTTTTTATTTTTATTATTATAGTATACAAGTCCCATTCTATGTTTCTAACAAATAAAATCATCTAACTGTTGTTTTCTAACTGAAACAAATGGAATCATCTATGTTTCTTTTTACTGATATAGGAGGAATGTTGGGGAGACCAGCTGCCACAACTGGAAGGAAAAATTACATATTGTGGTTGCTGACTAGTGCTTGGAGTGAGGACTAATACACATTCACCAAAGTTATAAATCAGTTTGCTACTAAAATATTTTCCAGATTTCAAAACAGAGCTCTATAGATTGTTCTATGATGTCAGAAATACCTTTAAAGAAATCATTAAATACTGTAAAATAGAAAAACATTGTTGAATGAGAAGGGTGAGTCTAAGTTACATGCCACAGTAAATGGTATCAAATTAAAAAAAAAAAAAGGCCGGGCGCGGTGGCTCAAGCCTGTAATCCCAGCACTTTGGGAGGCCAAGACAGGCGGATCACGAGGTCAGGAGATCGAGACCATCCTGGCTAACACGGTGAAACCCTGTCTCTACTAAAAAATACAAAAAAAACTAGCCGGGCGAGGTGGCGGGCGCCTGTAGTCCCAGCTACTCAGGAGGCTGAGGCAGGAGAATGGCGTAAACCTGGGAGGCGGAGCTTGCAGTGAGCTGAGATCCGGCCACTGCACTCCAGTCCGGGCGACAGAGCGAGACTCCGCCTCAAAAAAAAAAAAAATAAAATAAAAAAATAAAAAAAAAAATAAAAAAAAAAAAAGCATCACTACTTGAATGTCTTCATGCCTCTCCACCCTACTCCACAGGCATGAAGGATTGTATTCTCCATGAACTTCTATGGGCACTCACTAATCACATCCAATAGGAATGTCAAGCCCACAAGTCCATGTCCTATTAGTTGTAATCACAGAATTTCAAAAGCAAACCAAACTAATATGGATAACATTTTTGGTTTACCAAAATCACAGAGCATGTGATTTTGAATTGATTGTGAACCTTTCTTTAAATCATGGGTGCTTGGTTATAAATATGCTTCATCTTGGCAGGTTAGACTTTTTACCTTAAAGCATATTAAATCCTAAAAGAACAATAGTGATGCCATTTAGGGAAAGAAGAACTTCGTACCTTTTCTTACCTAATGGTTCAAGACTTTTCATGTTATGCACAGCAGTTTTATGAAAATGTATCAGTTACCAGATGAAGGTGGTAATTTGTCATAGAGATCACCATTGCAGAATATGCTTACTGGAAATCAGAGTGAAGAGCAGAAATGTGCAAACACAGTTCTTCTGTTAGCTGACTGTGGGCTTTGAATTGTTATAAAATTAACACTTCAGTATGTTTCCAAATAGTTACTTCATATGTGTGTTATTTGTATGTACAAATGTGTATAAATATATAAACTTGCAAATATGCTGAACTATAATTAAAAAGTACAATTGGTTTTCATTTACATCAAAACTTAAGCATTTAAATGGGTGTGACATCATCAACGGAATCACTTTCTGCTCATGTATGCCCCCGAATAGACATAGTTTGAAAGAAGTGTGATATGAGTCACAAATAAGGAAGCAGAAGAAGGAGGTTCTATCCCTGACTCAAGTAACCTGTGAAAATGTACTTACCACATTGGATGCCAGTTCTACTTAACTATAAAATAGTAGAGGTAGTGGCATTTCCCTTCCTACCAACCAGTTACTTGGTGGACTGAGTGAAATAATTAAAGTAAAATTATTTTTCAGATTGTTATATTTCTCTATAGCTTAAAATAGTAAGAGAATGATATATTCTCAAACCCTAAGAGCCGAACATATGGTTAGTTTAAGTGATAAGACTTTTTCTCTCTCTCTCTTTTTTTTTTTTTTTTTTGCTTTTCATGAGTACTAGAGGAATGGATTAAGTGATAAGATACTCTTAAGACACTTTTGGCCAGGCGCAGTGGCTCATGCCTGTAATCCCAGCACTTTGGGAGGCCAAGGCTCGTGAATCACAAGGTCAGGAGATTGATACCATCCTGGTTAACATGGTGAAACTCTGTCTCTACCAAAAATACAAAAAATTAGCTGGGCGTGGTGGCGGGCACCTGTAGTCCCAGCTACTCAGGAGGCTGAGGCAGGGGAATGGCATGAACTTGGGAGGCGGAGCTTGCAGTGAGCCAAGATAGCACCACTGCACTCCAGTCTGGGTGACAGAGCGAGACTCCATCTCAAAAAAAAAAGACACTTTTGCCACTTGGAGAAATATCCTAAAATGGAATTATGGCCTAACTCTATATATACATACATACATATATATATATACACACACACACACATGCACATATACACATATGCTATATGTGTGTGTATATATAGAAAAGTATGTAACATAGAGTTATGTCTGTTCTAAAAAAAGGGAAAGAATTTTTTACAGAGATC
This sequence comes from Colobus angolensis palliatus, assembly GCF_000951035.1. Lineage (NCBI taxonomy): Eukaryota > Metazoa > Chordata > Mammalia > Primates > Cercopithecidae > Colobus > Colobus angolensis. The sequence continues at coordinate 1,032,331 of NW_012118655.1, forward strand.
TCTTTTATATCTCTCAAGAATACACGGCAAAACATTTTAGTACATAGGTAAACTTGGAATAAAAATACAATATCTCATTTCTTGAGATAAAGTATTAAAAAATCTTTTATAAACTCTAAACTCTAAAGGGCTATATATAAAGCTTAGCGATTTTTGCCACTTTCATTAAAAAGTACATTTTGAAATGGGTGCTTACCTTCTCTTAGACGGTCTACCACGAAAGTAAAGCCTGTAGTTCTTGGATGTAAAACATATTCATATTTCTGAAGTCCATTCTTTTCAGCAAATGCATTACTTCGAGCCTTGCTGTTTTCTAAACAAAACAATGGACCATTATAAATCATAAACTAAAGGAAAATAAATGAGGTAAGGAAAGAAGTACAGAATTTTTTGATAAAAATAGCAGTTAGTTATTCTATAATGACTGAATACTGAGTCAAATGAGAAGATACAAACATTGCAGATGATCCGTTATCAAGATCCCAGACCTACTTATGTAACCAGACCCAGGTTTGGCTATTTGCTGCTCGAAAGGCCAAGTTTGGTGGGAGTGAAAGAAGGTTTTAAACAGAGAGCCAGCAAACTGAGAAGATAGGGAACTAGTGTTCTAAAGTCCCATCTTAAGTTTTAAAATTTATCATAGTGTTTTTAAAAGGAAACTTGCTATGCTCCCATGTGTGGATGGCACAGGGTCTGTGTGTCTTGTTCTGATGGCTATCTCGGGTAACTGGCCATCCAGAGGTCCACTTGGCATTATTTGACTTCAGCCTGGTGGTAGTGGACTAATTGTTCACAACTCCCCCTAAGTGGGAGGATTCCACAGGGCCTCCATGCCTGGATTTGTTTCAAAATTAGCCTCTGGAATTTCTAAGTAAGCATATAGTAGATAAGCATACATGGTGCAAGGAAGTGTCTAGTGGAAAAAGAAGGAAAACAGAGTTTCAAAGTACATTTCGAGGCTATATTCTAAGACTAAAGAAAAAAAGTGTTAAAATGCATTTCAAAGCTGAGATGCTCGGTTATACTTACTAGAATTAAAAAAATTGTAACAAAGGTATAAACAGATTTTTATACATTTTCTGAAATTCATATTCAAATATTTTAATTTCTTTAAAAGATTTCATAAAAGTCAATATTCTATGAAAATTAAAATGCTAATAAACTAAAATTTTTGTCAAACAATCCCTATATAAGAAAATTGAAATATTAAAATAAAATGCTAATAAAACAAAACTGAGACACTAACAAAATATAATGACCTAGACATCCAGAAGAAATAACTAGCAATCAAATATATCGGATCAACACTCTTTAAAACCCAATAATTTAAGCCTTCCATGTAAACTGAAATATCTGCTTTGCTCAGGCACAGAGTATGCTAATATTACTAACCCAAACCACTCCATAACGGAATGGGCACATGATTAGCACATCATGTACAAACATCTGAACATGGTTTGGCTGAATATAGTTACGGAGTCAAGTACATGTTCCAGTTGTTGGCAAAACCTTCTTTTTCCATTCCATGAGGTAACTTTACAAGTTCCAAGAAGAACCAAACCCATTATTCAGCAAATACATTTGGAAAAAGTAAAGTGTTCAGAAATTTGGCCTCAACTGCTGGGAGAGATCATGAAATACTTTCTGATGACAGCAGATATTAGAACCCGCAATCCTCAGCTACATTCCGAAATTTATAAACTATTATTCCCAGTTACAAGAAAAATACCTATACTGACACAACTTTACTAGGAGTGAATTTAAGATCACTGAATCCTCAAAGTCTCCAAAAACCATAGATGCCTTCCATAACACTGAAATATTCAAAGAACACTCCTATAGAAGGTGTTACATCATTTCATGATAGAGGAATTGAGCCAGGCAAGTCAAAAGTAAAGCCCCTACATATGAAGAGTAGTAAGTTCTTCTCATATTCATTTGAGGATATCCTGGGCATGGGGCTACAAAACAATATTTATATTATAGACAGCTGACAGGACCTTAAATGGGATTCGGAATCCCAGAGACACCACAAAGATGAGTAGTCACTACCCTTTAGTTTGGTCTTTCAGTTTATAAAACTCTGGGGATTCTGAAAGCAAAACTGAACTGTTGTAGAATGTGAGTACAAGTATAAACAGCTCTAAAACAAATAGTCACAATGTGGGAAGGTAAAAATGATCAGAAATACAGAGAGATTAGAGATGCAGAGTCTTCCATCTACCCCCCTAGTTCATCTACCCATCCCCAGACTCTGTTATTGCTAGTAAGTACACTAGCATCCCACTTTCTGACCACAGCCTGTCTTGTCACGTTTCTCCCTATAACTATCCCACTCCTGCACTCCTTCCACCCATGGGACTACTAGCAGCTGTTCTCAAACCAGCTGGGCATGTTCCCACCTCAGGATCTGTGCAGTTGCTGTTCCTCCCTTCACCCAGAATGCCTTTCACCCATACAGCTGCATGGTTTTCTGCTTTGTTCATTTAGTCCCTACCTAAATAGAAACTTAATAGAGAGGCTTTCCTTAACCATCTTGAATAAAACAGCACCCTACACTCCCTCTATGACTCTCTATCTCCTTATCCTGCCTTATTTTTCCACACAGCACTTAGGACTGACATATTTTTATTAACTTATTAGTTTATCACCTGTCTTTCCTCATAGAACGTAAACTTCATGATAGTAGGGATAAAGATCCAGGCACTCATATACGAATTAAAAAGAATAAGTTGTATGTATATAGTAGGTGTTAAGTTATATGCAATAATATAATTGTTAGAATCCTTCCAAATCAGGGAAATGAAACTCAAAATCATCAAATACTAATTGTGATGACTAATTTTATATGTCAACTTGAATAGGCCATGATACTCAGGTAGCTCGTCAAATATTATTCTAGATGTTTCTGGGAAGGTGTTTTTAAGAAGAGACTAATATTTAAATTAGTAGAGGTAGTATAGCAGATGACCCTCCACAATGGGAGTGGGCCCCATCAAATCAGGTGAATGAAGGCCTTAACAGAAAAAGACAGAGGTGCCCTCCTCTCCTCAACAAGGAAGAAAGAATTCTGCCTCTAGACTGCCTTTGGCCTTGAATTTCAACTGCTTCCTGGGATCTCCACTCTGCCGCCCTACCCTATAGATCATGGACTTACTAAGCTTCCACAACTGTAAGAGCCAATTCCTTAAAATAAATCTCAACCTCTTTCTATATATATACATCCTACTGGTTCTCCTTCTCTAGAGAACCCTAACTAATATGCCAATACAATATAGAACTCCCTAACCCAAGAATAAAGAATAAATATGGATGGGTGCACATATGTCTGCATGTGACCAAATGATTCAAAAGAAATGGACCAACATTAAAATAGTGTTCACTTATGGGCAGTGGGATTATAGCAAGTTTTGTGCACACTTCTATGTTTCTAAATTTTCCCTAATTAACATATATTGCTTCCATTAAAAAGTTAGAACCAACAATAAAATATGAAGATAGAATATATGTAAAGTTAGATTTAAATGCACTAATTTAAATATACATGCCAGCTAGATTGAGAACTCAAATTATAAAACAGTCTCACTGGGCTGAAAAACTCAGTTTAAAGTTAGTATGGTAGTAACTAAACACCTTTTAATTAACAGATACTTTTCCAAACTGGAGATATTTTGTTAGCCTATTTTTATTTTTATTTTTATTTTTGAGACGGAGTCTCGCTTTGTCACCCAGCCTGGAGTGCAGTGGCCGGATCTCAGCTCACTGCAAGCTCCGCCTCCCAGGTTTACGCCATTCTCCTGCTTCAGCCTCCCGAGTAGCTGGGACTACAGGCGCTCGCCACCTCGCCCGGCTAGTTTTTTGTATTTTTTTTTAGTAGAGACGGGGTTTCACCGGGTTAGCCAGGATGGTCTTGATCTCCTGACCTCGTGATCCACCAGTCTCGGCCTCCCAAAGTGCTGGGATTACAGGCTTGAGCCACCGCGCCCGGCCTAGCCTATTTTTAAAAATGATTTTTTTTTAACCAGCTCAATAAAATTATCTGTATTATACTGTTAAAAAAATATTTAAAAGCTTCAGGATCAGTCTGTTTTTTCTCCTTGGCAAAGTCTAGCTTTAAAGGTAAATATCATTTGCATTTAAAATATATATGCAACTACATCATGTAATGGTGAGCACTCTGGACTCCAAAATTATGTCACTATATGTAGAGTTCATCACCTATAAAAAGAAACCTGAGAACAAATATAGAATGAAAAAAGTTTTACATATACATTTTATGACTCTGAAGGTCTAATGTATGAACATATTAACATTAATGTAGCAGTAACATGACCTTTCTTTCATTAGTTTTTGTTTACCAAATAACTTTCAAAGTTGGCATTCTTTGGTGTACATTTTTGCATTCACAAATATAAATCTATCATTTCAGTAAATGGCTTTCTATACTCAAATAAAGCTGATATTTCAATATCGAAATTTAGGTATTATACATTCTAAATATTATAAAATTTAAATATGGCCACCTATCCCTTATAATTTCCTAATGATAATTTAGTTCTGGAAATCAACTTACAACTTACAAGAATATAGTTTCAAGCTTCAACAAGCAGCCATTATTATCCTCAGTATTATCCTCTGTAATACAACCACTTTTAGAATCGCAACTGTAAAAATTCAAATATATACTACACAGTTGGCATATATTTTAGAGATCTGACTAGTACATAAAAAGTGTCACCGTTCATTTAGCTCAGTTCCATCTGCAATAGATGTGTCAAAGATCTCTTAATTGCTACCTCCAGTAAATCCTAAAATACCTTAATTTTCCTTAACAATCTATTATGGCTCAGTCACCTATTCACTTGCTTAAATATGTATGTAATGTCTATTTTTCATCTTGAACTCTCTTTTGTAATGAGTTCCATAAATTATTATGCCCACAGTGTGAACAGTACATTCATTTACCTGCTCTCCTCTCTTAAATTCTAAGGGTTGCCCTTCTTAGTCTATTACCAAAAATTTGGAAGTTCAGTTCATGTTCTACCTCTCCATACTACTTGAGATTTTCGACTTCAGTTCTCTCCTGCTTTAGCCTGTCTTCCCTTATACAGCAGAGCTGTAAGATCCACTGAATCCTTCTCAAATTCTGCTGTATTTTTCCTGAAGTTATCGGGACTATTAAAAGTAAATTTTGGTCTTTTGAGTCCAAAGATTCTACAGAAGTACTTTCTGTCTAAGCTATGCCCCCACTGCCACTCCTTCCAGTATCAACCAGAGCAGTTCTGCTTTTATCTGTCTTATCATCTAACATCCTTGATAGAAGGCTTCATCTGCAAAAATAATCCATGGTTTAAAAAGTGTGAAAACTATTGATTTAGTAAGGATGACAGACTGTTGAGTATTTTGTTTATAATTTTTGTAAGACTTTCTTGAAATCCATTGGCAATTCCTAGCCTATACGGTTTAAAATCTGGTAGCCAGGTGTGGTGGTAGTATCTGGTGTAGGCCCAGATACTATAGGCTTGAGCCCAGGAGTTCAAGGCTGCAGTGAACCATGATCATGCCACTGCACTCCAGCCGAGGTGACAGGCTCAAAGAAGAAGAAGAAAAAAAAGAAGTTTAATATTTAGGAAGGCAGAAAAGTTATAAACATGTCTTCCTGTGTCCTCGTTACAACTCAATGATGGCTGAGTTTTCTTGAAGAAGGGCAAAGCTATTCCTGCTTGTAGCAAGGATAGGGCTTAAATATCAGGAGACGGGTAACCTGTTAATGTAAATCAACAATAACTGAAATTAGTTACTATCAGATCTTTTTCTTATGAGGAAGAAGCTGAGGAGTAGGAAGGGTTTAATGGATAAATACCTTAGAAGAGGATAAGAGAATATAAACAACAGGTAGGGGAAAAAAAAAACCCAGGTAGGGGAGGATAAACATTACCTAAAACATGATTTTAAAACTATGCTTACATAAGGATAAAAGCCTGATATTTTAAAATATATTCTGAGGCTTAAAATATAAAGTTCAAAGATGGCAAGTATGAATAATATGACCTCTTGGAGTTGCCTACTATAAATTAAATGGGCTAGAAACCAAGAGTTCTGAGTCCTAACATGCTATTGATTAACCCAGTGACCTTAGGGATGAGCCATTAATTTTTTTGTTTTGATTTGTTTTGTTTTGAGATGAAGTCTCGCTATGTAGCACAGGCTGGTCTCAAACTCCTGGACTCAATCCATCTTCCAGTCTCAACCTCCTGAGTAGCTAGGATTCCAGGCATGGACCACCACACCTGGAAGAGTCCTTATTCTTATTGGTGTTCGGTTACTACTTCTGAGAAATGAGAAGTTTAGACTACATGATTTCTAACTGTGCCAAACCCAGGCTACCTTACCTGTGAGATCAGTCCCTTCTGGGAATATGAGGAGTTGAAGTGGTTCGTGAATATCACAAAAGTAATCAATCATGTCTTCAAAATGGCTCTTGTCATCCTTCCATTTCCTATGAATGAAGATATAGGCAGCAGCCTGCATGGCCCAACCTAGAATCAATTTGACAAGTATTTACCTATAATTTTATTGCCAATATCCACATATTATTGACTATAATATTTCAGTTTTCTGGTTTTACTATAAATTATTTATTATCATAAATGCTTCATGATATACCATAAATTCAGCACTGATCTTGGCTTAAATAACTAACATATATATATGAGAAGATCCTAAAAGAGATTTGGTAATCATGAGGTTTGCAAAATTCTCAAAATCATCTTTTCAAGCGAAAACTAGCTATTAAAATATTAAGGAAAGAATTTTTCCTTAGTATTTATCACTAACTTATCCAAAATTTTAACAATCCTAGCTAAACAGATATTTTAACCAAGATACCTACAGGAGATAAAAGAGTATGTGTTGACAGCTTACCGAGCAGTAAGCAAAAGACTGTTGTCAAGTGTATAAGCATTCTCTTTAATATTTCCCTTCTGATACTACTCAAGTCTCTAAATCCAACTGCTATTTTCAATGTTAGCCACTTTCTACTGCATTGAAAAGAAAAGGGAAATTGTGTAATGGTACTAAACACACTAATCAGAGTGTACACTGTGACTACATTCCTTTTCTCTAGGGCAAATCACCCTTGCTCTTTGAAGAGGGAGTCCTAGATGTGCCATGTTTAGATGACCAGCCATCTCCCCCTGGCCACAATGACCAGAATTACTACGGTAGATATCTAACTGAGGCAGCCAATCCAATAGTCTGTCCAATAGCCCACAAAGCATGAAGAGCTTGGGCAAACACAGTAAATACCTAGGCCAACCAAATGTTCCCCCTCAGAAATTTCACCTAGGACCACAGAGAAACCAGACAAGTTGGTAGCACACAGTCAAATGGACAGACCAAAGAGCAGAGGGGCTGAGGCAGGATAAAAATAGCATGTAAGAGGCCGCGTGCAGTGGCTCATGCCTGTAATCCCAGCACTTTGGGAGGCCGAGGCAGGCGGATCACCTGAGGTCAGGAGTTCAAGACCAGCCTGGCCAACATGGTGAAACCCTATCTCTACTAAAAATACAAAAAATTAGCCAGGTGTGGTGGCAGGTGCCTGTAATCCCAGCTACTCAGGAGGCTGAGGCAGGAGAATCACTTGAACCCGGGAGGCAGAGATTGCAGTGAGCTGAGATTGCACATTGCACTCTAGCCTGGGCAACAAGAGTGAAACTCCATCTCAAAAAGAATAAATAAAAGCATGCAAGAGTGAAGGGCAAAAGCTCCAGATGAGCCAAGCCCCCTAAAGCTGACTATGATTCGTAACAAAAGACAGTTTTAATCTCCACAAGTCCTGGCCAGTCTACAGATCCACCTCTTGGATATCCCTGAGAATCCACCTCTCTTCCTGCCATGCAGGAATAGAGGAATAATAAACTCTCATTATTTCAGCTGGTGGTTCCTTGCAAGCAAAGAATGCAACTAAGACAACAGCTATCATCATTTGGTAAATACAGCAGTACCCTGAGAATACATAAAAATAATGTATTTACTAGTGATTAAATACACACATAGCCGGGCATGGTGGCTCATGCCTGTAATCCCAGCACTTTGAGAGACCGATGCGATGGATCACTTGAGGTCAGGAGTTCAAGACCAGCCTGGCCAACATGGTGAAACCCCATCTCTACAAAAATACAAAAATTAGCCAGGCATGATGGCGGCTGCCTGGAATCCCAGCTACTCGGGAGGCTGAGTGGGGAGAACTGCATGAACCTGGGAGGCAGAGGTTGCAGTGAGCTGAGATCGTACCATTGCACTCCAGCCACACAACAACGTAGTTGGGCAATGGAGCAAGACTCCACGTCAAAATAAAAAATACACACACTCACACACACACACACACACACCCCACACTTTATTTGGTTTGGGTAAGTCCAAACTAGAATACTGTATTTTACATATATAAATAAGCATGTATTAAAAAGTTCACTTCAGTGTATAGGTCTTGCTGATAAGCATTCAGTTACTAGTCACTATAATGTCAGTCTCATCCACCAATATTGGACGTGACCCCACACTGCCTGCTCCCACACATCTGTCCTTCATTGAGGACACTTAGGCCCACAGAGCAGTGTGTGTAAGCAGTACAGCTCTGCAGTTAAACCACCACAAGCCAGCTGTTCACCTTCAGACCCAAATATAAAATGGGCACAATGCAACACTATTTACCTGAGAGGGATTGATGTGAGAAACAAGTAAGATTAAGCACAGAGTGTTCAACAGGTAGGCACTGTTGTTATAATTAACAAGTTACAATAATATCAAGAATATAGCATCAAGGATTGTAAAATGTAACAAACAGCAAAACCAAAATGTGCAGAAATAAACCTAATTACCTTGCAAGAGTCACATGAAAACAATTACTTAACTAGAAAGAGATGGAGAGATTACACAATGTTTTTGAACTCAACCAGTGATGCCAATGATCTCCAGTGAAAATTTCAATAGCATGAGGGTGTGTGAGAATTTGGCTATTTGACAAAGCCAAAAACTAAATAAAGCTACAGATTATCTATAATAATAAAAAGGTGAGAATATTCAAGATAACTTTGCAATAGAATAATAAGCAAGAAAGACATGAACCATTAAACAAGTGTATTATGAAGCAACAATGATTAAATCAAAAGTATATCTGCAAAAATAGGTGAATGGAAAAGAATGCAAGACTTAGATAAAAGTCCTTGAATATGTTAAGGATTTGGTACATAATAATGACAGAATTTCAGATGAGTGGGTAATGACTGAGTTGGTGTTTTCTAAACATTTTTATAGAGGTATAACTCACAGTGAAGTGTGCAGACAGTAAGTATATATAGGTATAGAGCTTAATAAATTGTCACATATACATATATGCCTGGCTGTCACCCAGTTAAGATACTGAACATTTCTAAAATCCTCAGATGCTCCCATGTGTCCCATTCCCAGTCAATACTTCCCCTCCCAAAAGAAAACCACTACTCCAACTTCTAACATCATAAATCATATAAGTAGAATCACAGTATATATTCTTATGTATTTTGCTTCTTATGCTCAATAATTTTGTCTGTGAGATTCATCTATGTTGTGTGGCAGTATTTTCTTCTTTGCAATGCCAGTATTGATATAATTGCTGGTGTCAATTATATAAATATACCACTGTAGACCAATATACAGTTTATACTTTTTATGAAGATTCCTTGTCTATTAGGAATAAAGCTAATACAGATAATCTTGTACCTGTCTTTTGTTGAACATGAGCACCCAATTATGTTGAGTAGATAACCAGCAGTGAAACTGCTGCCTCATAGGGTTTATGTCTGTTCAGCTTCAGTAGATAGCACCAGTTCTTCAAAGTGATTATACCAATTGGCACTCCCACCGGAAATGTATGATCGTTCCAACTGCTCTATCTGTATTTTCCCCAACACTTAATCTTAGGAGTTCTTCTCATTTTAGCCATTAGAATTCACGTGTAGTAGTTCTGATTTGCATTTCCTGTATAATAATGCTGAACACCTTTTTTATTTATTTATTTATTTTTTCGAGATGAAGTCTCGCTCTGTCACCCAAGCTGGAGTGCAGTGGTGTGATCTCGGCTAACTGCAACCTCCATATCCTGGGTTCAAGCAATTCTCCTGCCTCAGCCTCCCGAGTAGCTGGGACTACAGGCACCTGCCACCATGCC
>NW_012118655.1:1043440-1059916 GCF_000951035.1 Colobus angolensis palliatus
AAAAATTAGCCAGACGTGATGGTGCACGCCTGTAATCCCAGTTTCTCGGGAGGCTGAGGCAGGAGAATTGCTTGAACCTGGGAGGCAGAGGTTACAGTGAGCTGAGATTGTGCCATGGCACTCCAGCCTGGGTGACAAAAGTGAAACTTCATCTCAAAAAAAAAATTGATGTGAATTTTTCCACTCCTTGAAAATGTGTTACATATATGATTGGTGCTTTTAAAAAACATGTTAGTTCCAGTTAAGACTGGTTGTAAACACACACACACACACACACACAGGATCATACCTCCTACACTGTCCTACAATGTGTTTATTTCATTGACCATGTCTATAGGGAACTACTTCATTTTATAAATAACTGCACTGTATTCTCTAGTAGCAATTCTTAAACCAGTTTTCTCTTTTTAATTTTCCAAACTTGAATGAACTGAGTTTTGTGAAATTCAGTGAGTTAGTACAAAAATAATCTCACAAATGGATGTGGTAACAATGTCACATTATTATAAGAGTTTCTAGGCCTAGCACGGTGGCTCACGCCTGTAATCCCAGCACTTTGGGAGGCTGAGGCAGGCAGATCACGTGAGGTTGGGAGTTCGAGACCAGCCTGACCAACATGCAGAAACCTCATCTCTACTAAAAATACAAAATTAGCCGGGCGTGGTAGGGCATGCCTGTAATCCCAGCTATTCAGGAGGCTGAGGCAGGAGATCGCTTGAACCCAGGAGGTGGAGGTTGCAGTGAGCCGAGATTGGGCCACTGCACTCCAGCCTGGCCAACAAGAGCAAAACTCTGTCTCAACCACAAAAAAAAGAGTTTCTAAATACTTACTCTAACTTACTCTGTTTCTGTTCTTATTGTGGAATTTAACAGTTTGCTGACTGGTATTGTTACACAAATCATACTTCAATAGCACTGCTCTATGGCAGACATACACCCTGATTGTCTAGTACCCTGTTATCATTCAGGCTACGTCCTGAGAATTTCTTCTCTTTATGATAAAAGTTTATGCTGTTCACATTTATTGGGATAACTTTTTTCTTTTCCTGATATCTCATTTTATGTTTCCTGTTTGTTATACTCCCTTGCAGGTTTTTGCTCCCCCTACTCTGGTCCATTTTTCTCCCATTTTCCGTCTTAATTGAAATTAATTTCCTTTGTTCCCTCCCTTTGTTCTCTAATGCGGAAAGGAGCAAGCTACAGCCCATGGACCAAATCTACTCTGCTGCCTGACTTTGTATATATGGCCCACAAGAAGAATGTTTTGTGATATGAAAAAATTACATGAAATTAAAATTTCAGTGTTTATTTATAAATAAGGTTTTATTGGCACTCAGCCATACCCATCTGTTTATGTATATTGCCTGTGGCTGCTTCATTGTTACAATGACAGAGGAAATAGGTACAACAGAGATAGTATGGACCACAACCTAAAATATTACCTAGTCCCTTACAAAATAGTTTTTTGACCCCTATTGTAGTGGTTTGGAAATTGTATACCCTGTTTTCTTCTTTTAGAATGTGCCCTTTAAATATTTTCACCCTTCCATTTTTGACAAATGTATTTAAACATCTAATTCTATCAACGTTGGGTTAATAAATAATAACCCCCGAACAAAAAAGCATGCCCTCAATTCTATCACTAATTAGAGTTTAGTTAAAATTTAAATTTCTTAAAATAGTAATAATATTAAAAAGGATATGCTTTCTTCTTGCCTTTCTTATAAGATCTGTAGACATCACCCAACAGCTGCAAAAAATATTATTTTACTGCAACAGCAATTATATAATAATTACTGTAAGTATTATTATAACTAACACATTCCTTAAACTTGACAGAAACATTTATTATTATTTAGATTTGACCATAAGTTTGCTGGCTTCTTTGCTCATCATTTCTTCTTGTTGCCTATGTCTTTCTCTTAGTTCTCGTCAAAATAATTTATTTTTAAAAATGTTTGAGTCTTTGCATTACTGAAATGTATTTGTTTTGTTCTCAATTTTAGAGGCTAGTTTGGCTAAAAACAGAATTTTGCGGTTCCAAATCATTTTCTCCTCAGAATATCAAAGCAATTTTCTGTAGTGTTCTATCATTGAATATGGCTAGTAAGAAATCTAGCTATACAAATTTGTACAGATAACTAAGTTTTCCTAATTGGGTAATTTATTTATTTCTTCTGGAAGCTTTTATAATTTTCTTTTCACCCAGAGTTTTATAGAAATTCATTAGTGTTAGTCTAGGTATGGAACTTTTTTCATTAATTCTGCTCCACAGTTGGTAAACTCTTCCAATATTTGAGTCTTTAATATAGAAAACATTCCTTCCATTTAAGAAGATATATTTTTTTATCTTCATTCTCTCATATTTTCACCTGGAAATTCTGTTAGATGTTAAAACTTCTGGATCTCTCCTCTCATACTTTTCATTTCTTTGCCATTTGACAACTTTAAGGATAATCCCTTGGCTTGATCATCTAACCAATTTGTCAGCTAGCTATACCTGTTCTAATTTAGTTTATTTCAAAAATCATATTCTTAATCTTCAAGATTTGCAAGTGGTCTTTTTCATAGCAGCTATTTTCAGGAACAAATTGTGTAATTATAATAAAAAGGTTTACTGTGTGCTTACTACATGTCTAATATTGTTCCAAGCATTTTTCACTAATTCAATTAATTCTCAAGACAACCTTATAAGTAAAATTATTATCCCTATTTTATGAATGAGGAAACTGAGAGACACTGAGGGCTAAAGACATGGTAAGTGGTAAAACCAGATTTTAAACACAGGCAGTCTGACACCAAACTTGATGTTTTTAAATCACTGTACTAAACAGCCTCTCTGCATAGATACTTCAATCTTTCCACAGGTATTAATTACACATAGTTTAAACTGTCCTCAGAGAATTATTTATTCATCAGAGATTAGATTTTCCAGTTTTTAGTATTAGATACTGTTTAACATTTTCCTTGAATGTTTACTAATTCTGCAGAGTCTCATACTTGTAAAGGATGTTCTAGACTGAACAATACTGACAGGTCGAATGTATTTCAGCATTCCAAGTGAGAAAACCTCTTGCTTCCCATGTGGGATGGAAGTGGTAGCAATACCCATGAGGTTTTGCTATAAAACTTTTCTAATATTTTGTTCTATCTTCTAGAAACTCCAAGCCAATATTTCTAAATATTTTTCACTTCCTTTAGCTTAAATGTTTTTCTCTTTTTTTCCCCATAAAAAAAAAAATCACAGGAATACCTGGCAAGGGTTTTGGTTTTTTTCCATTTCATTGTTATCAGTGCAAATTTTATCCATGTTTAAAGTGTTACTCAGATTTTTCTTAATGTTGAGATCTTCAAAAATTACATTTTAATGACATTTATTTCATATTTCTATGAGCTCATGATAGTGCAACCTGTATCGTTAAAATTAGCATATATAATTTGTCTTTTTCATACTTTTCCACTGCAGGATATTCTGTCTTTAACCTGAATTTCTCAGACGAGGGCTGGGAGTCTGGCAGGTTTATAAAGATAGAATCTGTATATTCTGACATAGCTCCACTACCACTATCTTCTTTCTAAAACCTCATTTATGTTATCAGCATTGCCTTCTCAAAGCAGTTGTAAGTAATCCCTGGGCATACTCTATTGTCCAAACCTAGCTCATCATTTTAGAACCTAGTTTTGACTTACATTCCCTTTCACCAAGTTTTAGAGTTGCCTAGGGAGGGAAAAAAATAACTATTTACTTGAATGTGTATTTTGGCATTATGCATTCTTAATAAAAAGTAAGGCTTTTCACAACTTTTTTTTTCATTTCAGTGTAGATGAATATAATTTAGGGAATAACGAAAACATCAGCACTACTCACCTAATGCTCTAATAACTGAATCTCAACAATAGGGTAAGATTTATCACTGCTGTACTCATAGTAACTCACTATGGCATCTACTATGGCACTATGAATATGACACCAGAAGCAAAAAGCAAGGCAGAAGAAAGAGAGACAACTGCTCCTTCAACATTATTTTCAATCCTGAACAAAGGATGTGGACGCAACCAAGGAAATGCTACCCATAGTTCTCTATTAAATGAGAATGAACAATAGAACAGATGCAAATTTTATATAAACTTTTATCACAAAGATCATAAGAAAATACTGTATTTACTGAGTGTGGATCTGTCCATAATAATAGTAGTTATACAAATAAATCAGGGAATTAAGTAATAAGTAGTTATACTTTTCAGAATTTCAACTTTTATTAGGGTGCTAAATGCTGGATAGACAAAGTTAGGGAAGATCTATCTTTTCTGAACTCACATTACAAACTGGGTAATGCTCTCCACATCCCTCTTCTAAGATGATTAATTTCCATGAAGGCTTTTAAAAACTCTGATGAGAGGTAATTTTATGACCTTTTTGCAGCAATAATCCTGTTGTAGTATGCCTGTATCGTTAGGTTTCAAATGTGACTGTGCTGAAAATACAAGATAGAAATCAAAGTATAAAATACGAGCAAGTAATAATTACATAATATTCTAACAAACTTAATTCTAAATATAATTTCAAACTTGAAACACCAAAAAGTGGAGAAAAATGGAGAAACCACTTGTACTACAAATTTCACTAGACTCCACAAACATAATCATATATACATGCAGACAGTAAAAATTCTTGCTTGACACTGAGGCTTCTTGGTTGTGATTACAATTTTGGGGTTCATGTTAACATGAGAGAGACTAAACTAATCTTTCATATTATGAGATTGGAAATTTGACCAATTTTCTTAATGAGTTATTATCTGAGATATTTCTTCCTGTTGCAAAACTGATTCCTAAGTACACTGCTAGATGTGCACACTAAGAGGACCTATAATCAAAGACATCCCAGTAGCGATTAACATATGGTAGGCAGAATAATCATCCCCCAAAAGATGTCCACATCTTAATTCCTGGAACTGTGAATGCACCGTGTTATACAGCAAAGGAAAATTAAGAGTGCTAATCAGATGAATTTAACATAGTGAGATTAGCCTAGATTATTCTGGTGGGCCCAGTGTAATCATAAGTGTCATTAAAGGCGGGAGAGAAACCCCATAAATATATATATACCTACTATGTACCTATGAAAATTAAAAATAATTTTTTTTAAGTGGAAGAGGGAAGCACAAGATGACTTAGTACTGATGTGAGAAGGACTCAACCAGCCAATGCTGGCTTTGAAGACGGAAGAAGGGGCCACAAGCCAAGCTAGAAAAGGCTAGGAAACAGATCCCATACCACTCCTACAGAAAGAAACCAGTCCTGCCAATGCCTTGATTTCAGCTCAGCAGAACCCACATCAAACCTCTAAAACTGTTATATAATAAATTTGTGTCCTTTAAACCACTCTATATTTGTAGTATAAGCAGCAATAGGAAACTAATAAAGAGCATAGTAAGTGCCTAGATTCTAGTTTCTCACATCATTCTTCAAAAAAAGGGATCTAAGGCTCCTTAGAGAAATGCTGAGTCTAGGGATGGGGCAAGGAAGAATACAAGATGAACCTGGAGAATTTAAAGTGCCAAAAAATAAGCGGTTAAAAGAAAAAAGATGGAAGTATGTCAAAAGGACACAAGAGCCAACCTTCAGGAACTCCCAGGCTGGGCGCAGTGGCTCATGCCTATAATCTCAGCACTTTGGGAAGCCAAGGCAGAGGAGGATGGCTTGAGCCCAGGAGTTCAAGACCAACCTGGGCAACATAGCAAGACCCCCCACTTCTCTACAAAAAAAATAAAAAGTTGTTTCTTAAATTTATTTTAAATTAGCCAGGCAAGGTGGCATGTACCTATAGTCTCAGCTATTAAGGAGGCTGAGGCAGAAGGACTGCTTGAGCCCAGGAGGTCAAGGATGCAGTGAGCTGTGAACGCACCACTGCACACCAGACTGGATGACAGAGCAAGACCTTGTCTCAAGAAAACTCCCAATGGCCAAAGCTAGCCATTACTTTCAGTGGCAAAATAATGATAGTACCAGATTATAATCTAAAAAATAAAATAAATGTCAATGAGTCCATATTGATATAATTAAATTACTAATTAAATAAATGGGGAGTAGGGGCAAATTTTTTCCACAGAGGTATGAATAATATATATAAATACTCTATGCTCCAGGAGGTGGAGCTTCATTCCTTTCCCCCAACAGCCAGCCTTTGAGTGTGGGCTGTGCTTAGTGGATAGAGTATGTAAATGTAAAGGGGAAAACAGCATCTTCACAGTAGAGAAACCTGACAGATACCACCTAACTAAGTGATTAAGATTAACATCACCAGGGATAAGTCAGGCTGATATCATGAATCTCTCTGATATGAGAAGGGTACTTCACCTCTGCAGTATTCTACCCCCAAGCCTACAGCTCTAGTCTAATCATGAGAAAACATCAGAAAAACCCAAACTGAGGAACATTCTACAAAATGTCCAACCAGTACTTTTCAAAGTCACCATGAAAAGCAAGAAAATACTATCACAAAATGAAGGAAGACTACGGAGATACAAGGACATTAGTGGAAAAATTGGTGAAGTCCGAATAAAGTCCATTGTTAATAGTATTGTATCAAAATTAACCTCTTGTTTTGACAGATATACTATATGTTAACATCAGAGAAGCTGGGTGAAAAAGATAGGAAAATTCTCTGTACTGTTCTTACAAATTTTCAATAAATCTAAAATGATTCCATATAAAAAGTTTACTTTAGAACATCTATTTGTTGATGCAAACTTCTGTTTGACTAAAAAAATACACAAATAATGGCCACTTTCCATTCAAAATCAAGACTTAAATAATCTTATTTGGAGTTTGCTTACTATACCATATTACTTGGTTGTAATAATTGAAGATGATCAGTAACAGCATTTCTAAAGATACAGTTTTGACATTATTTTCATTGTGGAAGAACATTTTAATTCTTGGCTACATAATATGTCCCTGCCTGGTATTCATTACACAATAGTGTAACACTCAGAAACATCTGACTTCAAGCATAAGGAAAATATTTTCTGTAAGATTTGTTATAAGAAATAAATGGGGAAAAGCCATATATTTTTAATGACATACAAAATAAATACAACAGCTAATTCATTTTTCCCACAGGTCTTATAATGTTGCTTTTCTCTTCTAAAATAGCTGCACAATTTACAGATACTTAGCCACAAGACAAAGAACAACAAAGAAGGCACGGGAGTCAAATTATCTATTAAAGTTACCAACTCTGAGATACAGTTGGGTTCATCTTGCATATCTTTTCTATTATTATTGCAAAGTGCCATTTCAAAGTTGGTTCAAAACTGATTATTATATGATTTATTTCATTTGTGTTTTTCCATCAAATACAAAGCAGATTCAAAACCCTAAATCTCTCTCCAAATTCTGTATTTCTTTCTACTGAAGTTACCGTTATAAAAGCACATCTTTGTAATTATTAATTTAAGCAAAGGAATTCCTCAATTTTCAGCAGACCTGAGGGTACTAAAAGTAGTAGAGGTGAAATTCGCTTCCTAGCTCACATCTGGGATATCTAGCAGCCTAACGCAATGTAAATCTGCTGAGGTATTAGAAATAGTACACATCAACAGGATATCCAATTTAGGTAACCAATTGCATTAATGTCAGTAAGTGATTGATTAGATAACCTTAAAGCTCCGAGCCATTTCTCCTGGCCAAAGAAACTGTCAACTTCACACAGCTCAGGGCTTGAGCTCTATTCAGAAGTCAGCTAACACATTCAAAACAAAAGCTTCATTTAAGTTACTAAGATTTCAGTGCCATCCTAAACAATTACTTAGTTCTCAATGTCATTCTAGAAAGAAGGTAATCCTGGTAAACTGCCTGGCAGGTGATTTAAATGAATTGAACCTTTCTTTTCTTCCCAATGGAAGAAAGTAAGGACTAAGCTCTAATTTTTTATCTTGCTCAAATTCCTTTCTAAGGGATCTAGAGAATCACGCCCTACAAACCATAAATTCTCATCACATGAGCTTTGTTTAACCCTGTATATTGTGACTTACTTTCCAGTCTTACTCAGGCATAACAAGGGAAAAAAATCAAAATATTTTACCCCAAAATATATTACCTTGCCATACCTTGAAATTGCCTTGAAAAGTCTTTTGTGGGAAAAATCCACATTCTATAGAGAATCCCCATCACCCTTTGTTTTCCTTCCTTTCTTTCCAGATCTAGGAGATAATCAACTAAGAGCCAGGCACCCTTTTGAATCTGATAAGAAACATTTTACAACCTGCTCTCTCTCTCTCTCTGAAGTTTGCTATCTGAGAGATTCCTCTGCACAAAAAAAAACTTGGTCTCAGCAATCCTTTACCTTAACCTAAACAATCCTTTCCATTAATCTCAGGTCTTCACATAAACTTGGCCAATTGTAAACCAGTAAATGTTTAAATTTACCTATAGCCTGAAAGCCCCTGCTTTAAGTTGTCTTGCCTTTCTGAACCAAACCAATGTATTTCTTAAATGTATTTGATTGACGTCCCATGGCTCCCTAAAATATATAAACCCAAGCTGTACCCTGACCACTTTGGGCACATGTTCTCAGGACCTCTTGAGGACTGTGTTATGGGCCACAGTCAGTCACATTTGGCTCAGAATAAATCTCTTCAAATATTTTACAGAGTTTGACCCTTTTCATCAACAAAAGTGTATCTCCACTACTCACCAGGCCATGCATGAAAACTCATCTCAGCCAAGCAACGCTGGCAACCAAAACTACAAAATCAATAATTACCAAAACTTATGTTTCAAATGCCAGTAGAATTGCTAAAATGAAATAATTTGTTATATATCTAAAAATAAGCAGAGAGGTATGTGTGTCTTTCAGGCAACAGAACTAAAATACGTTTAATATATTCTACTTTATTTGATGGTTTTCATAAAAATTTTCATTCATGACTAGCATTAATAAAATTTACTGAATGAGTAAATCAAACAATGGATACATTTCTTATGGCTTGGTGAAATAGGGGAAAGCAAGTTACATCAGGATGCTTTTGGCTATAAATAACAGAATACTAATCTAAAAGTCATATAAACAATTTGGGTTTATGCTTCTCACATAAAATAAAGTCTGGCCCCAATGCTAGTTCAGGAGCTAGGATCTCCCATTCTACTCTGCCATCCTCGTATGTCTGAGGACCTCTCCCTCTTTGAAGAAATGTTTGCAAAAGCTGCAAGCCTGAGGTGCTAACACAATACTGACCACAAGCCAAAAAGGAGTGGCACTGGCCCTTCACTGACTTCTTTCACCTTATTAAGGAGGAATATCTTTTGCAGAGACTCCAACACTCTCCCATAAGACCCTTTGGTTAGACTGGCTCAAACAACCATCCCTGCTGACAGGAGGCTGAGAAAGCTAGTATCAAGTATATTCATTCTCTGCCATAGGATGTGTGCATCACAGTGGTTCACTGTTAAGATTAGTAAAATCCTACTTCTGGCCTTTAGTTGTTAATATGTGGAATAACACAGGAGAAGAAGGCTGTTGTGAAGCTTTATATGATCAGTTAATAGGATATCATAATCTAATTGATGCAATAAAGAAGGCCAGGACATCAGAAAGTTTGCTGTGACAGTAATAGCTATAGCATAGTTAATAAGTAGCCAGGAATACTTGACTAGAAGCCCTCTTTGAAGAAAGAGTCACAGGTGGAGCTTCAAACACACTAGCTGCAGAGATTCATTCCAGGAAGGCTCGAGCTGTTGTTACTTTTGGGTAATAAGGCACCTTTACCTAGTGTAGGTAGAAAAACTGATGCCTATGATTGCACTAAAGGAACTGGCAGGAGTGGAGTGTTACTGAGTCCCATGGGGCGTCTTCTACCGTTTGGGAAGGGACAACTAGCATGTACATTTCCTGGCACAAAATCACCAATAAGATGAATCTATTCATCTTAACAGATTCATCAATAAGATGAATCCATTCATCTTATTCTTCTTGTTATGAGCAGGAGAGCAGCATGAAATTGTGTTGAATTTAAATAAGAACCCACCAAACTGGATAGAGCTGAAAATATTCATGACTTTGTTCTAATTTTAGTGAATGTCTGTTTTAAGTAGGAGGAAGTTGGTAAGAAAGGGGGAGTTTTCTTTCTCACAGGAGGTAAAGTTAGGCATTATAAATTTTAAATATGTCAAATAGACATCTATTCTTTGTGGTTAACATGTGATAGTAAATAAAATTAAGGTGACTTCAATAAATTTAGTAATTCTTAAAACTGTGTTGGCAATGGCACATTTATTTACACAAATTTATATTAATGTTTATAAATACACCAATAAACTACAGATCAAAGCGGAAATCTGACCACATGAGTCTTTCCAATTCCCATATCACTGTATTGAATCACTTTCATGTTAACAGCAGCATGCATTACAATCATGTTCCTATAGTGTACTAAAAAGGTAAACAACACATTGTAACTGAGTTGTTTTTATTCACGATCTTTAAAAAGAAAAATTCGTATGTAAAAATACCAACAGCATGTAAAATAAAATTCTAATCATTTCATCAGATTTGACTAAAAAAATTATTTAATATTTTGGCAGTTTATATTCTGGCAGGCTGAACTTCTGAACAGCTTCCTAACCAGTTTCCATTATCCTGTGAAAGCAGACCACTACAGGAACTTCTGCATATCCAGTAACAGTCTTCGTATGTCTTGAAGAACTGAGAATGGATGAAAGCATTCATCAGAGGCCACGCTGTTCCTGCTGGCTTCTCTGATCTCACTCTGAATAATCCAGATATGTTACAATGTGTGGCTTTCCTAGTTTTCACCACCACACTACATTGCAGAATGTAATGCTTTAGAATTCCAGAATTACATAACAATTTACTATGAAATCATGAGGTCATATCAGGAAAATTTCTGGCTTAATCCATGACTTGGCCAGGTTTTCAATCACTATCTCTTTAATATTACTCTTCTTTTCATGCTTTCTAAAAGGCTCAAACTCTTTTCTCACTCTAGAGTGATTAATGATCCAGAGAAACCAAGAAGCCATGAGTTGGGTACGTACAATTGGCACATGCACTTCCTGGCACAAAATCACTAGGCAAATGGACTTTTTATGACAGTTTTAAGTTTAATATTTCATTTCACTAGTTATTAAGTGGTCATAAAATTGGCTAAAAGTAAAAATCTACATATGCAGTACCATCAGAGAGATGGTAGAGAGTTGAACTCTACGAAACATTTTTTCTTAAAATCCATTCTGTATATCTTAATAAATTCTAAACAGTTTAGTTAATTTAACAAACTCTTTATAACTTGACCTAAAATCTAAATACCCACAATGATTTATTTCCTACCCTGTTACATAGGTCTGTTGCTTTTATACTTTAAGAAAAGAACTTTCTATTCTAAACTCTCATCCATTTCCCAATCTGGCATTACAGATACAGTGTTTTCCTTTAGTCATCTGCACAAGAATTAAATAGACCAGATCATTATATTCTAAACATCTGGTAAGCAAACATTTATTTGAAAAAAAAAAACATGAACAGCAATCTTAAATACACTCCCTAAAATTACACCAAATTGTCAACAAGTGAAAACTGGTATAGTCTCAAACAGTATATAGTTGACCACTACAATGCATCCATTCTTTTCCCTATCATTTCCTCCTATAAACTCCAACTTTAATTCCCTTTTAACTCTCATTGGCAAACATGCTGCTTTGTTTGCTGCTTACACTTACGCCTTGCTTAAATTACTCTGTATTTGTTTGCTTTCGAGGTTCTAAAATCTTTTTTTCTCCAATCCAAAATCTGTTCCCATTAGTAGCTTGCATTCTCATGAAATCCTATCAAGCTTACAAATAGTTAAGAGCCTACAATGGGTACGATACTCTATAAATAGCTTATAACTCAGGAAGGAAAAGAAAATAAACAAATGGAAAAGTTAAGAATGAAATACTTAAACAGGGGCTCAAGATGAATTTTCCTCTTGTCTTGCAGAAGGACAGGTTTGGAATGATAAAAATGACTATGCCAGTACAGAGTAGGAGAAATAAACACTCAGTGGTCAAGGAAAGAGATTATGGACCATAAGTCTAATATGAATTTCTGTAAGGTAAGGGGTAGGAGGGTATATCCATCCACCTTCATAAACCAATATCCAAAGTGGGCCTCAGGATAAACAAGAGAATAATCCCTTAGGCACAGGACATACATCAGGTATTCAAAGCTGATAGAAGTAACACACAGAGGGGAAGTTGAGAAGACTCTAGCCCTACTGGGTATTTAAAGGTGGGACTGAAGGAAGGAAAGGATAATCCAAAGGACCAAGCTATCAGGAGCTCAGCTGTAACCTGGAAGCTACTAACAGCATAACTGGCAACAGAACATTTTCATATTTTGAGAAAAACTAGGATTTGGTAACTAATTGAAGAAAGAATGAGTCAGGGATGATTCCTGTATTGCACAGAGAGAAACTAAGTAATCTCTAAATTTTATGTCAAGTCTAAAATCCTATGCTTCAGGAATCTTTTTCTTAACAGTTAAAAAGGAAAAAAGTCCTTAAGCAGTTTCCATTTTCTAGCATGATGGAGTTAAGACCCTATCGGTCAAATCATCTCTGTAGAAAACAATGACAAAATTTGGACATAAGATAAAGGTAATCATCAGAAGGTACTAGAGAGGGAGCAGAATCAGACAGACTGGTGGGAGCTCATGTTCACTTGCAAGAAGGAAGATGGAAAGCTCTAAGAGTATGTTCCCTTCTCCAAAGCTTTCAGCCTCGGGCTAAAAGCAGTCCACAGAAAAATATGTGGATACAACACACAACTACAGCAGTGCTGAAAGAAAATGTATGGTCCTGAACACCTGTGTTAAAAAAGGAACATGGTATCAG
This sequence comes from Colobus angolensis palliatus, assembly GCF_000951035.1. Taxonomy (NCBI): domain Eukaryota; kingdom Metazoa; phylum Chordata; class Mammalia; order Primates; family Cercopithecidae; genus Colobus; species Colobus angolensis. Next base: position 1,056,337 of record NW_012118655.1, read on the forward strand.
ATCAATGGCTTAAGCTTCAATATTAAGAAACTAAAAAACTTTTTAAAAAGCAAATTAAGCCCAGAGAACATAAAAGTTAGGAAATAATAAAGGTAAGAATAGAAATCAGTAAAACTAAAAACAGATTGATGAGGGGAGGGGAAGAAATCAATGAAACCAAAAGCTGATTATTTTAGGGGAGAAGGACAAATAAAAAAAACTGACAAAACTCCAGCCAGACTGAACAAGAAAAGTGAGAAATAAAGGAAGGGATTAACTACAGACTCTTTAAGCATTAAAAAATTAACAAAATATTATTAACAACTTGATGCCTTAGTTTGACACTTGTTTGACAACTTAGATAACACAATTTCTTGAAAAGAAAAATTACAAGAAATAGAAGTAAAGAATTCTATAACAACTCAAAAAATTGAGTTTGTAATGAAAAAGACAACCACTAAAGAAAATTCCATGCTTAGATGGCTTCACTGGTGAATTCCTTTAATCATTTAAAGAGGAAATAACATCAGTCCTATACAAACTCTTAACAGAAAACATGCAAGGAGAGAACACTGACCATCTGATTTTATGAGGTCACAAACAGATACGTATCTCACAAGAAAAAAGAACAAAATCCCTAATGAACACAGATATAAAAACCCTTTAAAGCTATTAGCATATTGAATCCAACAACATATAAAAAAGTTAAGTGGAGATAATCCTAGAAATGTAAGGTTAGTTTACCATCAGAGATTAACCAATGCAATTTAACATATTAATAGAACAAGGGAGAAAACTCATCTTATCATTTTAATAGGTACAGAAAAAGCATTAAAACCAAAGTCAACACCATTTTATGATAAAAGTCACAGCAAATCAGGAATAGAAGGGAACTCCTCAACCTAATTAAGAGCATCTGTGAAAAATCTACAGTTAGCATTATACTCTATAGTGAAAGGCTCAAGGCTTTCTACCTAAGATCAGAAACATGGCAAGGATGTCTGCTCTCAACACTTCTACTTAACATTTTACTAAAAGAATAGCCACTGCAGTAAGGCAAAAAAAAACAAAAAGTATAAAAGTTGAATATTAAAATTAAAGTAATATTTACATACAAGCAATGTGATTATGAATACAGAAACCCTAAGGAACCCACAAAGCAGGCAGAATAGTTGAATTTAGAAAAGTTGCAAGATACAAAACTCAACTGCATTTCTATAAACTGGCAGCAAACAACTGGAAAGTAAAAATTTAAAACAACTCCAAAATAGCATGAATCAAAAATATGCAGAAACAAATCAAATGCAAGTTGTGAAAGACCTTTATATGAAAAACTACAAGTACTGCAAAGGGAAATTAGATTGAATTAAATCACAATAAAAATCTTGAGGATTTTTTGAAGAAATTACCAAGCTTATTTTAAAATTTTAATGGAGAGGAAAAATACTCAAAGAGTTGAAAAAAACTTTAAAATAACTGTTGGTTTCAATTCTTGCTATAAAATTACAGTATCATGACAGTGTGATATTGATGAAATAACACTTACCGGACAACTAATTTTCAAAAAAGGTGTTAAGTTAGTTCAGTGGATAGTGGGCAGACTTTTCAATAAAAGCTGCTGGAAAACTGGAAAGCTGTATAGAAAAAAAATAAACCTGGACCTTGCCTCACAATAAAAATTGAATCAAAATGGGTCATACACAAAGTTAAGAAGTAAGACCATTAAACTTCTGGGGAGAAGAAAATATTTGTGACACAAGGTTAGACAAAGAAATAACAATAAGAAGAAATGGATTAAAAAGGCCTCATGAAGACGAAGTGTGCTCTTTGAAAGACAGGTTTAAAAAAAGTAAAAAGGCAAACCATAGTCTGGGGTAAAAAATTGCAAAAATCATCTATAAAGAGCCTATATCCAGAATTTTCAAAGAACTCTTATAGAGCAATAAAGAAGAAACAACCCATAAAGGAGAAATGATATGACTAGAAACATCACAAAACATGCTGTATGAATGGCCAATGAGCACATGAGAAGAGGATCAAAATCCCTAGTCTTGAAAGAAATGAAAATTGAAACCACAGTAAGTTGCCACAACAAAGGCACAAAAATAGCTGAAGTCAGAAAGACTGATAATACCTAATGCTGACAAGGATATGAGACACCTGGAACTCTCTCTTACATTACTGGTAAAAATGTAAAAGGGGAAAAATTGTATGGAAGTAAGTTAGAAAGTTAAAGACATATTTACCATATTATCCAGGGGTTTGGGTGCAAAAGGGCACAAGGATACAACTAACTCATCTGTTCTGAGTCACATGACGATATGCAATTTAAAACTGGTTAATTTTATTGAATGTAAGTAATACATTAAAAGTAATAGAAAGGTATGGTAAATAAAACAGCATGGTACTTATGCATAATTAGATCAACAGAAGAGAACAGAAAGTCTGGAAATAGACCCTATAACAAATGGAAATTCAGAATAAAATAAAACCTGATAAAATGTGACATTTTCAAACTAATCAAGAAAAGATTACTTATTCAGAAAAGAGTACCGGGCTGAATAGCTATTTGGGGCGATAAACAAGAAGTCCTTTTCCTCTAGATTTTTTTGTTTAATAACTTTTTTTTTTTTTTTTTTAAGAGACAGGGTCTTACTCTGCCACCCAGGCTGGAGTGCAGTGGTACAATCATAGCTCAAGGTAGCCTTAAACTCCTGGACTCAACTCCTCAGCCAACCAAAAAGCTGGAATTACCATGCCCAGCTCTCCTAGCTTAGACCAGAATAATCATGACAAGTGAAACCATAAAAGCATGATGGAAAAGCTAAGTTTGCTATAAGTTTGCTATAAAATCCAGATGACATAAAAGATTAATCAGTTTGCATAAAAATATTATTTCCACTAGAAAAAAAATAACTTAAACAAAGAAAAAGAACAAAAGACAGAGAAAATATTAGCAACCCACCCCAGACAAAATGTTAATATTTCTACTAAGAATTCGTATAACCCAAAAGGATAAAGACTAACATTCCAATAGAAAAATGTCCAGCCTCTGCTGGGCGTGGTGCCGCATGCCTGCAGTCCTAGCTACTCGGGAGGCTGAGGCTGGAGGACTGCTTGAGTCCAGGAGTTCTGGGCTGTAGTGCCCTATCCCTATCAGGTGTCTGCACTAAGTTCGGCATCAATATGGTGACCTCCTAGGAGTCAGGGACCACGAGGTTGCCTAAGGAGGGGTGAACCCGCCCAGGTCGGAAACGGAGCAGGTAAAAACTCCCGTGCTGATCAGAAAAATGTCCAGCCTCATCACCTTTAAGAAAAATAAATATGGCCGGGTGTGGTGGCTCACGCCTATAACCCCATCACTTTGGGAGGCTACGGCGGGCGAACCACGAGGTGAGGAGTTCAAGAACAGCCTGGCCAACATGGTGAAATCCCGTCTCTACTTAAAATACAAAAATTAGCTGGGTGTGGTGGCAGGTTCCTGTAATCCCAGCTACTTGGGGGGCTGAGGCAGGAGAATTGCTTGAACCCAGGAGGCGAGGCTGCAGTGAGCCGAGATTGCACCACTGTGCTCTAGCCTGGGGGACAAGAGGCAGACTTC
>NW_012118655.1:1061409-1096753 GCF_000951035.1 Colobus angolensis palliatus
AAAAAAGGCCGGGCGCAGTGGCTCACACCTGTAATCCCAACACTTTGGGAGGCCGAGGCGGGTAGATCACGACGTCGTCAAGAGATCCTGGCCAAAAGGGTGAAACCCCATCTCTACTAAAAATACAAAAATTAGCTGGGTGTGGTGGAGCGCGTCTGTAGTCCCAGCTACTCAGGATGCTGAGGCAGAAGAATCGCTTGAACCAGGTAGGTGGAGGTTTGAGTGAGCCAAGATCGCACCATTGCACTCCAGCCTGGGCAACAGAGCCAAACTCCATCTCAAAAAAAAAAAAAAGTTCGGGGGAGGTTGGTAGAATTCAGTAGTAAAGCCATCTGATCCTGAGCTTTACTTTGCTGGGAGATGTTTTTAATAATTGATTTAATCTCCTTACTTGTTATTGGTCTGTTTGGGTTTTCTGTTTCCCTATTTCTCTTGATAGTTTATATGTTCAGGAATTTACCAATTTCTACTATGTTTTCCAATTGGCTGGCATATAGTAACTCATAATATTCTCTAATGATCTTTTTTATTTCTGTGGGATCAGTTGTAATATCTCATATTACATTTCAAATTTTTTATTACATTTCTAATTTATTTATTTATTTATTTATTTTTGAGATGGAGTCTGGCTCTGCCACCCACACTGCAGTGCAGTGGCGCAATCTCAGCTCACTGCAACCTCCACCTCCTGGGTTCAAGTGATCCTCCTACCTCAGCCTCCCAAGGAGCTGGGATTACAGGTGCCTGCCATAATGCCCACCTAATTTTTATATTTTAGTAGAGATAGGGTTTCATCATGTTGGCCAGGCTGGTCTCCAACTCCTGACCTCAGGTGATCTACCCACCTTGGCCTCCCAAAGTACTAAACACATGAGCTACTGCACCTGGCCTAATTTTTTTTTTTTCATCTTCTCTCTTTGTTACTTAGTCTAATGGTTTATCAGTTTTATTTATCTTTCCAAAAAAATCAACATTCCGTTTCATTGACCCTTCATATGTTTTAGTCTCTATTTTGTTTAGTTCTGCTCTAATCTTTCTTGTATCTTTCCTTTCACTAATTTTCAGTTCGGTTTGTTCTTGCTTTCCTAGTTCATAGAGGTGCATCAGGTGATTTACGTGAAATCTTTTTACTTTTCTGATGTAGGCATTTACTGCTATAAGCTGCACTCTTACTACTGCTTTTGTTGTATCCTATAGGTTTTGGTATGTTATGTTTCTATTTTCATTTGCTTCAAATTTTTTTTATTTCCTTCTTAATTTCTTCACTGACCCATTGTCATTCAGAAGCATGTTTAATTTCCAAGTATTGGTACAGTTTCCAAATATCCTCGTTATTAATGTCTAACTTTATTTCACTGTGGTCTGACAGGATACTTAATATAATTTCGATCTTTTTAAATTTGCTGAGACTTGTTTTGTGGCCTAACACATGATCTGTCCTGGAGAATGTTTCATGAACTGATGAAAATAATGTACATTCTGTGGCTGTTAAATGAAATATTATTTAAATACCTGTTAGGTCCACTTGGTCTATAGCGCAGTTTAAATCCAGTATATGTCTTGGTTGATTTTCTGTCTGGATCATCTATCTGTTGCTGAGTGTGAGGTGTTGAAATCCCCAACTATTATTATATTGGGGTCTAAATATAGATATATTTGCTTTGTATATCTGGGAGCTCCAGTGTTTGGGGTGTGTGTGTGTGTGTGTGTGTGTGTGTGTGTGTGTGTGTGTGTGTGTGTATTGTTATATCCTCTTGCTGAATTGATCCCTTTATCACTATATATTAATAATTGCCTTCTTTGTCGCTTTTTATGTTGTGGGTTTTTTTTCTTTTTTTAACTTGAAGTCTATTTCATCTGATACTCTATACCTACTCCTGCTCATGTTTGGTTTCCATGTGCATAAAATTTCATTCTCAATTCCTTCAGTCTATGTGTATCTTTACGGGTGAAGTCAGTTTCTTGTAGGCAGCATATAGTTGGGTCCTGCTTTGTCTTTTTTTAAAAATTCATTCAGCCAGTCTACATTTTTTAATTGGGGAATTTAAATGCTTTACATTTAAGGTTATTAATAGGTGAAGACTTATCCCCACTACTTTTAAATTGATTTCCAGTTATTTTGTATATCCTTTGTACCTTTCTTCCTGTCTCATTGTTTATCTATGCAATTTGGTGATTTTTCTGTAGTGTTAATGTTTGAGTCCCTTCTCTTTTTCATCTACATATCTGTTCTATCAGTGTGTTTTATATGCATGTTTTCATAATGCTTAGATATCACTTTTTTACTCCAGATGCAGAAGTAATTAATCATTTCTTTTACAGTCAGTCTAGTGATGATGACTTCCCTCATTTTTACTTGTCTGGGAAAGGCTATTTCTCCTTTATTTCTAAAGAATAGCATTGCCAGTTATAGTATCCTTGGCTGGCAGTTCTTTCTTTAAGCACGTTGAATATATCATCCCATTCTCTCCTGGTCTGTAAAGTTTCTGCTAAGAAATCTGCCATTAGTCTGATGGGGATTCCCTTTTATGTGATTTGACACCTGTCTCTAGCTGTTTATATAATTCTCTCTTGACTTTTGAGAGTTTGACCATAAAGTGCCTTGGAGAAGCCCTTTTCAGGTTCAACCTATTTGAAGATCATTGGGCTTCCTGTATCTGGATGTCCATATCACTCCCAAGACTTGGAAAGTTTTCAGCTATTATTTCATTAGGTAGGTTTCAATGCCTTTTTTCACCTCTTCTTCTCCAACTCCCATAATGCAAAAATTGATCACTTAATGGTGTTCCACATGTTCTGTACGCTTTCTTCATTCTTTATTTTGATCTGACTGGGTTCCTTGAAAACACATGTTTTCAGGTTCAGAAATTCTTTCTTCTTCTTCATCTAGTTTATTGTTGAAGCTCTTGATTTTATTTTTATTTCATTTACTGAATTTTTCAGTTTTGAGATTTCTGATTCTTTTTATGATATCTACCATTTTCCTGAATTTCTCATTCAGATCATGAATTGGTTCCTGATCGTGTTGAATCCTTTATCTGTGTTCTCTTGTATTTTGCTGAGTTTCCTTAAGATCTTTATTTTGAATTCCTTTTCAAGCATTTGATAGGTTTCCTTTACTTTGCGGTATATTAACTGGAGCATTTTTGTGTTCCTTGGAAGGTATCAAGTTTCCTTGCTTTTTCACGTTTCCTGTGTCCCTACACTGGTATCTGTGCATACAATAGAACAGCCACTTTTTCCAATTTTATGATATAGCTTGTATATGGAAAAACTTTTTCCTGTAGATATGTTGTATAGTCTCAGTTGGGCAGGGTGCTTTGACTTTGATTCCGTGCAAGAACAGTAATATAGACTCCATATGATTTCTTCAGCTTTCATCAACATCAGTGGTGTCTACTGAGTGCCTCACTGGCCTAGGCTGCAGCTGTTTGTGGATGCTGTGGTGTGGCTTTACTGGAAGCAAGAATGCTGGGAAGGCAAATTTTTTTTGACCCTGCGGGGTGAACACACGCATGCACACAATGCTCTACCACTAGAAGGGACAGAATTGCTGGCAAGCCCCAGGTGCATGCCATTCTACTCTTAATCTTCTTCTTCTTCTCCCCACTCTTAGCACTCTTAAATTCGTAAAGATGGGAGGGCAGAGGAAATGTTCTGGAATTTACTTCTCTTCATAAATCAATTGAAAGCTTATGGCATTATTTGTCTTCTCATACTAAAAGAGATAGGTGATACATGGTTTTCTTTCCTCTCCTACTTGATTTCATAAATTTTTTTAAATTAGGGAGGAGAAAAATACACAGCTGCCATTGTCCTTCAAAAACCTCTGTAAGAAGACGTTTAATTATGGATTCAATCTCTATTAGACACATAACTGTGGCTTTTTCATTTTCTGTTGATGTCAGATTTTGTCAGTTGCATTTTTCTGTATTTTTAAAATCTCATATACACTTTTAAAGTCATTGGCATAATGTTATTCTTAATATCCTGTTAGTATATCTCATGTAGAATCAATCTTGCTACTGGTAATATGTGCCTTCTCTTTTATTTATCAGTCCTCTTAGGGATGTGGCAGTTTTTAAATATTGAGATCTTTGACACATCTTCAATCTGTGGGGTCTATGCTCTGTCCTCTAGAATCTTTGAGGATAGTAACTGCTTCCACCAACATAACATACAGTAGGAGTGATGTTGTTTGAATTCTAAGGCTAGGTCATAAAATACCTTGTAGCTTCTTGCTGGTTCTCAAGTGAGACTGTTCTCTAGGGAAAGCCAGCTGCCATGTAAGAAATCTGACTACCCTGAGATCACTAGAATGGAAAAGTGGCAAAGAGAAAGATAAAGCTGTAAGTACAAAGGCAATTAAAACACAAACAGTTGACCAGGTGCGGTGGCTCACGCCTGTAATCCCAGCACTCTGGGAGGCTGAGGCGGGCAGATCACAAGGTCAGGAGATCGAGACCATCCTGATTAACACAGTGAAACCCCGTCTCTACTAAAAACACAAAAAAATTAGTCAGGCATCGTGGCGGGTACCTGTAGTCCCAGCTACTCAGGAGGCTGAGGCAGGAGAATGGCATGAACCTGGGAGGCGGAGCTTGCAGTGAACCAAGATAGCGCCACTGCACTCCAGACTGGGTGACAGAGCGAGACTCCGTCTCAAACGAAAAAATAAACAAAAAAACAGTAAATCAACTACAAACACCTTACTAGTCTATCCTGTGAGGGCCTTCCCTTTGCCCTCACAAATCATAAACCATGTCAGTACACTAATAGAGGCATGGTTTAAGAAGGTACATAATTTAAATAAGTAAGAAGTGTTACCTAGGTAAACCACAGAAGTATAAATGTAATTAATGAGGCTGTCAGGAGGATACAGTGGGTACTTCATATACCCATGGGAATAACTGATTTGAATATATTTATAATCTTTCCCCTCCCTTATTTCACATTAAGTAGCAAGCTGAGAAAGGAGGCCATTTATTTTTAACATGCAATGCTGAAATATCCCTACTTCTCCAACACACAATGAACATGTTGTATTCCTAGCCATTTAAAATAAACATTTCCAGGAACTTTAATATTATATTATACAAGCAAAATAAAAAGACTTTTAAAAAATTTTAAAGTTATAGATTGGGAAGTTCAGAAAGTACTAGCACCTAGTATAATGAATGCTTGGAACCTAGGTATTCAATTAATATTTACTACATGCATATCAATCAATCAGTCAATGTCAAGTAATTTATCAGCATAGACCAGTTTCTGGCCGAAATTACAAGTACTACCTGCAATAAAAAGCTACTAAACTATTAATTCATATCCTTCAATGTGGTGGTCCTCAGATACTATATATCCATTTCCTTAGAACAGTTTATTTTCTCTTTCAGCGTAAGATTTTTTAAAAAGAGATTAAAATAAAGTTATCTGCCATAACAGATCCACTAAAGACAAAAGAACCTGAGATTGTTTCTAGCCCAATGAGGAAAAAAATGGAATTGCTTTAATGCTTACGTCAGTTTTACAGCAAAATGAATAAGCCACTTAAAATAATGTATGAATAACCTACCAAATCCAGGAACACTTTTGAGACTGGCTTTGAGGCAAATTTTCTCCAATCTGAGGTAGCTATATCTCATCAGACAATTCCACAGGAACATCCAGTCCATTCTTGTCCGATGGTTCATTATAATGACACTTCTTTCTCCAGGAACAAATGCATCGCCAGTTATAATCACTTTTACACCAAACATGGTCTCCAATAATGCCTAAGAAAATAATGCAGATATAGAGAAAAATATGATTTTCCATAGGTAAGTTTTATCATGCCCTATAAATAAACCTTAAGATTTCTAATATACAAAAGTTAGTATTTCCCATGATCCTTGCTTCTATAATAAAAAATTGGGTGGTGACGTTATCTAGAAGAATGAGAATATCAAGCACTATTTCTATTGTAAGTTTCTGTGATTTCCTAATTTAAAAAATGCTAATTGTCCTTGAAATCAAGATACCTTATTAAGTAAAAAGAAAGTATAAAAGGTGTATATCAAGATTCTACTGTGTAATATTTTAAGGATATAGATATGTAACATTATTACCTTTTTTCTAGAAAGAATGGTCAAAGAATTAGCACTGAGTACAGGGGAAAAAAAATCCCAGAAAGTAAACTGTTCACTATAGCTTCCTGTACTATGATGTTTTAAAAACAAAAACATAGATCTTACTTATTTTGACACTATATAAAGAATAAATTAACTATACATCTACTAAAATACTACAAGCCTTAGAACCTGGAACACAGTAATGTTCAAATATTTGCTGAATTTGCTTAATTCACTTTTCTGATGGGCCAGGTATACAATACATATGAAATATTTAGAAAAACAATATATTACAGACTTACGAGTTCTTGAAAGTAAAATAACAGATTATAATAAAACCTGATTATTGATTTCAAACTCTTATTTGAATTCTCAAATTATTTACATGTAACAAATTTACTAGTTAATATTTGACTTATTAATAAAGAGAGAAATTTATCTAAAGGCAAATATACAGTACAGAATCAAAAGTTCTCTTGGCGAATATCATGATAATCTTAAACAAGGTACAGCCAATAGACAAACTGTGGTGTACTCATATAATGGAAAAATGATACAACAATGAAAGTAGATGAACTACAAGTACCTACAGCAACATGACAGATACACAGAAGCATAATTTTGAGAGACAGCAAAACAAACAAAAATATATACAATAAATGTCAATATACAAGACTTTCTAAAAGATTAAGATATTTTAAAGATGATTATATAGATGCTAAAATTATAAAGAACAAGAAGAAAATAACTATCTTAAAAGTCAGATGAATAACTATTTCTACCAAAAGGAGGGTGTTTTGATTGGAAGTCTAGGTAGCTTGCTGGAGAGCTGACAATGCTGTATTTCTTGACCTAGTTGATAGTTACACTCAAAATTGTTCATTAAATTGTACATTTGTGTTTTAATAACTTTTTGGTATGTTTGCTACACTTCACAAAAAAAAAAGCATTTTTTAAAAAATGAAATAGGAAACACTAAGACTTTGAAAAACATAACAGGATCAATAAAACACAGGTTCAAAATAATACTAGCTAAAGAAATATACTAGAAAGTAAAAAGAAGTTAGAAAAGTTGTATGTCCAAATTGCTACAGAGTCAAGGTGCTAACATCTTGATACAAAATCATTTGGACTAAGTAGCTACAGATATCCCATAGGTCCTCATTAAGTTACTTTCCCACAGTTGAGGTTCACTTTCAGCATGGGTATTTAATCCAGTACCTATTATGTCCTAGAAGGATGGCCTCCAAGAGGTCAATAAAAATGTATTCCTCTTAAGCTGTATATAAAGATATGTCAATGGGTACATATACTTTGTTAAGTAAAATGCTTGCAGTTTTCATCAGATTTTCAAAAGGGTCTATAACTGCTCAACTAATTATAACCCCTACTCTAAAAAGTCCCCTGAAAGTGAAATACCTACATGTAAGACGTCCTGGTAAAAAGGATCATGGCAGAGTCCTCCAGGCTTGGACCCACAGCAAAAAGTATCATTTTTTTTTTTTTTCTTTTGAAATGGAGTCTCGCTCTGTCGCCCAGGCTGGAGTGTAGTGGCGTGATCTTGGCTCACTGCAACCTCCGCCTCCTGGGTTCAAGCAATTCTCCTGTCTCAGCCTCCCGAGTAGCTGAGATTACAGGCGCCCGCCCAGCACGCCCAGCTAATATTTTGTATTTTTAATAGTGATGGGATTTCACCATGTTAGCCAGGCTGGTCTTGAACTCCTGACCTCGTGACTCACCCACCTCGGCCTCCCAAAGTGCTGGCATTACAGGCGTGAGCCACTGCGCCTGGCCAAGAGTTAAAAATCTTAAGCCTATAAATCCCAAACCTCATATCTAACCCTATATATGCAATCTCTAACATATAATACCTATGGACTCCAAACAATCCTTTGCTTTTCATTATGAAAAATAACAAAATTTAAAAATCCAAGACTGGGATGGGTGTGGTGGCTCACACATGTAATCCCAGCATTTTGGGAGGCTAAGGCAGGAAGATTGCTTGAGGTCAAGAGTTCAAAACTAGCCTAGGCAACACAGCAGGACTCCAGCTCTACAAAAAATTTTTAAAAGCTAGGCATTGTGGCACATGCCCAGAGCCTTAGCTACTCAGGAGGCTGAGGCAGAAGGATTGCTCAAGTCCAGGAATTTCAGGTTACAGTGAGATCTGACCGCACCACTGCATTCCAGCTGGGCAAGAGAATGTTGTCTCAAAAAAAAAAAAAAAAAAAACCACCACCAAGACCAGGTGTCCAGGAACATCTCATATAACATGACATTCTCTCCTTTGACATCCAGCATTCTATCAGAATATGCCTGAAAGTTATAAATAACCTTTTGGCCAGCCAAGATCTCAAGTCCACATTAATCAGTTGTAATACCAGATGAGACATATCCAGTCAACCTTATTTACAGCTCCTGCAAAGGCAGAAAAGCAAATATTCTACACAGAAATAAAGTTGTAATATCTATAAAGAACTCCAGAATTCAAATAATCCAGACTAAAAGACTGGGAAAAAAGACACTATTCTCATATTTCTCATGTTTATTTTATTTCTAGTATAGGAGAGAGATAATAGTGTCAACAATAATAAATCTTACAAAATTTTATAATGCATTGTTTCTTATATTGAAGAGTAACAATTCTGATAATTTTTACCTAATTGGTCAAAGATTTCTCTGTGTATTATTTAATAGAAATATGGAAGCATTTTCCAAGGATCTTTTATATACCACTACTTACTATGTCCAAGTGTTCCATCGTGTATAAAAACACAAAGATGAGAGTGGTTCCTCTCAAGATGACAGAGAAAGTTTTGCCATCATGCCTGCTGCTCTCACTCTCATTTATCATTCTGATGGATCTTTATTTAGTCTGAGGTAATAACAACTCATCTCCACATCTGCTTTTGCTTTTCAGGCTCAGCTTAGGTCTGGTTCCCCAAATCTCTAGCTACTTAAGGTTTTGCAATCCCAACTCATTCTTCAAGACACTGAGCACTCACTTTGTTAAGAGCAACAGTACAAACAAAAATTACATTCAGCAATCTGTGTTTATTGAACATCTGTTTTATGCTAGGACTGGAATGGTATCAAAAGATCAGAAGGCTGTGGAAGAAACTTGTGCCCTAGGTAGACAGTTAGAAAATGACCTCTAAATTCCTAAGGCATGATTTATGGTGAAAGGATACAACTCCAAGTAATTTTCATAATCCCAGGTAGTAATCAGACTGTTTGGTTAGAGTTAAAATTTTGAGAAGCAAAAACTGCTCTGAGCACATGCTGAGTTTGACCCTTACAATATTATGTTGAACAGAACTGTCCAAAAATGAAAGGAACAAAGACATGCACTCCAAATTACAGAAACATTCAAACAAAGACTGAATGGTCACCCTGCAGATTGTTCTTGAAGCGATTCTTGCCCACAGAGTTAGGTTAGACAAAGTGACCTCTAAGTCTCATCTAATTCTAAGATTCTAAAACACTTCACTGCTATGCCTCTTTTAGCACAGAAAATGTGCTCCTTAAAAATAGTAAGACAAGAAAAATCTTGCCAACGAAATCATTTTAATCCACAAGAGAAACTTAACGAAAGAGAAGATCATTTTGTGACTATTTTTGTGAAGCAATAATTAGTTTAAGTGCATTTATCCTAATTTATTTTTAGTGGAAAATTATTTTTAACTGTTTGGGATTGCTTAAAATAAAGTACATCAATAAGGGATAAGAATAAATTTCAGATTAAATTAACTCTGAATTTAAAAATAATATATTTTATTATTGCTTAAAAACTCCTTTAGCTCCCTGTACAAGTATGAGATAAAAGGCGATTAAAGACACCCTTGATAGTTCTTCTCTGTTTCAGAGACATTCACTATCTCAAAACTAGGATATCAATTTTTCTGTAACCTAGCTATAAGGAATTCAACGTCTATACATTTCTTAACTAAAAAAAGTTCTCTGCCTGACATGCTGTAACTAGTAAACTAAACAGCTGAGTGACAGCAGTTTTCCAAATGTATACTAATTTTTTACTAGCACTGTCGTAGTTAAATCTTACCTATGTGTTAAACTGTCCAAACAGCTAATAAGACAAAAGTTAGGAATAGGTGAAATTATCTTTGAAAATCTCCTAGGATGGTGCATCTCAAAAGATCACACTATCAGTAAGTCCAGCTCAGCCAATCTTCTCCCAAAATTGTACTATATTGCTATTACCCTACCTGACCATCAGACAAAGTGATTGGTTTGTATATTGTTTAAAAATATCTATCTTTAAACATAAGAATCATACTCAGTAGAGAACCACTCATACTTCCCATTTCATCTCATATGAAGCAAAAAAAATTCATTCTCTTCTCTGCCCACTCTTCCCTTACCTATCTTAGTGTATGTAATTGAAACTGTACAAATACTGTGGGTGTATAATGTAATTCTGCAGTAATAGTAACGCTACTAATATTAATAACAGTAGAAATAGCTATTGCAGAATTTGTTTAGTAACTTGTCCTATGAATACCAGCATTTCTTCCAGAGTAAGAGTTTTAACTGTATACATGGCTGCCCAGAAAAAAAAAAGACATTTCCCAGACTCTACTACAGTTTTTAGCTGCTCTTACAAGTAGAGTAAGCAAAAGTGATATGTGCAACTTGCTATGTACTAGACACGTGAGTCACTGATATAGAAAGAAAGCATTTGCTCTGGACTTCCTCCAGAGTGGGGCAAAGAAGTGGCAGTGACCCAGTCTTGACCAAATACAAGAGGACATTATACCAGGCTGGAGGCCAAGCTAGGTGGATTAATAGGATAGAAGACATCTGAACCCTTGATGACATCAGGACCCTTTGATGACATCAGAGACCATAGGTACCTTGCCAGCCTGGACTTGTAAGTCAATACAGTTCTACCGTATTTGAGCTACTATATTTTGAATTTTCTTTAAAACACCAGTTTAGCCTAAAATATAAAAGCAAAACTAAAACTAAAACTAAAATTAATATAATACCAAATATACTGTGTATCTACCAAATGGCAAGCATTATACTAAAAAGGCTATATATTTATTATCTCGTTTAATCATTACAATGACTTTCTGATATAGGTAGGTAGTATTAAGATCCCTTTTTATAGAGATGAAGAAACAAAAGCTTACAGAGAGGCTAAGGAGCTTAGCCAAGTTCAAATGACTAGAAAGTGGGAAGGCCAATAGTGAAACCAAATACCTGTCTGCAATGTCTGTGAAAATAAGCACCCTGCTTATGCTCGCTCTCCAAAAATTAGTGACTGGACACTGTAAAAGCATTACAATTATATTAATTTTTACCAATTCTCAGAACTCTCAAGGTTTTGGCAGAAAGATTCAACAAAAATGTGTGGTTCATAATTAAAAGATTATATACTATAGAAAACTGATGACATTTAGAAAATGAAGTATAGTAACAATACATGACAATTACAAAAAATCATTTACCTCTGAATGTTTGCTTTACAATCAGATATACAATTCTGAATCTAGAATAGATCTCAAAGATCATTTACTCCAATTTATTTTACAGATGATGAAACCAACACTAAAAATAGTTATACAAATGACACGAAAACAGTCAAATGTCTGTTTTGTAAAATCAGACAGTAGGAAATGTCTCTGATTTTACGATGACAGTAACATTACTTAGCATACAGTTTGTAGATGACATTTTAGAATTATCTACTTGTGATGATTAATGTTATGTAAACTGAACAGTATTCTTATTTTACTTAATATATGTATATAGAGAAATACCTTGTAAATAGAGAGTGATAGTGGTTAAGCAACAACATAAAATGAGTATTTTATGGTAAACGGTATGTTTAGGGTTGCAATGAAACACTGGGCTTCATATCATTAAAGCTAATTTAAAAATGTAACTCTAAAAAAATTAATGGTCTGGGAAGTCAACTTCTGTCCTCTAAAAGAAAAAGAGTTTTAGTCAAATGAAAGCCAGAAAAGAAATCAGTCAACTCTGTAAACTGACAATTAGGATAAGACATTTTAGGTAGAGGACTATTATCTTCACAAGGACAGAGATCATATCTGTCCTGTTCATCACTGCATCCTAGCAAAATGCTAGGTACACGGTAGACAATAACAAGTTGCTGGATGAACATTAAGAGATCCTGCCAACTACTCTTGCAATCCAATCACAAAACAAAGCATACTTACATTAAAAAAAGCAAGAAGAAATTTTGCCTAAAAGACCAACCCTAACAGAGTAAAAGGTACTAGACATCATCCAGCTGACTTAAAGGAAAATATGGCTATAATTAATAAATAGATGAGAAATCTCAGGAAAGTAACAGAACCAATAAAGAACCCAAAATAAATTCCAGAACTTATAGTATTTTAAATAAAAATTCACTAGATGAACAAACACCAGATTAAACATGATAGAAGAAATGGTCATTGAGCTTGAAAACAGATAAATAGAAATCATTCAATATGAAAAATACAGGGGAAAAAATACAGGGGAAGAAAAGGAAGAGAGCCTTTGTGACATATGTGACAAGATAATCAATCTAACATACATATAACTGTAGTTCCCAAAATGAGGAGAGAGAGAATAAGGCAGAAAAAAATGTGAAAAAAATAATGGTCTAAAATTTCCCAGTTTAAAACAAAAACAAAAACCAACCAACCTATAGATCTAAGAAGTCCAATGGAACACAGCAAAACACATTTAGCCCTCTACATCCTTGGGTTCTGCATTTGTGAATTCAATCAATCATGGGTCAAATATATTCATGGGAAAAAAGGATGGTTGAGCCTGTACTGAGGATGCACAGACTTTTTTTTCTTGTCATTATTCCCTAAGCAATATAATTCCCTAACAATAACAACTACTTACATAACATTTATGTTGTATTTGGTATTATAAGCAATCTAAAGAATATATAAAGCATACAAAAGGATGTGCATAGGATATGTGCAAATATTGCAGAGACTTGAACATCCATGGATTTAGGTATCTATCAGGGGTAGGGGGCACTCCAGTACAAGCAGATAGTCTCCTCTGGTGTGTAACTTACCGCAGGTAGGGTGAGCCATGTTGCCACAAGGCGGTTGTTGATCCAGCGATACCAAGACGGGTTTACAAACATCAAAGGTAAAAAGGGACCCAGCATGAAAATGCTTCCAAAAAAGCTTCCCCAAAACAGAGTCAGTATAAAGTAAATCCCTTTCCATGACGCCATGATTCTGAAAGATAAAAAAAAAAAAAAAAAAAGGATATATTTTGTTATTATACATTTAACGGCTTGAATTCAATTTCAGGATGATGGAGCATAAAATGATCACTAATTTTAGGGCTACAGAAAGGCTCTAATAAACAATATAAGAGGTGACCCTCCTACATGCTCTACTGGTCTAACAAGTTGCCAGTACATTAGAAATTGATATTCTCTGGTCAGGTGTGGTGACTCACGCCTGTAATCCCAGCACTTTAGAAGGCTGGGGGTGGGGGGGGGGCGGATCACTTGAGGCCAGGAGTTCAAGACCAGCCTGGCCAAAATGGTGAAACACTAAAATACATCTCCACTAAAAATACAAAAATTAGCCAGGTGTGGTACTGTGCCTGTAATCCCACCTACATGGGAGGCTGAGGTAGATGTTACAGTGAGCCGAGATCGCACCACTGCACTCCAGCTGGGATGACACAGTGAGACTGTTTCAAAAAAAAGAAAGTGATACTCTCAACAGAGCAAATATCCGACCTCCAAAGAGTTATCTAGTTTAAGAAGCCTTTTTTTAAAATCATAAAACCATGTATTTTCCTTTCTAAGGTGTTATCTAACACAAACTCATAAAATATTCCAGAGTGTTTTCCTATCCAGAACTAGAAGCAATTGACTAAAAACTACAGACAAGTTTCCCAAGTTGAGTATAACAGTCCCCACTGTGGATCCATTCCAAGACCCCCAGTGGATGCCTGAATCACAGACTGTACTAAACCCTTCATATACATTACATACATACCATGATGAAGTTTAACTTACCAATTAGGCGTGGTGAGAGATTAATAATAACTATTATTAATAAAGTATTATTAAGTAAAATAAAGGCTCCCTGAACACAAGCACTGCTATACCTCGACAGTCAATCTGATCACAGAAACAGCTATTAAGGGACTAACAGGCAGGCAGGATAGCATATATTGCATCAACGCACTGGACAAAGGGATAATTCACATCCTGAATGCGACAGAGAGGCAGCATGGCATCAGATTTCATCCTGCTACTCAGAATGGTACACAAATTTAAAACCCATCAGTTGTTTATTTCTGGAATTTTCCATAAAACATTCAAACCACAGTTGACTTTGGGTAACTCAAACTGCGGAAAGCAAAACTGTGGGTAAGGAGGGGACTACTATACACCTAAAAACAATGGCAAGTTAGCAGAGTACATTGAAATTTTTTAAAATCCAGAAATATTAATTCTTTATATCAGAATCTGAAAATAACATCTTGGGTACTTGGTCTTTAGTTGGCTTTTTATGAGTTGAAGGGTTAAGTAGAACTTAGACTCTTCACTGGCTATTTCCAAAGGATTACTGTAGGGGGTCCTCACAACCAGAACATCATACTGATGTTTTAGAATAAATGCTTGTTGGAAACATAGTCTAATATGAATAAACATTTGATTTTACAACTTAAACTATGTTAGAGAAAAACTGTGTTTTGCCTCAGAATAAAATTGTTAGAAACATTGAAATGATGAAAAAAAAATGGCCTTAAAATCTATGTAGCAAAAAGATATCTCAGAGATCAAGACCTCTGAATATTTTGGAAACAGAATACATTTTCCAATGTCATGGTGCTTTTTAAAAATATCAGACAAACAACAAAACAGGTCAAATCCCTTAAAACACACAATCAAGACTGACTACTAAGTTTTTGTTTGTTTGTTTGTTTGTTTGTTTTAAGGCGGCGTTTCACTCTGTCGCCAAGCTGCAGTACAGTGGCGTGATCTCGGCTCACTGCAAGCTCTGCCTCCCGGGTTCAAGCGGTTTTCCTGCCTCAGCCTCTGGAGCAGCCGGGATTACAGGCGCACACCACCATGCTCATCTAATTTTTGTAATTTTAGTAGGGACAGGGTTTCACCCTGTTGGCCAGGGTGGTCTGGATCTCTTGACCTCTGGTCGCCTCAGCCTCCCAAAATGCTGGGATTACAGGTGTGAGCCACTGTGCCTGACCGACTACTATTTTTAAATTTCTACTGATACTTGACAGTACAGTGTACAAAATCCTTCAAAGTACAAACTGAATAAATATCAACTAAGAGCTGGCTTTTTGCTAAACTCTAGATCTAAACTTTTAAGAGGTGGGGTAATGGAGTAACAATGGTAGAGAAAAAGACTACTGGAAAGCAGCAGGCTGAACAATTCCCAGAGGTCACACATGGGGCCTGGAGTGGTCTGTTACCACCTATCCTCAGGCTCAGGTCCTCCTCTTTGCATTAATGACACTATAGCTAGCTTCTCCCCAGAAAAAAGAAAAAAAAAACCCTATAAACATCTAAATTTGGTATTCTCAATGCCTACTTCCTTTTATACACCCATCCCACCCCCAGTCCTGCAATGCTGCTGCTCTATTTGAAACCCCTGTAACTACCTTTATCTACTGTTGTTTTTATTTTTTCTGCCAATTAGTGATTAGCTAGCTCTATGTTTAGACACTCACCCCTCAACTCCCTGCAGAGCTACACTTCACGGTGTATCCATATATAATGTTTCCCCCATCAAGGCTCTGGCATGCTTCTTCCTCACCAATTTCTGATTTGATGTGATTAACAGAAAAAAAATATAAAGTAACTTAGCTATCATATAATAAAATATTTTCATTATGCAGTGATGAAGCTGAGGCTTAGGAGAGTTAAGAAGACTTTCCTAAATCCACACAACAAATTAGTAGCATCAAATCTTTTCTGCTTACTGCTGCTTCTGCTATATCATGCTCTCTTTCTCCTATTAAGGAGCCAGAAATTAGCCCTGAAATATGTCTCTAAACATAGACTTAAACGGGTAGAAAGGTGTGTGTCACATGAATATACTGGGATTACTCAGACCAAATCTAATCTAAAATTATTTCCATCCTACTTCTATTCCTTCCCTTTCAATCATTTGTTGATTTTCAATGATTCAATAAACATACAAAGATATCCCAATTACTGTGTGCCAGACACTATGTTAGTCATCTGGAGATTATAACAGTGAATATGACAGAAATTGCAAAGCTCTCACAAATCTAATGGTCCCTCCATCTCTTCCTTATGAGCTCCTATGTGGCTCTGCATTTAATCTAGCCCTATTCTGTATCTTCTTCCAAGTCTCAAAAGTTTGATGGACAAACTTGGTTCCAAATTATACTAGCTATATACTTACTTGGAATAGCTAAAAAAAAAATTTTAAAAAACAATAAAACTACTGACAATACCAGGAGCTGACAAGGATATGCAGCAACCAGAACTTGCAAACACTGCTGGTGGGAATGCAAAATGGGATGGCCACTTTGGAAAAGTTGGGCAGTTTCTTAAAATGCTAAATATACACTACAATAAAACCCAGAAATTCTACTGAATATCTAAGACAAATGAAAATGTATGTTCACACAAAAACCTATATATAATTATTTACAGCAGCATTATTCATAATTACCAAAAACTGGAAACCACCCAATTGTCAGTCAGGGAGAATGGATAAACAAAACCGTAGTACATCCACACAATGACATACTACTCAGAATAAAGACAAACTATTGATCCATGCAACATGTTGAGTTAATCTCAAATGCATTATGCTGAACAAAAGACATGGTTTTAAAATCTTTTACCGGATTATTTCATTTATATGACATTCCAGATAAGGCAAAACCAAAGGATAGGGAAACAGATCAGTGGTTGGCAAAGATTAGAAGTAGGGAGATGGTTTGACTACAAAGAAACAACACAATATATGTTTAGGGGTTGGTCGGGCACGAGGTGGCTCATGCCTGTAATCCCAGCACTTTGGGAGGCTGAGGGGAGCAGATCACAAGGTCAGGAGATGGAGACCATCCCGGTCAACATGATGAAATCCCGTCTCTACGAAAAATACAAAAATTAGCTAGGCATGGTGGTGTGTGCCTGTAATCCTAGCTATTTGGGAGGGTGAGGTAGGAGAATCGCTTGAACCTGTAGTCAGAGGTTGCAGTGAGCTGAGATGGCGCCACTGCACTCTAGCCTGGCAACAGAGTGAGACTCCCTCTCAAAAAAATAAAAAAAGAAGTAGTTTAGGGGGTTGAGGAAACTGGAAACTGTTCTATTTCCTGGTTAGGGTATATTACAGGAAAGCTGTCCTGATCCAGACCCCAAGAAAGGGTTCTTGCATCTCACACAAGAAAGAATTCAGGGCGAGTCCATGATGCAAACTGAAACCAAGTTTATTACAAAAGTAAAGGAATAAAAGAACGGCTACTCCACAGACAATGCAGCCCTGAGGGCTGCTGGTTGCCCATTTTTATGGTTATTCCTTGATGATATGCTAAACAAGGTATGGATTATTCATGCCTCCCCTTTTTAGACATTATAGGGTAACTTCTTGACGTTGCCCTGGCATTTGTAAACTGTCATGGTGCTGGTGGGAATGTAGCAGTGAGGACCATCAAAGGTCGCTCTTGGCCGGGCGTGGTGGCTCAAGCTTGTAATCCCACACTTTGGGAGGCTGAGATGGGCAGATCACGAGGTCAGGAGATCAAGACCATCCTGGCTAACACGGTGAAACCCCGTCTCTACTAAAAAATACAAAAAACTAGCCAGGCGAGGTGGCGGGCGCCTGTAGTCCCAGCTAATGTAGTCCCAGCTACTCGGGAGGCTGAGGCAGGAGAATGGCGTAAACCCGGGAGGCGGAGCTTGCAGTGAGCTGAGATCCGGCCACTGCACTCCAGCCTGGGCGATAGAGCGAGACTCCGTCTCAAAAAAAAAAAGGTCGCTCTTGTCGCCGTCTTGGTTTTGGTGGGTTTTGGCCAGCTCCTTAACTGCAACCTGTTTTATCAGCAAGGTCTTTATGACCTGTATTTTGTGGTGACCTCCTATCTCATCCTGTGACTTAGAATGCCTTAACCATCTGAAAATGCAGCCCAGTAGGTTTCAGCCTCATTTTACCCAGCTACTATTTAAGATGGATTTGTTCCAGTTCACACACCTGTGACAGTCACAAGACTATACACATTTGTGAAAATCCATAGAAAGTATATTTTTTAAAAAGGGAACTTTACTGTTTGTAGATTTTTAAATAAATTTTTTAAAAATTATGCTATGTGATATAAAATCTGACAATATTTACTGTTTTCTTATAATATGGGGAATTCTAATTTTCTGGATTATTTCAATTACAGTAACACCTAAAATGTATCTAGCTTTTAAAATATTCCAGGCATTGTTTCATATATTTTACATGCCGACCTGTTCACCAGTCACAGCAATCTCATAATGTAGGTATTTTCATTACCTTAATTTTACATATAAAGCTATTGAGGCAGCAAGGGGTTAAGTAACTTACTTAAGGCTACACAGCTAGTAAATAACAAAACTGGAACTTGAAGCCAGGTAACTTGGTGTCAGAGTCCACACTCAGGCTAAAATGTTACACTATGCTTCCTTTTCAAGAATATATTACATCTGTAGTTAAATATATACCTGTTTTTAAATAGGCTATAAAATAAAGATTTACAGTTATAAACCAAATTTTTAATACCTCATACAAAAATTATTCTGAATTTTAGAATTTATAGAAACTTAGTGAGAAAGCCTTATGTGTTTCCTATCTTACTGTTACTGGCAGGTCTTTGTTCTTAGAGCTCCAAAGATGGTGGTGGGCCGCTCACAAGATGGCAGCAAGCCTTCTGCTCTCTGACCTGGGGGGTTCTTGGCCTCATGGATTCCAAGGAATGGAACCTTGGGCCATGCGGTGAGTGTTATAGCTCCTTTAGAAGCCGTGGGTCATGGAGGAGAACCATGGAACCCAGCAACTAGTGTTCAGTTCAGTTAGGACAAACACACACACTTAACCACGCAGAAACAATGGCGAGCCTCTAGCCTGATCAGGAGTGGCAATGGGCGCCTTGCTGGATCAGAAGCACAGCGGACACCGTGCGGGATCCAGAGGGGTGAAAGTCAATGGCGGGTCTGCAACAGCAGCGTTCAGCAGTGGTGGACAGCGAGCGAAAGTTCAGCTTGAGCCCTGACAAACATGGACCAGAAGAGTGTGCAGTTACAAGATTTAATAGAGTGAAAACAAAGCTCCCATACAATGGGAGGGGACCCAAAGAGGATTGCCACTGCCAGTTCGAATGCCTAGGTTTACATCCTGATCATTGTCCCTCCCCCTGTGCTCTCAGGCGATAGATGACTATTTCTTTACCTCCTGCTTTTAGCCTAATGGTTATTTTAGTGAGCTCTCTTTACTACCTGATTGGTCAGGTGTGAGCTGAGTTACAAGCCTCGTGTTTAAAGGTGGATGCAGTCACTTTCCCCAGCTAGGCTTAGGGATTCTTAGTCAGCCTAGGAAATCCAGCTAGTCCTGTCTCTCAGTTCCCCCATCTCAAAAGGAAAACCCAAGTGTGTTGGGGAGGTTGGCTGACAACCACTCTAACTGCTTCCTGCTGAACTGGGGCATAGAAGGGCGCATGCAGTTGAGATTTCCTCAGGAGGGGTGCCTTTGATTTCACCAACATCAGAGCATGGGCTAGCAGGCCAGTCCAGGGATCCGAGGTAGATCTTAGTCATGGACTGCATCTGGCGCTCCATTTAAAGAACTATTTGTAGTTTTACAGCATCGATTCCAGAAGAGACAAACTTAACAAGGAGGTTAAAGATACAGGGATTGAAATGTATGGCCTGAAGTGCAGGGGGAGGCACATCCAACAGTTAGTAGGGTTTGGGGATGAGCATAAGCCAGTATAGGCTGGATGTGTTCCTCACTGAGGGCCCAGGTGCCTTCAGATAACTTTAGCCCTACGTATTTAACCTGCTGTGAGCAGAGCTGAGCCTTTGGTTTGGACACCCTGTAGCCACAGGTGGCGAGGAACTTTAAGAGCGTTTGGGTGGCTTGATGGCACAAGGTTTCCGAACGGGTAGCTAAAAGTAAATCATCCACAACCAAAGGACAAGAGTGTCCAAGTATGAGAACTGGCTCAAGTCTTGGGCTAATGCCTGTCCAAATCGATGGGAGCTATCCCTGAACCCTTGGGGTAAAACAGTCCAGGTGAGTTGAGACATTGGGTTTCAAGGATCTTCAAAGGCAAACAAGAATTGAGAGTCAGAATGTACAGGGATGCAGAAAAAGGCATCCTTAAGGTCCAGGACTGTAAACCACTCTGCTTCCTCTGGTATTTCGGAAAGCAGAGTATAAGGGTTAGGTACAGCTGGTATAGAGGGACAACAGCCTCATTGATAATCCTGAGATCTTGCACTAACCTCCACTGTCCGTTGGGTTTCTATACTCCTAAAATTGGAGTATTGCAGGGGCTATTGCATGACCTTGGGCTTTTAGGTCCTTAACAATCTTCTGGAATCCTTGTTGGGCCTCAGGTCTAAGAGGGTACCAGGCAAAGGAGGCAGAATCCTTTAGTTTAACTTGAATGGGACAGGCATTCTTCACTCGTCCATATTGTCCTTCTGTTGCCCAGACTTCAGGATTAATTCCTTCCTCAAGCAGGGGACAACAAACAGGTGTTCCTTCTCCTATGTTCAGGTGTATAATGGCTCCTACTTTTGCTAGGATGTATCTCCCTAACAAAGGAGTGGGGCTTTCAGGCATAATTAGAAAGGCGTGTGAAAAGAGTAAAGTTACCCAGTCCCAACTTAGTGGCTGGGACAAGTATCTAATGACTGCCTGTCCTAGGACCCCTCAAATAGTAACAGGTCTGGAGGACAGCTGTCTGGGACAGGAGAGTAAGAATGAGAAGGCTGCATCAGTGTCCAGGAGACAGTTAACTTCCTGGCCCTCAATGGTCAAGCATACCTGGGGCTCTGTAAGGGTGACGACATGGGCTGGCACTTGCCCCAGGCACCCTCAGTCCTGCTGCTGGATCATCTGGTTAATGGCTTCTGACTCAGAGGACCTTCATCTGCTGGGGCAGTGGGCCTTCCAGTGATTCCCTTGACATAAGTGGCATGGACGAGGGGGCGGCTTATTTCTAGTCAGACAATCTTTTTTAAAGTGTCCCTGTAGATCGCACTGGAAGCAAGCCCTGTTAGGCATGCGATTTGCCCAGCCTTTCCCTTTTCCAAAGCCTCCAAAGTCCACTTGCCTGAGGGCCATGACTAAAGCAGTGGCCTTTTTTTATCCCATTTGTCCTGTTCCGCCTGCTCTTCCTCATCACTATTATAAAAAACCGAGGTTGCCAGGTTCAACAGGGTTTCCAAGTTTTGCTCTGAGTCTAAGGTGGACTTACGAAGTTTTATTCTAATGTCTGCAGCTGACTGAGTGATAAACTTATCCTTTAAGATTAGTTGGCCTTCAATAGAGTCAGGTGACGGAGAGGTATGCTTCCTCAGTGCCTCCCTTAGTCTCTCCAGAAAGGCAGTAGGATTTTCTTCCTTTCCCTGTGTTATAGTGGACATCACTGAATAATTTATAGGCTTCTTCCTAGTATTCCTTAGTCCTTCTAGCACGCAAGTTAGCAAATGTCTGCGGCACCAACCTCCATGTTCTGATTCTGTGTCCCAGTGAGGGTCTACACTGGGAACTGCCTGCTGGCCTGTGGGGAATTATTCTCTTTCCTCTGTTGTCATCCTATCATCGACCTGACTGAGATACCAGAGATCGCCAAAGTCTTGGGCTGCAGTTATGGCGGCACTTCTCTCATTTGGGGTTAGTGTCTGATCTAGCAGTAACATTATATCTTTCCATGTCGGATCAAAGGATTGTCCTAATCCTTATAAAATCTCAATATAGCCATCAGGGTTATCTGAGAATTTACCTAGGTCTATTTTAATTTGCTTTAAGTCTGAGAGGGAAAAAGGTACCAGCACGCTGGCTGGGCCGAATTCTCCTCCTCCTACTGCTTGGAGGGGGCATAATCTCTGGTTCATTGTTTACCCCTTTGTCTATCTGCTTTGGAGATAGTTTGGGTTGAAGGGAGATCCTTATTAGTTGGGAAAGGAGCCAGGGGGACACCGGAGTAGGGAAGTAAACTCTGAGGGCTTCCTGTATGGCATAAATTACACTTTTTACATAATTGTGAGTTGTCTCTTAATGAAAAGAAAGTTTGCACATATGGCACTTCACTCCATTTGCCCTCTGTTCTACAAAAGAGGTCTAGCTGTAAGATGGTGTTATAATTTATACTTCCCTCAGGAGGCCAGGTTTCTCCCACTTGAAGAGGATATCGTGGCCAGGCGGTACTGCAGAAGAATGTAAGTCATTTCTCTCTTAGCGTCTGAGGGTCAAATTGGTCCCAGTTCTCCAGAATACATCTTAGGGGCGTTTTTGCGTTGGGGGAAACGTTTCCCATCTGGAAAAAGAACATAGGGATGCCAGCACCCCTAGTCATTTTCCGATGAGCATTAGTCCTACGGCGCCCTCTATGGTCCTAATGCTTATTCCTTTCCAGGGTGCGTAACTACCATGGACCTCTGCTTATCAGATTAGTTACGCTACTCATGCAGCAGTCCTGCACCTGTTTTCCCGCCTTTCTTGACCGACAAAGAAAGGGGTCTGGGCTGCTGGATTCCAGTGGTCCTTTACCAGCGTGCCCAACATTGCCTTTGTGCTCAGGGTTGAGTTCCAGAGCTAGGATGGGTTCCTGAGTGTTTCATAACAAACCAGTTGCCCCATCAAGGTGCATTCCCATAAACAATAGTTCCTAGAGGGTGTAGATAACCTTTTGAGTCAGGATTGAGATAGATTTTTTTTTTTTTTATGATAACCATTTTTATCCAAAGCAAACTTCCTTCATGCCTGGGGACTAGACCGTCTAAGGCCACAAGATTAGAAGTTAGGATAATACGTTACACTGTTAACTTTTAGCAACTTTACTTTTGTTGAAAACCTTGTAAGTCTGGAATTTCAATTATCCTTTGCTATTAATAAGACTTTGTTTAGTCTAAATTAACTTAGAATTGGTATAGATCGTTCCTTCCTGGTTCTGTAAGTACTTTAAGGCTTGGCTTGGTGCAAACAGCTCGCACATTTGAGCAGACCAATTATTAGACAATTTTTCTAACTCTGCTTCTACAAGAGTTTCCCTATCAATTACTGAATACCTATTCTGTTTTTTTCCCTCAATCACCCAGGAGGAACCATCTATCTTCCTGTCCTGAAGGGAGTTCCTCCTAGGTCTGGTTGGAACTTTGTATGGCAATTAAGATTTAAATCCCCTGTTAGGAAATCTGCTGGGTTAGGGAATTTTCAGTGGTTAATGTTAAATCATCTTCTTCTAACAGAGTAGCCCCATACTTTAATATTTTTGAGTTAGTAAGCTACCTTTTTTACTTAGGATATTTCTGAACTGGTGAGGTATGCTCACAATGAGGTTTCCTCTAAAAGTTATTCTTCTACTTTCTTCTGCTAGCAAAGCAGTTGCCGCTACAGATTGAATGCATTTGAGCCATCTGTGGGTTACTGGATTAAGGATTTTTGATAGGAAGGCTATGGGTTGTCAGTGGCCTCATTGCTTTTGGCTATGCCCTTGTTAACACTGACAACAAGGTGGGTATTAGAGTGTTTATAGGGTCAAGGAGAAGACCTTCAATTATCAATTATAGGTTTAAAATTTACCCTGGCTTTTAAAGGAATAGGGTACACTGTTTTTTCTTTACTACTTCTCTTTCTTTCTTTTTGACTTTCTCTCTCTCTCTCTCTGACTCCCTTTGTCTCTCTGCCTCTCTCTTTTCCCCCTCTCTTTCTCCCTTCTCTTTTGATAGATGGATTTTGGGAACACAGCAGAATGATATTCGCTTGTTGCCCCCATTTGCTACTACAGGAATATGCTCTTCCCTTTAATTTACTCAATTCGCTTTCATCCTGATCTGTTATGTTGTCATAGACCCAGTTCCAGTTGTTAAAGTACTGGGTTCTCATTCTAAGGCCCTGGCCAAGGAGTCGAGGCTTGGAGATTGTATTGCAGGGTGGGGAGGGGGAAAAGGCCGGTAAGCTGGGTAGAAATTGGGAGAGGAGAGCATCTTAAAATAATGGGAGAGCAATCTTCCCAGCCATTCACAAATTTGGGGCCCTGGCAAGGGTGGTGGGGAACGGGTCCCACATAACTGCCCATGTCAACAGCTGTATACCTAAATTGGGAGGGACACCAGGGACAAGACTCTCTGGGTTCATAGCCTAGATGCCTAAGGACACAGTGGAGAGCTTCCTCAGATCCCTTTGGAAATACAACTTGCTCTAATACTTGGGAGAGAAAATGAAAGCCTGAACCATTAGTACCTAGGAGGCAGGGATCGGAGGAAGTAGATTCAGAAGTAAGGAGAATTTTGGGGCTACACTTTCAAGAAAGTGGTGGTCGGGACCCAGGAGGTATGGGTCAGAAGGAGAGATAGGGGTGCATGCATCAGCGACTGTGGAGTAAAGACTTCTTGCTGCACCATAATCTCGACTGGCCAATGCCAGGAGTTCGGGATGACAGCTTTCTGCCTCTAGTTGGCCCTCGGCTTCCCCAGGAAAACCGTAAAAGCGGAAGCTGGTTCCAGGCAGACCAACGCTCCCAATCCAGAAGGGTTGGGGGCTGTTAGCCTTTTCTCCGAAAGCCTCACACCTGAGTCTTAAGTCTGGCAGCCACGCTAATCATTTTTAAATGGCTGACAGGTGCCCAGTATTTTCCTCCGACTCTAACGAAGGATAGGACAGAATAGCAAGTATAAGTGGTCCGATATCACTCAAGGCTTTGCAGAATCCCTGTATAGGCCACCAGATGTTACTGGTGTGTCTTTGTTCTTAGAGCTCCCAAGATGGTGGCAGACCACTCCCAAGACGGCAGCAAGCCTTTTGCTCTCTGAGCTGGGGTTCTTGGCCTCACGGATTCCAAGGAATGGAACCTTGGGCCATGCAGTGAGTGTTACAGCTCTATTAGAAGCCACGGGTCATGGAAGAGAACTGTGGAACCCAGCAACTAGTGTTCAGCTTGATTAGGATGAACACATGCACTTAGCACGCAGAAACAATGGCAAACCTCTAGCCGCATCGGGAGTGGCAATGGGCATCTTGCTGGATCAGAAGTGCAGTGGACACCGTGCCGGATCCGGAGCGGTGAAAGTCAGCAGCAGGTCTGTGATGGTGGCATTCAGCAGTGGTGGACGGTGAGTGAAAGCTCAGCTCGAGCCCTAACAAACATGGACCAGAAGAGTGTGCAGTTGCAAGATTTAACAGAGTGGAAACAGAGCTCCCATACAATGGGAGGGGACCCAAAGGGGGTTGCCACTGCCAGTTCGAATGCCTGGGTTTATATCCTGATCACTGTCCCTCCACTTGTGCTCTCAGGCGATAGATGATTGACCATTTCTTTACCTCCTGCTTTTAGCCTAATGGGTATTTTAGTGAGCTCTCGTTACTACCTGATTGGTCAGGTGTGAGCTGAGTTACAAGTCCTGTGTTTAAAGGTGTGTGAGGTCACCTTCCCCAGCTAGGCTTAGGAATTCTTAGTCGACCTAGGAAATCCAGCTAGACAGGACTATCATTACCATCCCTCAATACCTAATGTAATGTATATCACACCAATGCACCTTGGGGAGGTGCAAGGAATGGGAGTTGCCAGCTTCTGATGGAAGAAAGTTGGGTTAAATAACTGACAAATTAAATATTTAATCTTTTAAAAACCCTTTAAAATAAAAAAGGTGACATAATTGAAAAGTAATTATAAACACTGCAATTTAGTACCATATTTTGTGCATTCTTTGCATAATACTGATACCTTTTTTAAAAAGACATTTGAAAACTAACTGCAGTTTTAAAAGGGCATATAACATTTTATTAACAAATAACAGAGATAGGTGTAACAGAGATAGAGAAGTGAACTGTAGATAATCCTGAAAAACTATGCCTACTTCAAGTGTAACCTAACAAGTTTTCCCAAATGACCACTTTCCTTTCAGTGAATTAACAATCTTAATAACCTCACTAATTTCCTAGCTCATAATGTGATTATGCTGCTTACCCTTGGTGTCTAACCACCTATGGTTCAAACCATTGAATCACCAAACAAAAGATAAAATAGAACACATGAACCAAAATACAGCCCACCTAGACTTCTCACTGTTGCGTATGTTATTCCTAGAGCACGACAATGTGGGAGGACACTCCCTGACAAAGATTAACTGACTCCATTATGGATACCAATAGTCCCCTGCTCAGGAAGGAAATATTTTCATAGAATCTCCCTAGTTATTTTATTCACATAGCAAGTCAAGTGTTAGCAACTAACGTTACTCTCAGAGTCTAATAGGGAAGCTAAGTATGAAAATAAATTATTGTAATTCACTATGATACATGCTGTAATAGAGGGATAGGAGATATGCAACAAGTGTCAAGGGTAGATCAAAGTAGACAAGATGAACTCTGCTAATAGGGATTAAAGAAGGCTTTAGACTCTTGGAGGATAAGTGGTTGTGGGAGGGGAGAGAATACTCCAGGCAATAACCCGCAGAGTCACAGAAATTTGAAACAGCACGGCTTAATCAGAAAACTTTTAAAACTCATATTACTGAGGTACAGGGTACACAATGGGGGCGGGGGAAGCGGGGGTTGCAAGAATATAGGCCTGAGGGAGAAAGTACACATAGCCAGGCCAGGATAGCCAAGAAAACCACATTTGACAGGTAACTAGGGGTGGAGGAAAAATATCTAAGGCATATGAGTCATGTTTTAGGATACATGTTAAAAGTGAAATGTACATAAACGTTTCAAAAGTGAAATGTATATAAACATGAATTCAATCAGTATACAGATTGATTTTATTAAGAGCTTTCTCTGGATCTAAACAGAGAGTGCATGGGACTTGTTGGCAAAAATCCCAGGACTGACAGACGCTGGTATCACAGAGGTCTGTGATGCAGCTCCAACACTCAACAGCCAGAGGATCACAACCACATTACTTAACCTGGACACTTCACTTATAAAGTTAGGAGGTTAGGGAAAAACGTCTCTGGGGCCTCTACTAACACAGAAATTCTAAATATACGCTATCTTTTGCCCACCGAATACTTATCAGGAGCTTTACAGAGGGCTCTTGGCATTTACATATCTAACACCTAGAGATTCAACTATTCATGAATAATCCAAAGGTCAAAACATGGAAGTAATGTGCTGAAACTCAAAGCTCAATTGTGAACACTGCAAGGCTGATGTCAAAAAACAAACCATTTAGGTAGTAATTAATGACTCTGGCCAACTGTCTAGTATCCTAATCTCAAAAAGCCTTTATTCTCTTCTACTTACTTCATATGCACTTCTTTGGGGAAGTGATATGCTATAATAGATTTGTAAATGTGAAGGTTCAAAAGGACCTTGTTATATCCCTTGACAATGTCAAGTATGTCCTAAAATTGGCACTTTACATTCTCACCTCATCCAAACAAAAGGCTCAAAAGCAAGCTGTTGATTTATCAGTAGTATTTACAGGTAAAGGAATGAAAGATTTAGTTCCATTAACGAGTTCCTGACACTGTTTATACTGAGTGAAGTAAGAAACCTATAACCAAGAAGATTCTCAGAAAATGCAGTGTGAGCCCTGAAAATTTGAGACAGATCTCAGTTAATTTAGAAAGTTTATTTTACCAAGGTTGAGAACAGGCACCCGTGACACAGCCTCAGGAGGTCCTGATGGCATGTGCCCAAGGTGGTCAGACCACAGTTTGATTTTATACATTTTAGAGAGACACGAGACATCAATCAACATAGGTAAGATGAACATTTGGTTCCATCTGGAAAGGTGGGACAACTGGAAGCAGGGAGGGGGCTTCCAGGTCATAGGTAGATAAGGGACAAATGGTTGCATTCTTTTGAGTTTCTGATTAGCCCCTCCAAAGGAGGCAATCAGATATGCACTTATCTCAGTTTGCAGAGGGGAGACTATGATTAGAATGGGAAGCAGGTTTGCTCTAGGCAGTTCCTAGCCTGACTTCTTCCTTTAGCTTAGTGATTTGGGGGGCCCAAGATATTTTCCTTTCACAGAGAAAAGAGTTCAAATGCAGAGAGTTTAAAGGCTAAAAAGTAAATAATGAATAATAAAAGCATATAACAAATTAAGCATATTGTTTAAGCAAATGCAAGCTCATTTATTCATGAGACTAGGGGTCAATAAAGTACACACAAAACCACCCAACTACATTATACTACAATTGCACTTCTTACATTTTACTCTAGTAACTAGGGAACCCTAGAAATTCCCCATTTTTTCCAAAAATAGAGGAAAATGAAAAATTAACTTGTGCTGATTTACATATACATATATTTATTGATATCTATGTATTTAAATACATATAGCTAAATATAGCAAAACTGTATATTTATATATAACTACACATTAATAATTAATCTAAACTCAGTTTAGATTCAACAAATTTTCCAATGAAAAACCCTAACACATCTTTTGTGAAATATGTTCATTAGTGATCAGTAAAATATAAAGTACCATTTTCCTTCTATCTCATTAGAAAAACTGAAAATACTCACAATATTTAACATTTGCAGGGTTATAGATACAAATGTATTTTTCTATCTTGCTACTAAGATTGTAAATTAAGTACCACCCTTTAGGTTAGTAATAAGGCAGTACTTGTCAAGACAAAATGTGCATGTTTAATTAATAATTATACTTCAAGAACTCTATCATGCAGAAATATTTATAGAAGTACACAAAGAAATGGGTACAATATTGTTCATGTAAGTATAATTTGTAATAATAAACAGTGGGCAATAATAAAGCCTACCAATAACAGAAGGGGGAACATTTATTTTAACATTTATTTTGAAGTACTAAGCAGGCATTCAAGAGAATAAGGAGACTCACATCATCTGATATGATAGGGTATCCTTGATATGCAGTAAATAAAACCAACTGCAAAATATAATAGATGGCATGCTCCCATTTTTGCCTTAACAAGTCAATTTTTAAAAAAATGTATACATCTGTGTATATCTGTGCATGTCAGTACATGTATTTCTAGGTGTATTAATAGGTCTGATTTTAATAGAGGGGCATAGTAAGCTCAAGACTACGCCACAAAGAGGCTATCTGGAGATAAATATCCTCTCCTTAATCTCCATCCACCCTTTTATCTCCTGTAAGGGCTTCCTTCCCCTTGACCTCACCCAGGTGGAAATAAGGGAAAAGTGCACCCCCAGGTCTCCTGAGGCAGACAAAAGAAAAGAATGGTGAGTGTGTCCAGAGGGCAAAGAGAAGACATCCAGTAGAACAATATGAGCATAAGGAAAATGAGGAGTTACAAAGCATTACCTAGAATATGATAACCTTTTACATATACATTATACAGTGTCAGGCCCCTGCGCCCAAGCCAAGCCACCGCATCCCCTGTGACTTGCATGTCTGCCCAGATGGCCTGAAGTAACTGAAGAATCACAAAAGAAGTGAAAATGCCCTGCCCCGCCTTAACTGATGACATTCCACCACAAAAAAAGTGAAAATGGCTGGTCCTTGCCTTAAGCGATGACATTACCTTGTGAAATTTCTTTTCCTGGCTCATCCTGGCTCAAAAAGCTCCCCCACTAAGCACCTTGTGACCCTCACTCCTGCCCTCCAGAGAACAACCCCCCTTTGACTGTAATTTTCCTTTACCTACCCAAATCCTATAAAACGGCCCCACCCTTATCTCCCTTCGCTGACTCTCTTTTCGGACTCAGCTCGCCTGCACCCAGGTGATTAAAAAGTTTTATTGCTCACACAAAGCCTGTTTGGTGGTCTCTTCACACGGATGTGCATGACATACAGTGGTTAATTTTTTATATTTTTGCTTACGTGTATTTGTTAATTTTGATAAAAACAAATGTCATGAAATAAAATAAGAATTTCAAAAAACTAAAAACTAAAAAGGTCTGAAGAGATTTCACACTAAGATGAAATATCTAATTTTGCTCTCTCAAAAAACACACTAAAAATCCCACACCTACAAAGAATAACCAAAAAAAAGAAGAATATTTTAAAAGCTGGAAAGCAGAAAGCCAAATGTTGACTATCTTGGCAGACCTGAAAAGACAAAGTATAAGCCAGCAGAGGAAAATGTTGAGAACAAACCCATAGAATCCTCCTAAGGCCTGGGAAGCGGAAGCATCAGGTACTGCTGGAGCAAATGGAGATGAATGGCAGTGTGCCAAAATAAAGATGATTAGGTAATGAGGGAGGGGCAGGTGGATTCCTAGATTCCCTTCTCTCTCTGCACCTCTGGGTAACTGTCCCTCTCCTACCCCAGCATAAACCTGCATGTCTATTCTCTAGAGAAGGTAAAACTGAGTTTCCCAATTAGGAAATGCACAGTTTAGGGCATGGTTACCACTCTAAGGACAGTGGGATTGAGTGACCATATACACACTCAATCCTGAATGCTAAAACCTCAGACCATCTTCACTGGATGAGCTCTCAGATAGCTGGCAACAAGATCCTTAGTCCTATGCCAGTTGTCCTATAGAACATTCTGCAATGATGGAAATGTTCCCTAGTTATGCTTTCCAAAACTGCAGCCATTAGCTCCATGTAGCTACTTAGCATCTGAAATGTGGCTAGTGCCACTGAGGAAATGAATTTTTAACTTAATTTTATTTCAACTTAAATAGCTACATGTGGGTAGTGGCCACAGGATTGAACAGCACATTCCTAGGCAGAAGACAGGAGTATACTCTCTGAGAAGCCTGACCAGGTTATGAGGAAAGACGGAAATACAGAAACAGGCCAGGCGCAGCGGCTCATGCCTGTAATCCTAGCACTTTGGGAGGCCGAGGCAGTCAGATCACTTGAGGTCAGGAGTTCGAAAACACAGAAACATTGAGGGATTCCCTAATAAACAGCTCACATAAATCACCCCTCAGTAAAGCCCAAAGTTCACAAGCCTCACCTATGTGCAAGCCTCTACTGGCTTTCTAAGTCACCCATTTTTTATTAGGAACAGATAATGAGACTTCTGAGCAAACACTCTAACATGACATTAGAGACTAAATTAAACAGGAAAAAACAAAGTATACTTGAAGGAAATAAACTATTCAGGGGAAAAGAAAACTTCAAAGAAAACTGTAACATTTTCAAAAAGACAATAAATACTGCAATCAGGAAACAATAACATATTCTTATGGGAAAATAAAATGAAGAAAGGAAATATCCAGAGAATAAAAGAGCTACTGAAAGTTTAAAACAGCAAAAATGATTAGCAAAAATTATATACAACTAAAGAGTTAGAAAATAAAGTTGAGAAAAAATCTCCCAAAAAGCCCAGCAGAAGATGAAGAGATGGAAAGTAGAAAGAATATATGAAAGGGCCAAGACATGACGTCCCATATGCCAGTAATACAAGGGCCAAAAAGAGAGTTGTGAGAAATTGGAGGGGGGAAAATCAGCAACAACAATCTCAAAAAAATCCCCCAGAACTGGAGAAAATGACATTCCACATTAACAGAGCCTACTAAAAGGAAAGATAATGGATGAAAACAGATGTTCACCAAGGAACACCACTGTAACTTACAGAACAGTGGAGACAAAGAACGTTCCACAAACCTTCTAGAGAGGAAAACACAGGTCACATACAAAGGATTAAAAATTAGACCAGCTTTGAACATCTCAGCAGCCAATACCAGGAGCAAGACAAAAACAACAATGACTGCAAGACTCTAAAGAAAATTATTTCCAATCTGTCCCTGTAGCAAGTGTTAGAATAGTTAGTAGAAAAACACTATCAGACATGCCAGGTGTAAAAGTGACTTCCCATAAAATCTTTTAAAAAGAAGTCACTGGGAAATGGGCTCCACTAAAAGAAGTAAACAAAGACTAACAGAGATTTGAAAGACAGCAAACAAGAGATCATCACAGATGAGAGGTCAACAAAGATGATCCTGAAAGGGAGATTTCAGGATGACAACTATACATTAGGTAGAGAAGGCATTCAGTCCAAATTCTGAGAGGATGGCACAAGAGGAAGACTCTCTGAAAGCTGTATCATCAAAATCCTTGCTACTAAACAAACCATCTGTTTGAGTCAAGAATAGAATGCCCAGGTGAACCTGGCACAAATTCTAATCTGTACTTGGCTTCTTGACCATGTGCTAATAAAATTCCTGCTCTCCCTGCCACATTTGGCTTCCACATCAGCTGATAACACTGATTTTATCTGTCATGAAGTACTCTACTTTGTTGGGCGTGGTGGCTTACGCCTGGAATCCCAGCACTTTGAAAGGCCGAGGCGGGTGGATCATTTGAGGCCAGGAGTTTGAGACCAGCCTGACCAACAAGTGAAACCCCGTCTCTACTAAAAATACAAAAATTAGCTGGGCATGGTGGCATGAATCTGTAGTCCCAGCTACTCGGGAGGCTGAGGCAGGAGAATCATCTGAACCCAGGAGGCGCAGGTTGCAGTGATCAGGCCACTGCACTCCAGCCAGGGGGACACAACGAGACTCTGCCTTAAAAAAAAAAAAAAAAAAAAAGTACTCTCTGCTTTCACCTAATCCTGAAATATGGAGACAACACATGGTGAATTTAGAAACAGAAAATATATTCCCACTGGACAGCTGTACTATTCAACAGCCCATTCATGTTGAAAACTCTCAATAAACTGGGCTTTGAAGGAACATGCCTCAAAATAATAAGAACAGTCTATGACAAAAACCACAGCCAATGTCATACTGAATGGGCAAAAGTTAAGGCATTCCCCTTGATAACTGGCACAAAACAAAGATGCTCTCTCTTACTACTCCTATTCAACATAGTATTGGAAATCCTGGCTGAACAATCAGGCAAGAGAAAGAAATAAAGAGCATCCAAATAGGAAGAGAAGAAGTCAAATTATCCCTGTTTGCAGATAACATGAACCTATATCTAGAAAACCCCAAAGTCTTGGCCCAAAAACTCCTTAAGCTGATAAACAACTTTAGCAAAGTCTCGGGAAACAACATCAATGTATAAAAATCACTAATATTCCTATACATCAACAACAGTCAAGCCGAAAGCCAAATCACAAACACAATCCCATTCACAACTGCCACAAAAAGAATAAAATAGGAATACAGTTAATCATTAAGGTGAAAAGATTTCTACAAGGAGAACTACAGAACACTGCTCAGAGAAATCAGAGATGACACAAACAAATGGAAAAACATTTCATCCTCATGGATAGAAAGAATCAATATCATTAAAATGGCCATACTACACAAAGTAATTTATAGATTCAATGCTATTCCTATTAAACAACCAATGACATTCTTCACAGAACTAGAAAAAAACAATTTTAAAAATCATATGGAACCAAAAAAGAGCCCAAAAAAGAGCTTAGGTTTGCCTAAGCAAAAAGAACAAAGTTGGAATCATCATGCTACCCAACTTAAAACTATATTGCAGGGCTACAGCAAACAAAACAGCATGGTACTGGTACAGAAACAGACACATAGACCAAAGGAACAGAATAGAGAACCCAGAAATAAGGCATCACACCTACAACTATCTGATCTTCAACAAAGCTGACAAAAACAAGCAATGGGGAAAGGACTCACTATTCAGTAAATGACTGGAAGAAGATTGAAACTGGACACCTTCCTTACACTATACAAAAAAATCATCTCAAGATGGATTAGAGACTTAAATGTAAAACTCAAAACTATAAAAACCCAGAAGGCAACATTATTCTGGACATAGGAACTTGCAAAGATTTCATGACAAAGATACCAAAAGTAACTGCAACAAAAGCAAGAATTGACAAATGGAATTTCAGAAAACTAAAAACTTTTGCACGGCAAAAGTAATTATCAACAGAGTGAACTAATGGAAAGGGAGGAAATTTTTTCAAACTATGCATCTGACAAAGGTCTAATATCCAGCATCTATAAAAAACTTAAACTTACAAGCAAAAAAATCCATTAAAAAGTGGGCAAAAGACATGAACAGGCACTTTTCAAAAGAAGACATACATGTGGCCAACAAGCATATGAGAAAAAGTTGAACATCACTGATCATTACAGAAATGCAAATCAAAACCATAATTAGATACCATTTCACACCAGTCAGAATGGCTATCACTAAAAAGAAAAAATAACACGTGCTGGCAAGGTTTCAGAGAAAAATGAATGCTTATATGCTACTGGTGGGAGTGTAAATTAGTTCAACCATTGTGTTAAACAGTGTGGCAATTCTGCAAAGACCTAAAAAACCCACAAATCCCCTTACTGGATATATACCCAAAGAAATATAAATTGTTCTATCATAAAGACACATGCATGTGTATGTTCACTGCAGCTATTCACAATAGCAAACACATGGAATCAACCTAAATGCCCATCAATGGTAGACTGGATAAAGAAAATGTGGTACAAATACACCAGGAAATACTATGCAGCCATAAAAAAAGAATGAAATCACGTCCTTTGCAGGAACATGGATGGAGCTGGAGGCCATTATCCCAAGCAAACTAACGCAGGAATAGAAATCCAAATACCACATGGTCTCACTTATAAGTGGGAGCTAAAGGCTGAGAACACATTGACACACAGGGGAACAAAACACACTGGGACCTGTTGAAGGGCAGAGGGTGGGAGTGGATCAGGAAAAACAACTAACAGGTAGACTAGACTTAATATCTGGGTGACAAAATAATCTGTTTAACAAACCCCCATGACACAAGTTTACCTATATAACAAACTTGCACATGTAAGCCTGAACGTAAATAAAAATATTTAATAAAAAATTTCAAAAGACATCAATTAATCCCTGTTGGAATTATTTTTTGTTATAATCTCTAATCAAATACTCTACTAGAAAAGCAAACCTTGGGAGTCAGTTAAAACAAATATATCAGACAACTTTATAATTTTTCCAAGACAACTATAAGCAACACATTGATTTTGATTCAAATGACAAAATCAAATACACAAAATTAAAGTGAACACTAATGTCAATTATTGCATATAAAGTATATGCAGGCCGGGCGCGGTGGCTCAAGCCTGTAATCCCAGCACTTTGGGAGGCCGAGACGGGCGGATCACGAGGTCAGGAGATCGAGACCATCC